>NW_028227262.1:30940000-31345000 GCF_978045245.1 Mus caroli | reverse complement strand
TTTTGCATCATGTCCATGGTCCAGTACGCCAGACCCAGCAGTCTTGGCCCTATGTTTCCCTAAGTTACTGCCAGAGTAGATGATTAGAGCTTTAAACTACTTAGGTTATCCCAGGAGAACCTAAACTTCAAGTCTGTGAATTTTCAGAATACAGAGAATCCAATGCAAACACATGAAACACATGAGAAAGGAGGGGGAGAGAGAGAGAGAGAGAGAGAGAGAGAGAGAGAGAGAGAGAGAGAGAGAGAGAGAGAGAGAGAGAGAGAGGTGTGAACCCTCCTGCCCTCAATGAAATCTCATCAGTTGGAAACAGCAATGATAGAATGGCTTTTGTAGCTTTCAGTTTTAGTTGTCAGGGATATAACTGAAAATGTGAAATTGAGTTTGGGATGACGCTAATCAATCAATAATAATCAGAATAACCTCGAGGACAGGATGCCAGGTGAAGATGATAGGTGACACACACAAACAAACACACGAAGGAACGCACACACGAAGGCACCCACACACACAGATACAGTGATTCTACCAACTTGCGGTAATTACAACCATCAAAGTAACAGCAACAGAAAGTAGAATGTTTAGGGAGGCAGAGTAGGGAGGAGTGAGGCTGATTTAATAAACATAGAAGTTTTACTTTCCAGGGAGAAATGTTTTGGAGATTGGAAGTCCAGCAATGTAAATATAAGAAACACCACTAAACTGTATACTTACCAAAACCTAAGATGGGGATGGAGGGATGGGGAATGGAAGTAGGTGGGGCGAGATGACTGAGCAGGTAAAGGCACTTGCTGTGCTGTGCCTGGCTACCTGATTTTAATCCTTAGAACTCATATAAAGGTGGAAGGAGAAAAATGACTCCACAAAATAGTGCACACACACACACACACACACACACACACACACACACTATTTTGAAGAAAAAATAAGATTGTATATTTCATGGTATGTCTGTTTTCCTGCAATCAGAACTTTGAAAACACAGACTGGAAAGACAGCACCATCAGTCAAGAGTTCATTCAAAACTGGGAAGCCCAGAGTCATGTTTAAAGAAAGGGCCAGGTGCAGCAGCATGGGCACTTAGAGCCCACATTGGGAGGGCTGATCCCGGAGGGTCCCTGCCTAGCCCAGTCAGTCAGCTTCTGGTTCAGTGACTGTCTCATAAAGGTAAGGTTGAACGTGGCTAAAGAAGTCACCTGAATGTCCTCTGGCTTCTACACTTGTGTGCATGCATGTGCACCCCCTACACACGTGAACACTCAGAAATACACATACACACATTTTAAAAGCTTTCAAAACATAGAGAGTTTATTTTTTTTTTAAAGGAAGAGAAAGGACCACGTTAGCGTACTGTGTCCCTGCTCCCCTTTCCATTAGCAGGGTCCCTGAATATCTTTATAGCTGCTGAGGACAGTCCTGTCTTCCTTGTCTCCTCCCATGTGACCCAAGGTCATTGAGGACAGAACTCTGTCTTCCAAATCACTTGATATCTCACAATCCAGAAAGAGCAGGTACTGGTGACCCTGCACCAAGCCTGTTCCCACTCCCACCGTACTCTGTCCCTTCAGGTCCTTTTCCCTTCTCCCTTGTCACCTCCTCCTCATTCCTTCTCCTTCCTCTCCTTCCACTCCTCCATATCCCCGCCCCGCCCCTTACTTTCTCTCTCGCCCCGCCCCTTCTGCATCTCCTCCCTCCTCCTGTACACTGGATTTAGGAGCTTGCAGAGGAGGAGTGTTAAGCAAATGTTAATGAAGCAGCAGGTTCCACTGGGTGGAATGTCTTTCAGGGATTTCAGGCGTGTTTTGACAAATTAAGCCCTACATCTGGTTGGCGTTTGGATGAAGCAGCATCAAGAGGGCTCAATGATCCTGCGCTCAGCCCAGCTGCTGGCCATCATTTTTTCCTAGCCTTCTCAAAACAACTTTACTTTTGTTTATCCTCTCTAGGGTACTACTTTCTGTTTTATTAACTTCTGTTCTCATCTGTGTTGTTTTCTTTCTTTTTACAGATATTCCCAGAGTCTTAAGACAGAGCTTCATTCCTTAATTAGAAATGTTCTAGGGCATGGTCGGGTACCTTTAGCATGCTATAGATGTGTGCTATGGGCAGTTAGCAGATAACTTAAAGATGGTGCTGTTATCCCTATGTCTTGAGAAGGTTCTATTTTAGGAAGGAGATAAGACATAATGTGTTAAGTATTAAAAGAATGGTTCAGGAGACTTAACTGTAAGACCTCAGAGCCATGTTGATTGGCTAAGCTCAGAAAAGCAGGAGAGATTAGCATCGGTGAGTATATCTAGGTCCTCAATCAGAGTGTCCCAGGGAAAGTGATCAGGAGGCATATTCAGAAGCTCGCTGTGGCTTGGGAAAATGCTTCTCTCCAGGCAAGCAGCCCATGAAAGATGTGGTCAGCATGCCACTGCAGAATGCCTAGGGATGGCTGATGTCCAAGGACATCCTTGTCAGCCTGCAGGGAGGCACTGGGGCATCCAGATGGTTATAGGACCAGAGTGAGGTTAGAATCAAAGACTTTAAGGGGAGATGTCAGATGCAAGAAGACAGCATGGGGAAGGAACAGTGTATAAGGTCCCAAAATGGACCACACAAGTGAGACCGTATCTTGATGACTTTGTACCTGATCTTTCAGGTGAGGGCAAGCGAGAGCATCTAGCACTTTCCATTCTGATCCAAATGGACTCCATAAAGCTGTGAGTCCAGCTCTGGGTGACATTGGAGGCAAGGCCTTGCTGGGGTCACACTGAGAGTGAGGCTGATCCCTGGGGCTGGATGCTGTGGAGTGAGGCTGATCCCTGGGGCTGGATTCTGTGCTTATTTTAGCATCCCCCCACATGCAAGGTCCTAAGTGTCCACAGGAGGTGCTGGAGTCCCTTCTCTCAGGTGTCTTTTGAGATAACCAGGTCATAGAGCACATGGGTGCCTCATAGCACTGTCCCTGTTCTTAAGTCTCCCCTTCCCAGGACAATGGCAAAGCATGGAGGGAAGTCCAGGCAGTGTCTTTCCTGTGCTCTGGCAGCCCCGACTGCAATAGTTTTAGATTTTCTTGTCCTAGAAACCTCATCCACACCGAGGAAGGTGCACTCATCTGAGAAATGAACAGGTCTCTCCCCAACAAAGAGGCTTTTCTAGGCTTGGATCCCTTGAAGAGGACGGATAGGCTTTGTCCTTGATAAACCCCCAAATCCCACCTTGCCAGTGCCCCTTGCCTTCACGTACAGGGATGTAGCTCTTGGGCACATGGACTAGGGGCCCTCATCCCAGCCTGGCCCACCAGAGACGTTTTAGTCCCAGGAAGTGATGGGGTTTCCTAAGATTGGGAGCTCTGAGCCTCATGCTCAGAGAGAGCCACTACTTGAATCTCCCTTTGGCACCCTGTTTTTATGACCCCCACTTTCCTCATTGCAAAGTCCTGAGTCTCTCCAGAAGTCACTGCTATCCTAGGGATTCCCTCTGATCCTCAGGGCTCAGCCCACTCAAATCCGATTCCTCCCAACCAAGTCTAGGAATCACAGTTCTGAGGAAAAGTTATTCATTTCCCTTCTCTTTCCTCTCTGCTATGTTTCCTTTTGACTTCTTTTAAGTTTATTCTCATTTCTTATCTGTTTGCTGCTTCTTTCCATGTCTGTTCCCTTCCCTTTCTCTTCTCCCCTCCATTCCTCTTCTTGTTCCTATCCTTCCTTTTACCAGCTTCTTCTCTTTCTCTCTTCCCTGCCTTTCCCTGCCTCTTCTCTTCATCAACTCCTTTCATGAGTCTCAGAAAGAAGAAACCATTTCCATTGAGTTCCTGGGGGGATTAAAATCTGAGGTCTTACAGGAACTCTTTCAGTTTATTAGTTACACCCATATCATCTGTATCTCCTCCATGTGTACCTCTTGTTAGTGTCTGTCTGTCTGTCTGTCTGTCTGTCTCTCCCTTTTGGACCATCTCTGTCTACTTTTACTATGATGTCACTGGATCTTAACCTCCAAGTCCACGTTGCAGGTAAAATTGCTCATTCTAGGCAGTACCTCATATCTGGTAAGTCTTGGAATGTCTTCTTGATGTGGGAGCTGGGAGGTCACTGCAGTCAATGCCTTCAATTGCTGTTACCTTGCACATTCTAGATGGTACAAGTTAGTTCTGTCTGCCATGAAAGTATTTGGTCTTAGAAATGAAATCCATGTATCCATGTAGCAATTATAACTGGTGAGAAAACTCCAGGTCCTTAGACAGCACACCACACATCTGCTCACACATGGGGTCAGCCAGGGCACTGATAAATCCGAACCAGGCCAGGTATGAGGCCCGAAACAAGCAGGTTGGTGCAATGAGTTGATCTCAGATCTTCTAATGCAACCATGGATAGATCCTAGACTTGGTCACTTTTTATCACGTCTCCTTATTTCCTCCATAGAATTACCACACTCTGAAGTCATTGGGATACTTAGTTTTTCATCTCTCATCTGCCTGCATCCACCACAGTTTCTAGTGCTGCCCACGCTTTAGCAGACTATCCTGAGCTTTTGTCCCCGCCGGCAAGAACACACTCAGGACAACCGGAATCTTCTGCAGCAAAGCTTTATTGCTTACTTCTCAGGAAGATCCCGACCCCAGAAAATGGAGTCCCTTATATAGCACTCAGCCATGACGTTTCAGCACCTGATGTGGTGTGACAGCTCTTGATTCGTTGCTCGCTCATCACACCACTATTACACCCCGAGAATGGGCAGTGACTAGGAGTGAGTTCACTCTCGCACTTGCGCACAAGGCTTGTTTACTAGTTTGTCACAGCGGAGGCCAGCGCCATCTTATAATGGTGATTGCTCGCGGCACGCGCACGGCTCTCCACAGCGATTGCTCGCTGCACGCTGCACGCTGCACGGCTTTCCACAGCAGACCCAGGATTTTAAAGGTAAAATATGTGTGTTGAGACATGTCAGCACAAGGCAACCCTGGAAGCTCCTCTGACGACTTATGCAGAGTTTGGAAGCAGCACAACGAAGTATGCGGAAGGATGAGCTGTGCCCCATCACAGGCAGCTGCAGATGGGTTCTGACTCCTTTTGCCCACATCATGACCTAGGCTTGCCTGGGGGAAGTGGAAACTTTCACCTTGTAAAAATGACATCAGGCAGGGAAAGTGTCCCAAACAAATGGCCACCCAGCAATTGCTGCCATTCATGTATCTGAGGATCTCAATGGGCCCTTTGCCCATTGTTTTGTTTTGTTCTTCCTATTCAGTTTTCCCAAAAGAAAAGTGACCTTGGCCACTTGGAAAATCAGAGCTGATGGCCTTGGGGGAACTTGGAGAGGAAACAGAAATCTGAGGTTTGGGGCCCTCCCAGAGCCTCTGTTTAAGAGGAATAGCCTTCCTGCTTGGGCTACAAGAAATTGAGATGGCATAGCAGCATTTGTATGTGGGCCTTATGGAGGGTCCTGGGATATATTTCAGATCTACTCCAGGTTAGAATGTCTCACTGAGACTCTAATAGGCCTTACTCAGGAGCAAGGATGAAGAAAGAGAAACTAGCTCCTATAGGAAACTGGTAGAAAATAAGTAGCTGGCATCCACTGGCATCTCTCTCTCCAGCACCATAGATGTCTAACTTTCACTTCCATCCGCGAGGCTGCTTCTCTCCATGTAGTTGGCCAACTACAGGTTCCTATCTTATTTCATCATTCTCTTCTTTGGGTCAGTCTTCACCCACCACAGCTTCATCGGCACCCATTACTATGGTTGTTTACTATTCACTTGGCCTACCTCATGGTCCAAGCAGCCCTCTACACAGTGATTCCAATTGTCCTAAATGCCACATCAACACAACATATACCCTCTATACCCTCCCTGCCCACCCTGCTCCTTTCCACTGCACCCCCAGGCTTTCCCTCTCCAGGTTCACTGATTTCCAGGTTCACTGATTTAGCCTGTGGCTCCCTCACCCTCTAGGATTCAGGGCAGAAGCCAAGGTCTCAGCCTTGGACTTTTCACCCCACTGTAAACATGACCAGCCTCACAGGATTGATGCCTGGCTTCCAGCTATATAAATACATAGATAGCCAACGAGTTATTAACTGAATACTTTGCCCTTCCCTCTGTAAACAGCCCATCAAAAGGTAAACCATTCAGAAGATAAAAGTAAAATTTAAAAAGTCCACCAGGGTTCTAATTCTTCCTTAGGATGGCAGTGAACCATGTTAGCCTGGCTGTGTTTGGTGGCCACACTGGGTTACCTGGTCATCTTTGTTCAGATGTGTTTCAAGTCATCTTTTCTCCCTGGTGATCAGGGTGAATTCAGGGTCTCGAGGCTTGCTAGGCAAGCAGAGAACTACATCCCAAGCCTTCCTCTTTATTTTTTAGATAGAATTACACAAAGTAGACTGGCTTTGAACTCCTTATGTAGCCCAAGCTGGCCAATCTGTGACCCTCCTGCCTCAGCCTTTCACATACCTGCCCCACCAGTTCTAGCTTTTATATTCAGAATCATGGATTGTGTGGTCATGTTCCTCCTTCCTCCACTGCTCCCTCTGGCAAGGACATTCTGTGTTCTCCACCAGTCTAAGGCAAGTGCCCTGTGCTTACTGCACCAAGAGTACCTCTCTCCTTCACTGTGCCAAGAGACTTGGCGGCAGGTTGGTGATAACTCTCGTTTCTGTTTGAATGGTAGTTGAGATGTGATTTATGATTACCCTGCTACAGGATGCAAGAAAGCCCAAATCTGCCATTCTTCACTATGTAGATGAAAGAACTCAAATGTCTTGAGGGACTCTAGTAAAGAGATCTGTCCAAATAATGCCAGAACTAGCACAAGAACTCATTGCTACCTAGATTCTAACATTTAATACTACAAGCTAGTGTAGCAAATAGACTACTTGATGGGGTAGATTGTCAATCTGGATGTGATTTCCAACTCCTTGAGACTGTGTATAGTGTATTCAGTGTCAGTGTATAGAAGACTTAACTTTTGTAGCCTTATATACTATCCTGAAAGTTTACAACAACAACAACAATAAAACTAGTGAACAAAAAATCCTATTGGCTGAGGGTTCTGAGTACTGAGTCTTCCTCTTTTTGGTATAGATGATAAGTTAAAGGTGTCTATTTGTTCACTATGGTACCCTGCATAATCAGACAATAGGAAAATTATGTGGATTGCATATGATTCTGGAGTCCTGCTGTCCTGTTGGGCCGAGCTCAGCCCCACTATTCATGGATGTACCTCCTTGGGAGAAGTTATCAAATCTCTCCAAACTCAAAACTCCAAAGGGAGTTTTCCTTCCCTTTGAAAATATGGAAAGTACTGTTCATTTTTAAGACTGGGTGATCACAAGTGATAATCCATGAGAAATGGTTACCATCTCACAAGCACTCCTCCTCCTTCTCCTCTTCCTCCTCCTGCTCCTTCTCCTCTTCTTTCTCCTCCTCCTCCTCTTCTTCCTCCTCCCTTTCCTCTTTTGAATTCTCTAGCCTTCCAGCCCATCTGTCTCCTTCCCCACCAACCACCCCCTGGTTTTGTCTTGTCCCCTTGTGTCTCCCCATCTCCTTCTCCCCTTCCCTTCCTTTCTAATGATAGTTCTTAGAGCTCCATGTTGCATGAATCAAGACATGGTGGCCATAGAGATGGGCTGTACTGCGTATCCGTTCATAGTGTGAGCCTCTCAAGGTTTATAATGTCCTTGACCCATTCTCATTGGCCACATCCTTCTAAATTATGAGCATCAGAGCTAAAGCATCTAAATGGATTCTGTCCAAACCAGAAAAGGCAAAATTATTACCAACTTACCCGAGGGAAACACTAGGGCTTCCTATAGAGGAGCCCCAGCTAGCAAGCTCTGAGGTCACAGGAACACTTGTTGATTCAGAATGAGCTGGTGGGAAACCTGTGCAACACAAGTAATCTCAAAACGGAGCTGAGGGCAAGGTTGCTAAGGTCAGGTTGTGCTAGCAAACTTGGACCTCCACCCAAGAGTAAAGTTCAACTGCAGCTCTTATGGTAAATATTTGCCCTCATTTTGCTATTACCTCCATCTTGCTTTGTTTATCTTAAGGTCACGTAGCCTTTCACTTTCCCATCTGACTGGCATCCAAAGGTCATGGTGACCACACAGCTGGGCAGATGTTAGGAATCTGGGCTGAGATGCTTTAGTGAGAATGTCAGAGTGGATTCCTTGTGGAACCCATGTGGGAGAGGTGAACAGAGCTCTCTGGGGACTCAGGCCTTTCCCACCCATCCCTGGGAGCTCAGCAGTGAAGCTGTGTTTGTCTTAGAGCTCTATAGCATTGAGAACCTGAAGGTGACAAGCACTGACCACCATCACAGCAGACACTCTTGGCCAGTAACTTTTCAGAGTCAGCGCAAATGCTGGAAAAGCATTATGCAATGTTTCTGGCTGGGATGAAGATGTAGCCTTGACCCCATCCACCATGTGTTTTAAATCCCTGTATTTATTGATGCCAGCTCTGAGTGTTGCCTTGTGCTCTGTGGGAGGGACCTTGGCCCTTAACATCATTAGTAACCATCCTAGCAGGGCCACAGGTTCCCTTTAAGGTGATGGTAAATCTCTGCTTGGGAGTTTAGCTCTCTCTAAAGCAGGCGTCTAAGAAACACAGATATACAAGCAGAAGGGGAGGGAGGTGCCCAAGGGAAAAGCCTAGATAACTGGTCCTCCTTCTTTTTTTTTTTTAAACAACTATTATTGTTACTGCTTTTACAAAATTACATACACTATACTCCTTCACATCCCATCCCCCTGTTCACACTCACCGCTGCTCACAAATCTCTCACTCATGTTCATATCTATTTGATTTTGTGACCCACCAAGATTAACCAGAACCATCTGTGTGACTGTGTGTTTTGAGCTATCTGTTGGAGTCTGGTCAGCTCAGCAGCAGGTCCACAGTGATTCCTCCCTTTCCAAGAATCTCTAGATAGCTGATAGTTTCAAGACTCAGGAGCCTCTCCCCCTCCTTGGCTGACTATTGATAGGGACAGTCTTGCATGGGCCCAGAGTAGGTAACTACACTGAGTGAGTTGAGGAATACAATAGTTGTATCAGCCTGCTGTCAAGCCCTTCCGCACTTCCTGACCCTCTTCCACAGAGTTCCCTGAGCCTTAGAAGCGGGGTATAAGTGACTTGCTTAGGGCCCACTACAGTCCATATTTTCTGCATCCTGGGAAGCCATGAGCTCCTGCAATCACTTCTGTTCAGAGTTAGAAGAGGATGCACTAATTAAGTCTGGGACAGCTTTAATTGAGGGCCATGAGCTTGGGTATTTAGAAGGCAGTTTTCTGCCATGTCAGTTTAGTTGGCTGACCAAAGAAATGCTCCTAAACATTCACCAGTTCTTTGTGTTGGAATGCCACCATGCCTATCTATCTATCCATCCATCTATCTATCTATCTATCTATCTATCTATCTATCTATCTAATCAAATGCCAACCATACTACCTTTACTACGCATCATTTCCATCTGCATCTGTGTTCCCACTAAACCACCTCTCCTTTTAGCCTTCCTTCTTGCATCTTCCCACACTCAAAACAGGTTACTAGTAGGATTTCTAATTCCATTTTTACTCTAATTTGTGTTTTTATCTTTTATTTGTCTATGTGTGTGCATTTGCTTGAATTTATGTGCACCATGTTCGAGCTGATGCTTACAGACACAAGAGGGCCTCAGTTCCTCTCAACTAGAGTTACTTGTGAGGCACCGGATGTGGATACTGGGAACCAAAAACCTGGGTCCTCTGAGAGAGCAGTGTGTGCTTTTAACCACTGAGACGTCAGACTCCTGGAAACATTCATTGGAACCTAACTTCATCAGGTTTTAAACACTGAGCCACCTCTTCAGAAAGAGTAATTGCAACCTAACTTCACCGTGTTCTTAGGGTTGTCACTTTGCTGGTCGGCACTGAGGTGCTGTAGCAAGTGACGGCAATTCCGAAGGGGAGACACTGCCCTTCTTCTCCTAACTGAAAAGCAATAAGAAAGGCAGGAATTAGGCAGAAAGCCTAGGATGTTGCTAAGACAAGAAAAGGTAACTGCTTGGCTTCTCAACCAACTAGGACAGTAGATGACAAGTCTCAAGGCTGAGACTTAGAAGACCAAACACTCATTCCCTGGGTTACCGTCCTGTTCCCAAAGATGCTTACCATCGACCCTTTGCTTGCGCTCTCTGGCTGTAATGCCTGAGTGGAGACAGTTTGCCCATTTAGAATGCAATGCCTTACCTCCTTATTTCCTCTATTTCTACATTACATTGAAAAATATAATGTTTGCAAATGTGAAAGTCATGAGTGTCTAGTCAATTAAATTCATAAGGTGAACGTAATTTTTGCATACTGGTTAGGACATGCTTCCTAATTCATTTTTATGATAAAATAAATTTAATTCTTTTCTACAAACTATGGTGTTTCAATTAAATCTTTAGCCCATATAGAACTGATGGAATATATATTACATAAACTTATGATTGAGATATATTTATACTCCATATGGTACACTCCAAATTTTCAGTACATAGGGTTTTTTGAATATGTCAAGTGTTGTTTTAAGTAGACTAGACAATTCACTTAACATTCACTATTGTTATTTTTCTATTTTTATGAATAATATATGCTTAAAATTTCCCATTTCCATGTCTTATTTTAGTTTAATTTAAATCATTCAGTTTTTCTTCTATTACCTTTTTCATAATACAATTTTTCACTATTTTTAGTGGTTTCCATAGAGACTGAAACATACAAAGCTCTGACTCACATACCAAGGATAGATTTTATGTATTTGCCAGCACTTTAACTTGTGTTTATTTCGCTCATAATCAACTATTTGATTTTATTGCTCTACAGTTTCATTTTACATTTTCACTTTTATCCAATCATAAATCTGTATTTTCTATTTCATTACCCTCTTCTATTTATATTCTTTCCCTATGAGATAGTTTCACCTCTGCTGTTGATAATTATTTCTTAATGCAAGTCTGGTAATAATGAATTCTTTCAGAGTTTTGAATAGAAAGACTTGTATTTGGCTTTTAAGTTTTGAAGTATATTTTGATGTTGAATCTATTTCTGATAGCTGTAAGCTTCTACACAGACATTTTCCCCTCAGTTCCTTATACTATCACGTCCAATTTTAAGCCGTCTTTTACTTCTGTGGAGGTCAGTTGTCAGTCATGTTTTGCTCCATTTCATCTTAGTCTTAAACTTTAATTTCTTTTTAGGTTTTCATAGAATGTTTATTGAACACAGTCCTTCCACACCCCTTCCCTCCCCTTCTTCTCCTCTCATGTTAGCCTCTTCTGTCTCCTCAGACAGTTTCACTTTTACACTTCTGTAAGAACCACAGCTGAGAGCAAGCATACAAGAGTCATCTTTCTTAGAATGGCTTAATTGGCTTAGCTTAGTATGGTTGTCTCCAGTTGCATCCATTTGCCTGAAAATGATATACCTCCATTCCTCTTCATGGCTGAAAACCATTCTGCTGTGCATACACCACACATCCCTTCTCTACTCCTCAGTTGCTAGGGAGCTGGGTTGGGTCCATAGCTTAACCATTATGAAGTACTGCAGTACCGTTGGTTGATGACGCCATGACACACTGAATCACACAGAAGCTCGTGTCTAGCTTTTTAAGAAGCTGCCACACTCAATTCTGTGAACGTTGGGATAGTTTATATTCCCACCAGCAGTATATGAGTTCCATTCTGTCCACATCTCTGCCGGTATTTGTTATTTGTTTTCCCCCTATTTATTTATTTATTTATTTATTTATTTATTTATTTATTCATTCATTCACTTTACAGCATAAGCCCAGTCCCCACCCTCTTCTCCTCCCTGTCGCACTGACACCCATCCCCTATTATCCCACCCCCTTTTGGGAGGCTCCCCCATGGGTGCCACCCAACCCATTACACCAAGTTGCAGCAGGACTAAGCACACCCTCTCCCACTGAGGCCAGACAAGGCAGCCTAGGTAGGGAAAAGGGATGCAAAGGCAGGCAACAGAGCCCTGAACAATTGCTATGTTGACTGAGGTAAGATGGAATCTCAGTGTAGTTGACAGACATGTCGGGGTCAGGGGGCTGGGTTAGTGAGGTTCACCACCTTCTTAGGTCTTTTCTATTTTCATTTCACCTTTTGAGAATCGTTGATTTCACTGATAAGCAAGAAATCAAACAATGCAATCAGATTAATTTTTTCCCACTGAAAGCTTTCAGGAACTTTGTCTTTTTCCCATATTTACTGTGATATGTTGAAGAAGATTTTTATCTCTTTATTCTGTGCTATGCACACATAAATTTATAGCTAGGTGCCTTTCATTTTGCTAAATTCCGAGTTTTATGTCCTCTGACATTCTCTGTTTCACTGGCTTTCCTGCCCTTCTCACATGTCTTTTAAGCCCAGTCACTTATATTTCAGATCCAATAGTCTGTTTGCTGGCCTTTCTAAAGAAACAAGGTTCTGGTGTGTTGGCTCTCATTATGTATGCTTTCTTTGAGCATCTTCTAGCAGTTTAACATGGATTTACACAAAATCCACAGAGATCCCCAGTCGGTTCTCAGCAGCCGGTAGAGACCAGCCAGCACAGCACTGGGTCAGCTTTTGTATTGTGTCAGTGTGCTCTTTTTGTGTTGTTTGTCTAGTTCCCTTTGTGCTGCTAGAGAACTCTCTGGGGGAACAACCCTCCAGTTTATTACTATGAAGGAATTACAGGTTCATATCATAGACAGGATAAGGAATGAGTAAGAAGTATCATCCATAAGCAGAATAAGGCACAACAGAGTCTCCAAGGAAGTGAAAAACCCATGTGAATGTGGTATCATACAAGCTGGGGAAGAAGACCGTGACAGACGACAAGGTGAGGATGACCAGGATCCACTCGGTTTGACAACAGGAAGCTTGTTGAGACCCTTGACTAGAGTGAGCAGCAGAGGAGCTGAGTGAGTGAGGGGTGGCAGTTGGCAGAGAGCAGGACTCAGGCTGATGCTATGAAAACTCTTCATGGCGCACTTCCTAAACACCCCTTTCTGCTCCCAAGATGAGGAGCTTGGTCTCAAGGTCTCAGTGCATTTTAGATGCAGGGTTTCTTGTTTGTTTTGCTTTTATGTTTGTTGTTGTTTTAATCATATTTCAAGTGTGGTTTCTTTAGCTAAGCTAGATGAGTTTTCATATATTTATTTAAACTCACAATACTCTATTCCAAAACAATGTACTCTGTGGAGTTTCTTGGCCAATTCAAAAGAAATAGATCATAGATAAAGAGACATCTACAAGAATTGGAGTTTTGAGAATCCCAAGTTCACATGAAAACTCTGCGTATCACCTAAGACAAGTTATTAATTGCTTAACATTTGCTTCATTATTTATACATAGATTCACATAGATTTTTTAAAAAACAATATATGTGTAGCTTAAATATAAATTACATATTTGTATGTAATTTAAAATATATACTACTAATTAATCTTCATGTGAGTGTACACATATACTTACAAAGATATTAATATAGATATCTGTATCTATGTCTATCTACTTACTTTCCTGTAGATGACTGGAAAGATCTTGACTGGGCTAAGAATGTGTGAATTCATTTTTTTGCAATGTCACTGAATACTTGATACTTACATCCATTTATATTCATTTATTTAAATTTCTCATCACATTTAGGATGAAAGAACAATAACCTCCATTACAGAGAGAGAACAGCATCTTGCAGAGGTTAAAAGATGGCTGGAGCCAGACATTTGCCAGCAGACCTTTCTCCCTTTGCCTTCTTAAAGTACCAAGCACTTTAAAGTTAACCGCACAGTTGTGGATCAAAGGAAGACATTTGTCAAGACTCACCAAGAAAGTGCTCCAAACCATCAACAAGAGCAGAGCTGCTGTTGGGGTCTGGGCTTTCCACTGATTGGCTAGGGATTAAATCCTATACTTGCTGGACAAGTAGTCTGCCATGTGGCTCATATCCCCCTTGAAAACTGTTCTCTTTCCAGACAAGCTCTCCCCAACTGTTCTTGTAGGCCTTGAACTTATTCCGGAGTCCACCAGGTCTTGAAGTACAATTATCCTTCCTCTGCCTCCTGAGAAACTAGAACTGCAGGTTTGTGTCTCCAGCACACACAGGGACTTTTGAGTCACATGACAGACTGCCCCAGAGTCTCAGGCTTAAGCTTCAACATGGCATGAATTCTGTGCCTGCGGTCTGACCACACACACACACACACACACACACACACACACACTTGTCTTCATTGCTCACTCTGTGAAAACCACAGGTTCCACCTGAGTTGCTGCATCTTCAGGCTGCTCTGACAGGCCAGGCCACCACTCCCCACTGGGCCTGCTGGAACCAAGAAATTCATTCCACATGAAGGAAACCTTTGGGGTGCATAGACAATAGTAAACCAGGATCCGCTGCTTAGTAATTGTGGCTCTGGTCATGCCTCATGGCTTCTGTGAGATGTGGTTTTCTTAATTATCACATCTTGGACAATGACATGTTCCTCCTGGCATCATGTGAAGTTAGGAACAATGGGTGGAAGGATTCCTAGGACAGAGCCTGGCACACAAATGAGAACTAATAACAGATCATTGCTATTGTTAGCATTTATTTCCTAGCTTTACTTAGGTGTGATTGAGGGAAATTGCATGTGGTGAAGGTGATGTTTTGATGTGTGTAAACATTATATCACAATCACCACAATCAAGCTAATGAACATATCCATCATCACCTTAGATGCTTAGCTTTTAAATAACTGATGCAGGCTGGGGAGAGGACTCAGCAGGAACACATGCTTGCTGAGTACGCTTGGTAACCTGCATCCAATTCCCAGAGGCCTATGCTGGAAGGAGAGAACTGGCTTTGAGAGTTGTCCTCTGATTTCCACATGTGCATCATGGCATGCCTCTCCCTCACACACACTACAGGGACATTTTATGTTTCTGTTTCAGAGTGATGGTGAATGGAAATTGACACCTGGAGTGAAGTCTGTGGTCCTGTGTAACAGGGCAGGAAGGCTGGACTCCATCTTCCCCACAATAGACTTTATTCCCTGCATCAACCCACTCAGCCACAGTGAGATAACAGTTTTTGTGACCAGAGCCAGGATGGGTGGCATTGCTCTGAACATTCCCAGGCATTAAAATCATAGATGAGGGGCCCCAGTGATGGAACCCATATGCATCCTTAACTCCTCCTTCAGTAGCTCTGGCTTCTGCACTGCCTTGTGAGTAGACACCCAACTTGGCTCTTCAAAGAAAGAGAATATGAGTCTATGGGGTAGCTGTGGCTACACCAAATCCAATATTCTGAATAAGTGGGCAGAGAATACTCAAAACCAGTCACCACACAGTCTAAGACCCAGTATGATTCATTTGCTGTCAGGGTCCCTGGAGGAAACAAGTCATAGCTCTTCAAAATAGGTGAAGGTCATGAGGTAGAGGACCATTCCCAATGGACAACTGTGCCAAGGAAAAATATGCTTTTCACCTGGTGCGACTGGAAGAAGTCACATGTCTCTAACTGAGAACTGCCACCCCCAGGAGCCTGTTGTTATTGTGCCGTGTAGTGTAGATTAGTGCTGAGGACACCTGCTAGGGCCTTGAGGAGGCTGTGTCTGACTGTGCATCACCTCACTTCTTCCCACTTGCTGGTACACTTTCCTTTTCTATAACCATATGTCTTCCCATCTGGCTTTTCCCACATGGATACCTCATGAACAGCCTTTCACTAATGGATGGGTGGTCTGTTTTCTGCTGTGAAGTCATTTACCCAGGTACCACATAGAAACTGCATGAGGAGAGCTGTCCTTTAGGATGACATCGCCCAGAACTGAGAATTCACAGTCAAGTCCTCATTCACATTAACTAACTAGGCAGAGCTCACCCCCTTCCTAGGCCTTACTCTGGCCTTCTTGGGGTTCTCCAAGACCCCTGTGCTACCATGTCTGTGTCTACCAGATACTCGCTGTGGAAAAGCCACCATTTTAAGGGCAGTTTGCATGCTTGTGCATTCATTTGGTGCTGGGGTGTTACGAATGAGGGGCTTCCGGAAACAGACCTCAGGTAGGAGGGAACTTCCTGTGTCCTTGATGTCAATCTTATTCCCATTCTCACTCATTGCCCGAAAACTGGGCACAAGGCTACTTGGAGAGATATAAGGACTCCTGGCCTAATATTAAAACCAGAGGGATATCTGTTCTCTCCTTTTAGCTGTGCTAAGTCACTCCTCCATGCTTCCTGGCCTCTGGCATTCTACTTAGAGAGAAGCAGCAGGTCCAGAGTATCCACTGGGTGCTCATCAAGGTCACGACTCACAGTTGCTTGCACCTGTCCCATCCACCAGGGATGTTCACAGATGCTCTGGGCCAGGTAGAAGGGAAGGCATCCATGGGAGATACTTCATAAGGAAGGAGGACAGCAGCCACTGCAACCCACCCACGACACAGGGAGACCTCAAGGCTGCTCTGGAGGAAGTGGAGGCCCAGGTCATGCCTCTCACTGTTATTAATGGTAAGTCCACATTCCCACCATCCCTCAGCAAGATAGCAGGGGCTGTGAGAAGCAATGGATTTCTGCCTAAGATACCTGGATCAGTGACTTTTGAAGTCAGGGATTAGCTGTCCCCAAACTTCCAAACTGTACTGCTTATTTGTTGGTTGGTTTACTTTTCATTTGTGTGTGTATTTGTCTTGAAATAAGATGTCATTCTATAGCCTATGTTGGCCTGGAACTCATTAGGTAACCCAAGCTTATCTCAAACACAGTTCTTGTGCCTTGGCCTCCCAAGCTGCAAGATTACAATCATTAGCCTCTATTCCCAGCCACAGAGTGGACTTTTTGTGATGTAGAAAGCAACTTAGCCCATTGCCTTTCCTGAAGAACCAGCATTTGGGTTTGTGTTTCTCATTTTTTACAAATCTCTGGACATTTCTATAATAGTGTCCCCAGCATTTTTATTTTCTCCAATGAAAGTTTTAGAGATAATATATGTATTTTAAAAACAGGTTATGGTAATGGGTATACAAAGTTCTTTCCAATCTGACCATTTTCTCTTGCTGACATAACACCACAGACTGGGAAATTACAAAGAGGAGCTCTGCTCTGGGCTCTTGGCTCCAGTCCAAGCTTAAAAGGCTGCAATTGGAAATAGTATTAGAGCTGACACACTCTTGAAATCACTAGCCAACCTTGTAATCCACAAATCCATCAAACACATGAGCAGGCTAGTTACATCCTGAAGGATCTGTCTCCTAATAGTTTATAATGAAGATTAAGCTTCAGTTACAATCTTTGGAGAGAAGCAACCATATTCAAACCACAGAATGGCTTCCCATCTTTCTATGGTCGGCACTGTCCAGAAGCAGAAAAAGACCCCAGTGCAACCTGAGGCTGAACTTCCACAGATGCTGAGCTCTTGGCTACCCTGAGCCTGGGTCCCACCACAGTAGGAATGGAGGACATCTTTCTCTAAAGCCTTTCTGAGAAGACACAAATACGTTTGAAAAGAAATCCTGGATAGATGCTAAGAGGCAGAGAGCATTTTCTTTGGAGCATGTTCTAGAGTCTCTGAGATAGACAAGGACATTTCTTTGAGTGAAATTTCCTCCACACAGGAATATGGGCAAGACTTTCTGGTTGACCTGGCAGTACTCTACAGGGGCAGCTGACACAGTGGTGGCATTCTGCCACTGCCCCAAGAACCATGGCAAGCATCATGTGGGCCCAGAGAAGGCTCTGAGGATCTTGGAAACAAGAGAGACCATCTAGGTTAGCTCTGGGACTTCACAGTTTTCTGGCATATCTGCCTCTCCTTTTTGGGGAGACTCGGTTCTAAAACCTGCCTTTATTTTGGTATTGGAATGTGCATGCATGTGACCTGGTCCTCTGCTTGTGCAGAGCTGGCTAGCTGTGTGTCTTTCATTAAAAATGTCATGAGTTAAGAAGAGCATGTGAAGGGAAATGAAGAGGCAGCAGCTTCCCTTACATAGTGAGATGCAATCCAATGTCTCCTCCAGTCAGGAAGATGTGGGGTCATTGTTTTCTACACATCTGGAAAGTCTAGTGATCCTGTACCATAGAAAATGCAACCAAGAGATATGTTATTAATGTCATTAAAATCATAAAAAGAAAAAACCCATTAATTCAATGGATTTTCCTGTGGAGCGTCTGTCAGAATTGGAAAGCCTAGCTCTCCATTGGGGATCAGGTAATTCAGTGACCCAGAGCATGAAATCCTCAGGGAAATTTCACTGCAGGACCATAACTCTCCCACTCTGTGGTGGTTAGAGTAGCTATGGCCCCCATAGACTCACGTGTTTGAACACTTGGGTCATAGGGGATCACACTGTTAGGAGATGTTGTCTTGTTGGAGTCGCTGTGGCTTTGTTGGAAGAAGTGTGTCACTGTGGAGGTGGGCTTTGAGGTCTCATATATAAGCTCAAGCTCCACCCAGTGCAGAGGATAGCCTTCTCCTGGCTGCCTGCAGAAGGGAATCTCTACCGGGCTGCCTTCGTATTGAGATGTAGAACTCTCACCCTCTTTTCCAACACCATGTTTGCCTGCCTGGATGCTGTCATGCTTCCCACCATGATGATAATGGACTAAACCTCTACAAACCAGCCCCAGTTAAATGTTTTCCTTTATAAGAGTTACCTTGGTTATAGTGTCTCTTCACAGCAATAAAATCCCAACTACGACACATACCCACAAGATTTCTGTTATATACCCTTCACCTTTATGTTGCAGGTGAAGAGATTTAATTTTGACCCAACAAGAAAAAAATGCCCTCCTCCAACCATAATGCTTAAGAGATTAATTTGTGTCCTCATCTCCAGAACTTCTTAATTCCTATTAGAATGTGACTGAATTTAAAGATGGGAGGGAATCTTTAAATAGGTGATGTAAATTAAAATTAGTTCATGAGGGCAGATCCTAACAACATAATTGGCGTGCTTATATGAAAGGTAATCAAGGGCTAGAGAGACAGCTGAGAAATCAAGCTCTTGCAGAATAGCCAGATTCAGTTCCCAACATTCACACCTGACACTTTTTTACGGCCCATAACCTCCCAGAGGCACACAAACATAGACATAAGTTAATTGATTACCTAATTAATTAATTGAAAAAGAAAAAAAGGTGATCAGGACACAGGCACAAAGAAAAATGACCATGTGACACAATGGGTGTGGACAGCTACCTGTGAGCCAAGGAGATCTAATTCAGGAGCAGGAATTCTGCTTCATACTTTGATCGCAGCTTTCCAGTCTCCCAAATTGGCCACTTCTGTTAGAGCCTTGCTGTGTAGGGTTTTGCTATTGCAGGCCCAGTGGACTCACACACAGTGGAGTATGACATCGCCACACTCCCACCCACTCTGCCTCATTCTCCCATGGGTGGATTTCCCCTTTCTGCTGGAGTACACGTGGCTTACTTATACCTGGAGTCTGAAAGGCAACTGAGAAGTTATTAAGGTGTAGTGTCATGGTGGAGGGGATGTTCGGTACGAGACCCTCAAGTTCAATTTGAACCCCAGAAGCCATTACCAAGCATATACTGACACGTCATTTTATTTATATGCACTTGCTTATTAATGTATGTACCTGCATAGAAGGAAATAGCTTCAGAAACCTAGGGGGACTGACGGCCAGCCCTTCTGGGACCAGGAAGATGTGGAGATTCTGAGACCACAGGAGGAGGCACCAGAGTGGAGCAAAGGGCACATCTGGCTTTGCCAGGAAGGATGTGGATTTTTAGCCCAAGAATAGCAGCTACCCTGGAGGATTTTATGGGGGGAGGGATGTGTGGTCGGATTTAGTCTTACAGTTCATTTGGGCAATCAGAATTTGGTTTCTCATGGTGAAATAACTTCTCTGATCCCCATCAATGACAGTGGGAAGTCCTGGGTTGCCAACTTGTCAATTTGTTCTAGTTCCCAGCAGCCCACCCCAGAGCAGGGAATAACATGGCCTAGGTGTAGGCAAGTAGGTCATTCCATCACACTGCTAAGGCGCTTACCCAAGCCCCAGCTGGTAAGAGGTTCATTCAGCCCTAGAGGTGGTTCTCTAACTATCTGAGATCAGGAACAAAGCCATGCATGGCTCAAAAAGTGGTGGAGAAGCCCATGCACTGGAAAGTGGTCCTGTAGCAAAGCAGAGGAGGCAGCAGCTTCCTGGTTGCTAAGCAGCCACTCTCAAGTAACAGTCACATGCTACAGCATCCTTTGGCCCAGCTGTTAGCTCCTTATAGATGCTGAGATAGAGACCTCACGTAATATCATTCCATTTGGAGCAGGTCCCTTGCTCTCAGTCTAAAAGGTGAAACAGGGCATTAAATGGCCTGAGTGGCTAGCATGAAAACATGAGTAGCAGCCCATAGGACTGCATTCCTTGCATGGTTACAAAACCAGGATAGATGTGTGTCCAACGGGGATTTTATTAATTTTCAGCAATGTGATAACATTCCTATAAAAGTAATTTATAGGCAGGCTTGAAGCAGCTCTGGGAATTGAGCGTGTGGGATTAGAGAAGAACCCACAGGCCTCAGTGGGGAGTTGCATTGAGTTTGTGTTTCGCAGTTGAGGTCTCAGTTGAGGTCGCTTGCTCTTTGCTCTCAAATTTCAAAATTACAGCCACTCACTTTAATGCAGCAACCCAGCTGTGAACCCTGAATCAGGAAGGATCTGAGGAGACTCTGCCCCTCCCCCCCCCACCCCAGGTTCAACACTGGGCAGAGGTGGATTGATCGCTGAAGTCTTGTGTTCTCTGAAGTGACCTGGTGAGCTTTGTGGCTGGGACTTGGTAAATGAGGACCCCGGGGGAAAGGAGCAGAGACCAGCCAGGCAGGTGGCACTGGCTTTTACTGAAAGATCTACGTGGGGCTTTGGGGTGGTTTTCAAATGAGATAAATCACAAAGGCAAGCTCCACCTTCTGGTTCGTTACAGCTGTCTTGGGATTCTAAAATAGAGTTTGCGGCTGAAGCCAAGGAATTAAATGTAGCCTGTGGGTGGGGAAGGGAAAGGCTCCCTCCTCAGTGAGATTCACCTTAAATCTGGAGAGCAAGACAGGACTGAGGAGAGCATTCCAGCCACACGAATTGTATGTGTAAGATCTGAAACAGCAAGGACATCGGCTGTTCTCAGACAAGAGAGAATGCTGGGGTGAGCAAGACAGAGCTGAGAGGGCTTAGCAACATCATTCAGGGGCCAGGCCACGAGCTACAGAATACCCCTGCTGTACAGCCAGCAGTACAGATGGCGTTTGTCTTCAGAAGTTACAGACATATTGTGGAAGCCTTGTGTAGATTTAGGGAAATGAGGAGCCCATTCTACTTAAGCCCTGGTGTCTATCCTACCTATCAGCAACACGAATCGCCGCTGATCTGCCTCAGTGTGGTGGTTTCCTGCAATGACTTCTAGCAGGACACTCCCAGTCCGGCCTTCATCATCCCTCTTCAGACTCACATAGACAATCACTCGTCTTCCTCCTTTCCCCCACTCAGCTTTTCTTTCCCACTTTTGCCCATCTCTCCTTCCCCTTTCCTTTCTGTTTTATTTTACTTTAAAGATAGACTGCGTTTTTAGAGCACTTTTAGGTTCACTGAGCAGAAGTTGTCATTTTCCATACACACATGCGACCTCTCCTTGTATCAACACCGCCACAGCGGTGGCTTTGAAGAGCTGATGGGCTTCCCTCAGAAACTCATCCCATCAAGTCTTTCGTTTGCATGCAGGGTCACTCTTGCTCTGGTACTTGCTCTGGGTTTTCAACCCATGTGTTTGCTATATCTACCATCAAAGAATCATACAGGAGAGTTTCACTGCCTTAAAGATCCCTCCTGGCTATGTCTGTTAGCTCCTCCCACTTCCAATGTTCTGCCAATCACAGATCTGTTTACCATATTCATCCTTAATGCTTTCACAAAATGTCACATCGTTGGAATTAAGTTGACTCCTTTCGCATAGTAATTCCCACTGGAGATTCTTCGTGTGTTTCGATGCCTTCAAACCAGATTCTTACTACTGAATGCTATCCCATTGTCTCTGCTTACCACTGTTTGTTTATGTTTTTATCCACTGAGACAATTTGGTTGCCCTCAAATTTGGCCAATTATGAATACAACTGCTGTCACCATCCATGTGTACTTTCTTATATGGATATAGTTTTTGCCTCCTTAAGCAAATACCAAGGGGTGAAATGACTGGATCATTTAGAAGAGTGAACGAATCTTTTCTGATACTCAAAACAATCACTTAACTGTCAGACTATAATTTTTCTATAATTTTAAAAAGTCATATAGCTCTGATGTATAATCACTCAGAGAAAACTTTTCCACTTCAAAGAGAAGGAATGAATGAGATGGCTGATAGCAAAGAAAGACCAGAAAGACTCAAGTAGACCCTAAACCAGCCGGAAAAACACCAGAGCCCACAGATCTGCATCCAACATCTGAGTGTCTGGTGGCATCGTTTAAGCTCCTTGTGGTCCTTCTGTACACAGCACACATGGCTCTTTTTACTTTTCATTTGAGACAGCCCTGTTCAGTTCCTGAAGCTTTCTGCAGCAGACATCTCACATTCTTAGAATCCCTCAAATACTAGAATCTTCAGTGATACCTAAGCTTCTTCACAGCTTCATGAAGTGGTCCACTCAGAGAGTCCTTACCGAGATTCCAACTCTATTACACATTGCCTGGCCTCAAAGGCTTTTTCCTGGCTCTTTGCCATAAACCCCATGACTCTCCTCTATTTTGCATGCATGCAAAATGAGCACCCACTACATAATCAACACCAAGTTCTCTTGCAAGCTATGGATGCAGTCAGCTTCCACAGACCATAGCTTTAGTAATCTACGAATAGTTGCATGGCTGAATCAGGGAAAGCTAGAACAAAGTGAAGAGGCTTGTCCTCTTCAGTTAGAACATCCCTACACTGCGATTCTTTTACAATGAAAAATCCTTCAAATGGGTTTTCAGTTTTCTACCTTAGAACCTTGACTGGGTAGATATTTGCTCTCAAGGAACATTTCCTATTATCCTAGTGCAAAGTCTATAGTTTCATTTTACTGGTACCAATATCTCCAACAACTAAAGCTGTTCAAAAAACAGCTTTAAAGAACAGCAAGTATTTTTCCTTACCAGACCGAATTTTCTAGATCTTTCAACTATTTTCTGTTTTGAATTCTTACTACAAATCTGTCTAAAATCAGCAAGTAATAACCATGCCACTGGCTACATGCTATGCTAAATATGTTAAAATTTCCTACACCAAACAAATTTGTTTGCTACATTTAAATTTCAGCTCTCAGATTTTTAGGATGCAGAGAGAATACAGCTATCGGTTCTTTACTGCAATGTAATATGGGTTAGAAACCTCCAGTCGAATTTATGACAGACTCATTGGTCCCCCTCTGAAATTTCATGATTATAAGTCTCTTTTGTCCCCATTTCTATCAGAATGCTGATATTCTTAATGCCTACCAGGTAGCCAACTAATCTCTGAGTATAGTATTCCAGCATTCTAGCCTTCAGCTTCAAACTCTTCAACACCCCTCCTATGGTTTCAAAGACCTATGAGCCCCATGGTTGGGTTTATCACAGGACCAGCTGCATGTCTCATACTAATTTCTCATTACTGTGACAGAAGAAAATTAAGATAGGGGGCTATTTGGGCCTATGGTTTCAATCCATCATTGAAGAGAAGGCCTGGTAGCATTTGTGGCAGCAAGGGTGAGTGGGGGAGGGGTCCCTCACACCTTAGCCTATCAGGAAGCAGACAGTGGCCCTAGAAATGGGCCTGGAATATAACTCTCAATGGCCTGTGCTTAGTGACCTCATTTTACCAGGTTGGCCCTAAGTCCTAAAGGTTTTGTCACCTCCCCCACATAGCCTCCACCAGCTGAGGAGTAAGCATTTACACACAGGTGACAACAAAGGATGCTTTAAATACAGATCATGCCAGCAATACACACCCATCTAAAATGAGCAAATTATACCTCTCCAGCTATCTATTCCTTTTAAATTCTCACTCAGTAGTATTTTCTAAATCCTTATATATTGGGTTTTTATATCTTTCATCAAATTTGTCACCAAATAGTTAATATACTTGATATTGCAAATAAAAATATTTTATTATTTGCTATTGACATATAGAAATACAACTGGCTTCCAGATATTACATTGTATGCTATAAATGTAGTTAAATCTCTTATTAGCTCTGGTCACTTGCTGTGGATTCCATCAAAAGTTCTATTCAGCGGTTAAACAGTCTGTACGAAACCAAAACAAAACTACTGAAATTCCAGCTTCCTGAGAGGGTCAGGCAAGCGTGAAGCCATTCTGAAAAAGTTAGTAAGAGTGTCCACACAATTAAAGAGGCAGAAGATGCAGTTCAGTGGCACATGGCATGCCTAAATACATGGTGTCCTGGACTCAATCCCCAGTAATGTTTCAGTTCTCCCTTCCACCATGGATGTTCAGGCTCGAATCCTCAGCCTGAGTCTTCTGTCCTGATCCCAAAGGAAAGCACCGATTTCTCCATTAATTGGTAGAATAGCTTTAGGCTTGCTCTTAATTAGATGGGAAATTTCTCTCCTGCCTCATTTTACTGAGACATTATTAGAAATGGATGTAAGATTTTATAAAACAAATAAGCAATACAGAATGAATATAAGGATGGGAGGAAGGGACGGAGGGAGGAAAGGAGAGGAAAGAAAGGAGAGAGGGCAGGTGGAAAGAACATCTGTTTAAAAAATGATCGCCTGGCTTTTCTTTCCTGGATTAAAGGTATGGAGAGCTACAGTGATAATGCTAGCCCTAGTCTATATTTCTAGATTAAACTTCACATCATTGCCCATGATGCATAGCAGACATTTTATATAGCATTGAATTTGGTTTACTGGATACACCCCTTAACTAAATTCATAGGGAATATCAGTCTGTACTTTCCTTTCCTTGTGATGTTTTTGGGTTGGTATAAGGATTATGCTTACTTCAAAGACCAGGTCTCTGAAAGTGTTTGTTTGTTTGTTTGTTTGTTTAAATTGTAAATAGCTACTGCTTCTTCTCTGGTGGAACTTCTCAGAGCCTGGGGTTTTCTTTGTGAAAAGGTTTTTATGACATATTTAGTGTCTTTGTAGCTCTAGGGCTTTTCATGGTATGCATTTTGTTTTCCTGAGTGAGCTTTGGTAGTCGGTGAGCCATGACACTCTAAGAAGGGAAGGTATGGGTGAGTGATGGAAGTAGGAGCAAGAGTGTTGTTTGTAGACTGTTTATATATCATATATCTACTTGGACCAAAGTGGCAAAGAGGACTAATGGTGGGGAAGGAGGTTTCCTGGCTGAGAGTCCTCTGAGCCAGCAAAGCCAATGCCCATTATGAAGGCAACAAGGTTTTTGTTGTAATAAATGACTACAAGGTGCTAATTCACAACCCCTTCTCACGCCTTAAGAATCCTGCACCCACCAGTAACAGGGCCTTGAGATGCCTCTTAAATGAATGAATATTTCTCTGGTCTCCAGGCCATGGAGACCCACAATACCATGGCAACAGAGAGCCATGGGGTTGTGGAGCATCTTTGAAGATATTACATCTTGCTTCTCATTACACACACACTGTCTTTAGAGGATCAAGTGTCATCCCCATCCTTCCCATTTCCTTGCACAGTTTCCTTCCCAAATAAATGAGATGATTGCAGATGCAGACAGAGAAATGTCCTATAAAGACAACAGGTACCACTTTTGCCTCTGGTCTTATAGTGACCTATTTTCTTGGCATTACAGCTAACCAATGGGCACAATAGCTGAGCAGAATTCATGGAGTTAGAGGAGTTTCTTAGGCAACACAAGGAACTGATAGACAATAGCTAACAACTTGAGGCTACTTCAGACTGTTACTCCCTTGGGCCAAACAGGATGAAGGAGAGTGTTCTCCTGGCTAATGCCCCACCCTAAGTTCCATCGCAGTCTATGACTCTGGGATCTACAATGATCACAACGGTCTTTATGTGAAACAAGAATTTCATAATGGCTTCAGCCAGACTATCATTCTTAAAGAAACCACATCTAGAATCATTCTTATGTGTACAGAAATGGGAAAACTTGAGAGGGGGTGGGACAAACCAACAGCTGCCAATGGAGAAATCATTTCAAATAAACACAAACCAGGCACAAGATGAATGGCCTTCTCTGCACCCTACCCCAGGAAAGCTGGCAGATTCCCGATAAAGTGATGTTCATCCCTCAGGCAGCTCTTCCTGGCCATGACAGTGGGCTTTGCAATGAGCAAACCGCCCACTGGGCTTGACTTCCTCATTAAATCTTAAAACTGCAGATCGAGCCAATGCCTTGAGATGGGAAACGGGCATTATCCTGGACTAGCTGGTAGGATCTCCAGTGGGACTTGCAAACACTTTCCCAACTTGCAACACACACCCCTCCTTTTGTCCAATGTCACTCCCTCCCCATTTGCAATTCTTGGAAAAGGTCTCTTGTCTTGAGCAAAATGAAGAGATCAGTTGCCTGTGCTGGTGTTTCTCCATTTCTCCGGTTGCCATGGGTTGACATTGTATCCTGAATGTTCTGCCAGGGAGCTTGATGGACTATTAGCTTAACACAGGGCTCATGGTGACCAGCCCTGGCAGATATGTACTGAAGGTTACAAAGTCACAGAGCCTCTTATACAAATATTTCAAAATGTCCCTTCTCCTCTCTCACAGATAAATAACAGTACAAATGAACTGAGCTCAGCACTCACTGAAGGAGGGTAGAGTTGAAGGAGCCCATTCTTTCCCACTTCTGCATGAATCAGCTTGGCCTCTGGTTTGCTTCTGAAACTCCTGTTATACCCACCTAGCACGTGCATATGTGTAGGGTGAGGTACAAGTTAAATCCATGACTTTTTTTCTTCCTTTTTTTAGAACAATCATAGCACAGTGAGCAATCTCAGAGGAGTTTAATTCATTGCATTCATCATGGGATCTAAAAGAATCATTTTTCCCCCTCAAATATTTTCTTGACTGTCCACCAATTTCAACACATTTGCTTTGGCCTTCTTCCTGTGATATAATTTCTTCTTCTGTAATACAGAAATTTCCCCCTGTTCTTCTGGGACATGGGGATGAGCATGGGAGATGGAGTGGTTGATTTCTGACAGCAAAGTTCACTTGGGATGAAGTCCTGAGAGCAAGGTACCCATTCCATCCCTACTGAGTGGTCATGACTTTGCCTCTGCAATGCCCTTTCCCCTTTTCTCTATTCTCTGTCCATCCCTTTTCCTTCCTTTCTTTGACCCTCACCCACTTCACTGCTTCCTAATTCCTCCTTTCCAAACATATGTGACTCCCTAGGTTGTGCCACCTTAGTCTCCCCCACCCCCTGCCACACACACACATCACATCACATTGCTCTTTTATAAGAATGCCTCATTTTGTGTCCCCACCCTCCAATTAAAGAATATAGGAACCTTTTAGAATGCCATTGGGGGCACTCCCACAGCATTCTTCCAACAGCTAGTCAAAGATGATGGCAGAGTAGGGGCTTCTCCATGACTGAGAACATCAACACATGCTTCTATAGTCTCTGTGCTTGTTAAGAGGAAGGGGTGCAGAAACTTGAGATGAAGTCTGTAGAAAAGCAATCTACACAAGACACCTCAGAATGCCTCTCTTTGTCACAATTCCTTCCTAGCCTTCCTAGGATCCAGTGAAGACAGCACACTCTTGCTGTCTTATTCAAGATGGTACCTGCTATATATTTTTTATTTTTTTGTTTTGTTTTGTTTTGTTTTGGTGGTTTGTTTGTTCGTCTGTTTGTTTAGTTTTTCAAGACTTGACCTATCTGCATTTCTGCTTCTGAGATATTTGGGTGGCTTTGGTTTTTGTCTTCCTTTCCTAAAGCAAACCTTTCCTGGAAACCTCACTGCTGCCTGATGGGAATTCTGCTTTCCTTTCACTGGGTCCTCCAGGCAATCTCCCATGCAGGCTAAGACTTCTTCCTGGAGCCCCAGTGCCACACCCCAGTGAAGACTGTACATTGGGGCCTGGAAGTCTATGTGTGTAGGGGCAGGGGAGGGGAGTCAGTGGTAATGCAGGTGAGACACTGCAAACACAGATGCAGGGAATCAGCAGAGAGCAGCACTCGATTTTCTAGCTATCACCTACTTCCCCTCTTACCAACTGTGCCATAGGAAGACAGTCTTTGACTGGCTAAGGAACTCGCATAAGCATGGAATGGATAGTACATTTTGTTATAGCCAAGACTAGTTTCTCCTTTTTTAAACAGCATTTTTATTGGTCCTTTAAGAACTCCATACAATGTCTTTTGAACATACTTGAGCCCAGCTTCTTACATAGCCACCTTCCTACTCCTTCCTATTCCTTCCACTTAACTTTGAGACTCCTCCTCCTCTTCCTCCTCCTCCTCCCCCCTCCTTCTTCTATATCTGCCTCACATTAAATCCAGTTTGTGTTGACCAGCTCATCTTGGGATTGGGTTCTGCCCTGGCATGTAATCTACCTACCAGTGGGTACATCATTAAAGAAAGCCAACGCTTCCTCTCCCAGAAGCTATCAGAGGGCAATATCTCATCAGCCAGTAGTGAGATTTCAAGCCTACTCCCCCCCGCCCCCCAATGCTGAGATTTTGTCTGACTGGAGCTTTCCCAAGTCTTGTAGATACTGTCATTGTCATTGCGAGTTTGTATGTGCAACTTCTCTGTTGTGTCTGAAAACCCTGTTTCCCTGATGTTTTGAACCATTTTTGGCTGTTACAATCTTTCCACCCTTCTCCCAAGAAGATTCCTGAAACTTGTGGGGAATGTGTAACATATAAAAGTTCCCTCTGGGGCAATGCACCTCACAGTCTTTTATTCTCTGCGCATTAGGAAGTTTCAGGGGAACTCTATGTTACTTGGCATCTACTGTAAGGAGAAACTTCTTTCATGAGATTGAAAGATATTCTGGTTTCTGGGTATAGCAATAAGTCATTGGGAGTCGTTATAATACTATGTCCATTTAGCAGAATCATAGCATTAATCTCTTCACTAACTATTTAGCCACAGGTTTTGGCCCCTTTAACAGTACCAGATATAGGTTTCATCCCATAGAGAAGGTCTTAGATTTTAGCAGAAACTGGTTACTTCCATAACGTCTGTACCACTATTGTACCAGTGGCCAGTTGTTGTTATAATTTGCAGGGTTCATAACTAGGTGAGATTGGAGATTTTTCTTCCCTTGGCAATATGCTTAGAAACTTTTAGCACTGTGACCACTAGCCAGTAGGAATGAAACTTCCAAGGGGGAACTAGCTTGATTTTTCCATGCTCTGTGACTCTGCTATGACACCATCAATAGGATCTTACTGTGAAGTTCTAGAAGGCAGCCAAGAGTATTGGTTATAACCTATACTGTTTGGAATGGAGGTGTCTATGTGACTGTAGCACAAATCCAGATAGCCTACTCCTGGTATTGCAGATTTTTGTTCCTAGCAGGAGATATCATCTAGTTTGGGTATTATCCATCTGTTGGAAGGTAAATCCATTACAAAATTGTTTTTTTTTTTAAATCAAAATTATATGGATTGCATTCCCCAACAAGTGCCAAGGCTATTAGATTGCGCAATGTCAAACCACAGAAAGAGTGACATTTCTGTAAGCCAGACTGCCTGGGTTTAACAATCTGAGTTAGTAGGTGACTCAGACAGAGTGGTTACACTTTCTGGGACTGAGTCTTTCTGCTTCCAAAATCCCATCGATGTGTATCCCCCAGCTTTGCTGTGAGAAGTGACTGTGTAAGGTCTCAGATAAATAACTATCACACAAAGGATGCACTAAGCATTGATCTGCTACCTCAGAAACAAAACTGTTGCAGTCCTGCAGAGCCACATGACCCCTTTAATCTCCACGTCCTGCAAACCGTGCCCAAATGCCCTTGGGAAGTCACATTGAGTAACACGCACCCATGTAAATAATTTTGCTTTGACTTTTTGCAAAACATGTACTGTCATGCCAACCAAGTTCACGAAAACAATTGTTCGGGAGGTCTGTTTTCTTAACTCCTAAATAATAGTTCTGCATTGCCCAGAGGAATGTTATTTACATTCAGAGATTGAAGGTTTGTGAAAAAAATTGCCATAACAGAATCTGAAGCATCAGCAAGTTTTCAGTCTGGTTCCCAGATCTTGACTTCTCTTCAGTATTGCATAAAATCAGCTCCCGAGTCCTATTGCAAACAGCTCTGTGCAGAAAGCAGCTTAAACTGGTCATATTGCTGCTGCAGATCTGCCTCTGCATGAGGGCCAAGTGCCTCAGCCCTTACAGCGGAACAGAGGACTTTTTCTCTGGTTTTTATATACTCCAAAGAGAATTAAGTGTACATATGATAGAGAAGGAGACCTAGACAAAAGCATTTGCTTGGAAGTGCCAGGAATTTTATGCAATGTCATGTTGGTGTCGGGTAGATTGGCTCAATACAAACTGGCCTAAACTTTTAAGTTAGAAAGTGTGGTAATTCAATCAAGTCACCCATGAGTTACAAATGAACATCTAACTGCTGGGTTACTTTCCTTAAATCCTGGTGATGGATCTGTCTCTCTGAGAACAGCACACCACAGTTTATTTAATGCTCTTGGGACATAATACTTTTGTGAGCTCAGATATGTAGGGTTTCGAACAATGTATCTTGTCACTAAACTCAATTTGGATACTGTCTTAGTCAGGGTTTCTATTCCTGCACAAACATCATGACCAAGAAGCAGTTGGGGAGAAAAGGGTTTATTCAGCTTACATTTTCCACAGTGCTGTTGATCAACAAAGGATGCAGGACTGGAACTCAAGCAGGTCAGGAAGCAGGAGCTAATGCAGTGGCCATGGAGGGATGTTACTTACTGGCTTGCTCAGGCTGCTTTCTTATAGAACCCAAGACTACCAGCCCAGAGATGGCACCACCCACATGGGGCCTTTCCCCCTTGATCACTAGTTGAAAAAAATGCCTTACAGCTGGATCTCGTGGAGGCATTTCCCCAACTGAAGCTCCTTTCTCTGTGATAACTCCAGCCTGTATCAAGTTGACACACAAAACCAGCCGGTATAGACACTGTCTACCTGGAGTTGTTACCAGATCCTCAGACTGCAGACTCAGTTCCCAGGACTGACCTCACATATTTCAGATGCCTCAAATTGTCTTGTTTGTGTTTCTGGCAGACAGACTGTAAGCAGGGTTTCCACACCTCTGCTTTGGTCCACACAAGTCAGGAAACAAAGGCTATTTAAGATGCGTAGGGAAGAGTCTCAGAGCTCCCACGCCCTTACTTCTTCACACTCTGCCAGCACTACCAAGACTTCTGCCACCAGAGATCCTCTAATCTCTATCCTTTTGAATTTTCATGGAAGCTTCATTAGAAAACCAAGATTGGTTAAGTGACTGGCCACAGAACACCAACTTATCTTTAGCTCCTCCCTTCTTCCCAGGTTGGAGATGGTACTAAATGCCCCTGCACCCTCATCTTACCGGTCTCTATGGTGACCAGCGGCATCCTGATGTTTTGTGGAGGCTGCCAACTAACTCTCAGTCTTTGACATATAAAGCAAACTGCATCTTCCTGAAGATTTTCCTGTCTTTAAAAGTTTTTTTGGAAACCAAATATATATTTCACACTATCATTAAAGACTGATGTTGGATTTCCAACATGTTTTCTAGTTTATAAAAATGACCAAATTTTTGCTTTCTTTCCATCTGTAGAACTTTTAGAGGTGAAAAGAAAAAACTAAATGGACCTCCTCCCTGTAAGACTCTCTGAAATAATTTCTCAGATAAACAATAGTAATTTGTATAACTTGATCTTTTATAAGAATAGCAAGTAAAGACATAAGTCAGGGTAAATTTAAGTGAATGTCCCAAGGTATATGGAGCTATCCACTTACCTTTAATTTTGTGCACTTTCCTAGTAAATTTAATTTTTATTTGAGAGAAGGGGGATCTGGAACATTCAGAGATGCTTAAAGAATATTTTCTGAAAGAATGTATTTCATTTTAAGCCAAAGTTTATAATTACTGGGGGAAAATTCTAGAATTCAAAGTCTAGGGATTGAGGGAGTGGTACAGCAGGTACTTAGAAAGTGTTTTGGCTAAAAAGCACCGTCTTCTTCTTTGGTCCCACAAGGTAATTGGGATTAGGAAAAAACCTGACCTCTCTCCTTCATTTGTATCTGTCTCCATGGTTATTTTATTATTAGAGTACCTCCCTCACCCCGTTCCAGATCCCCCAACCATATTTAAAGCTGTCTAGACATTTCCAGACACTTTAGATCCTGGGAAAAATAGGATTGATCAATAAACACCTTATGACTAAGGACTAAACTACCACTAAACAGACATGAGGGCCATTGTCTGCTATGGTGAGCCTGGACCCTGGAGCAGAAGTGACCCCTTCATGAGAACCAGATTGCTCTCCTCAAATGATGACAATGACTAATTCAGAGTACGATGCAGAAGCAGAGCTGAGTGAGGACCAACCAGACCACACCTGGATCAGACTGCTTAACTTTGCAGATCTCTTGCCCCTACCCCATTCTTCCACTTTAACCTAAAATGCATGTCAGTGCCTTGAAGACAGTCTTGGGGCTCCCTTTATCAGTTCCTCCTTTCTCTCCTTTTCACAGCTAACTCTGTCTTTAATTAACATGTTGGATGGCAGCTGCCCCCTCCTGCCATTAGCACTCTGCAAGCCCTGGTTTTTGCTCTCAAACTTAAGCCAGAGATAGACTTAGGCTGGGTTTGAAGGAAGAGGCAGCCTGGGATTTTGGCCATCTATTTTCTCCTCTGTCATTTGACGGAAGCCAGTGTTACTGCTGGATACGTGGAGACTTGGGGTCACATTCTAGGGATTTATGTGCATCGTCTCTCACTGTTTGTCCTGTGAAGGAAGGAGAGAAGAAACTGCACAGAGCTTGTTGGGTTTAGTCATCTGTTTTTCTCATGACAGTGTTTAACTCTTTCACACACACACACACACACACACACACACACACACACACACACACAAAAGCACCTATCAAGGACTGGAGGCCATGTGAGGATCCCCAAATGAAGAGAACGGAGTTTTCTGTGTTTTCCTTTAGCTCTTAGGACACAGCTCAGAGCCCTCACAGCAAAGGAATGACCTGTGACAATGGGAACAAAGACATCACACTCTCCACTGGCTTCTAGCTGCCTTGTATTTTTGCCCCACCCAGCCACACATGGTCATGGGTTTTGGTTGTTGCAGAAGATTTTCTTAAAGTGTAGGCCAATTAAGACATCCCTTTTGGCGAACCTATCTGAGATTAGTGGTTTCTTGATTAAATTTATTTCTTTCGCGTCTGCGTGATTCTGAACTCCTCCGTGGCTTCATTGCAAGAGTCCAGCAAGCAGACTGAGCATGCTTATAAACTTGGAGCTCAGAAGGATTTGGCAATATTGGTATTTTCTTTTCTCAGCTTTCCCGGATTTTTGGCTTAGGCGTTTGTGCCCTTCATCTGCTCCTCATTAGAACACCATCGGCTCTTGTTTGAGAGTTCTCAGTCCCTTAGTCAGAACTAAGAATACCCTTTCCTCCGGACACCAGCCATGGACTTCCCAGAGCTCTGACAGAAGGGGAAGGAGCCGGGCCCCCGAGAGACTGACAGCACCCACTTTATAGGGTCATGGGAAAGACAAAGCCGAGGGCATTTGACAGGACACTAATTCAAATGACTGACTGACTCTCAAGAGGAGAGCTAAGCCAGCTCCAGGCATCAGCTGCTTCTGAGGCGCGTGAACCATGAGGCACACATCTGCCTGAGGGAGGCTGCCTGCCGGCACAGGCCTTAGTTTGAACTTGGAAGGGAACAGTCCATTCATCTGTTTTCTGAGTGTGCACATCCATTCATTCATAGTACACAAACGTGCCTTCATCATTAACAAGTGGGAAACTTAGATGTGCACCAAGGAAGTGTTTGGAAATAAACATCTTTGTGGTTTATTAGAGTTGTGCACTCTATTTTTATGTCCATATACCCAGGGTTGTGTAAAAATTTCAGGCAGGAAGTGTTTCTGAGTGGAAGACATTTAAGAAGTTCTAGGTGACGTAAGAGAAGTTGATGACTTGCCTTCTGGAGGCTGGAGACCCAAGATCAGGGTGTGAGTGTGACTTCTTCCTCCCGAGGCCTCTCTCTTTGACTGAAGATGATGGCATCTTCAACCTGCGTTGTCACATGACCTCCCCTGAGTGTCTGTGTCCTAATATCATCTTCTTATGCTTGATTAGTACTGACACCAAGGTCCCCATTTTAATTTAATTATTTCCTTAAAGACCTTGACTTGCTTGGCATGGTGGCCCACACCTTCTAGCCCAGCACTAGGAGGCTGAGGCAGGAAAATTGCTATAAGTTTGAAGCCAGTCCAGTCTGCATTGTGACTTGCAGGCTAGTCAGGGCTCCCTAATGACACCTTGTCTCTAAAAACATTATTCAATTTTTAAAAATTAAAATAAATCTCATTTCCAAATATATTCTGAGTCCTCATTAAACCCATCATGCGAATGAGAAAAACACTATTTAGCTTGTAACGAAAGGTAAAGAGGAACAGGGCAGCTCCTGCTTTTCCTAGCCCACCTCAAGCCCTGTGGTTAGATTTTGGTTTTGCTTTTTGTTTTGTTGTGGTGTGTGTGTGATATTGTGTGTTTATAAGCATCTGGGGGACAGAGGTTGACACTGGGTGTCTCTTAAATTAATCTCCACCTTATATTTTTTGAGATTAGTTGGCCAGTGAGTTCCAGACACCCCCTGTCTCTGTCAGAAAAGCACCTCTGGGTCCAGATTTTGTGTGGGTTTGGGGGGATCCAGACTCAGGTCCCCATGTTTGCGCTTTACTGACTGAGCCATCTCCCACCCCTCATTGTTAGGTTTCATAGTCGGATATCAATCACTACCATGGTATGAATGTGTCCCTTAAGTATCAAGTATTGAAAAATTAATCCCCAAAGCCACATATTAATACTATTTGGAAATGATACAAAATGCCTTTACGATGACAATCAGTATCAGATGAGCTCATCGGGGTGGGGCTCCGTGATAGTATCAGTGGCTTTATAAGGAGTGGAACACAGAGACCCGAGCTAGCAACTGCACACCTGCCTGGCATGGGATTCCCTGAACCACGAACCTGAGGAATCCTCCCAGATTAAGCTGTTTGGTCTTATGCTTCCTAGGCTTTAGATCCACCTTTTATTCCTCACAAATCACCCACTCTGGATGTCTAGTTACAGCCAGAAGCAGACCGTGAGGACCATAAAGCCACTGTTATCACGATGGCAACACAAATAGGCAGCTTTGTCCCCGGGTACTTAGAAGTTTCTATGGATGCTGTTTCTTTCTATCCCCACAGCAACGATTGAGGTGCCCTCCCTCACGCCTGCAGCACCACGAGCACGAGCAGGCGATCCCTGTCAGGGCTCCCACCGCTGGGTTTATCTCTCAGTCATCCTTGATGCGGATAGCTACAGTTTTCATAAGAAAACATGTAGAAGCTTGTTGATCGACCTCTGGTGGCTTTTAAAATGAACTTGGGTCACCTCTCCTTTGGCTCATTTATTTTAAGTGCTCTACTAATGGGCTTATTTTTAGTATATCAGCATTTGCGTGGAAGACGCAGACATGGAATGTTATCCTTTGAATGTGCTGCTGAGTGGCGCTTGCTAGTCTTCACTGAGGAATCCATGCCTTGCCATCAAAACTGAAGTAAGCCTGCCGTTGTAAAGTCCAGATTTAGGCAGTGGAGGCTTGAGAAACCTCTCATGATGCTGTGCTGTCTGGAACAGTTTATATAATTTAGAGATTTATCTGAACATTGCCAGCACTAAAGGAAATCAACACTGCCACCAGAAACATTCTTGGCAGGTCCCTGCCAGTCATTTCTGTGGGTATCATTCTATTCAAGGCTTCTATTTCTCTTCTCTTCTCTTCTCTTCTCTTCTCTTCTCTTCTCTTCTCTTCTCTTCTCTTCTCTTCTCTTCTCTCCTCTCCTCTCCTCTCCTCTCCTCTCCTCTCCTCTCCTCTCCTCTCCTCTCCTCTCCTCTCCTCTCCTCTCCTCTCCTCTCCTCTCCTCTCCTCTCCTCTCCTCTCCTCTCCTCTCCTCTCCTCTCCTCTCCTCTCCTCTCCTCTCCTCTCCTCTCCTCTCCTCTCCTCTCCTCTCCTCTCCTCTCCTCTCCTCTCCTCTCCTCTCCTCTCCTCTCCTCCCCTCTCCTCCCCTCCCCTCCCCTCCCCTCCCCTCTCCTCTCCTCTCCTCCCCTCCCCTCCCCTCCCTTCCCCTCCCCTCCCCTCCCCTCTCCTCTCCTCCCCTCCCCTCCCCTCCCCTCCCCTTCCATCCCCTCCCCTCTCCTCTCCTCCCCTCCCCTTCCATCCCCTTTTCTTTTCTCTCTCTTTTTTTTTTCGAGACAGGGTTTCTCTGTATAGCCCTGGCTGTCCTGGAACTCACTTTGTAGACCAGGCTGGCCTTGAACTCAATCCTCCTGCCTCTGCCTTCTGAGTGCTGGGATTAAAAGCGTGCGCCACCACGCCCGGCTAAGGCTTCTATTTCTTAACTGACTTAATAAATCTCCTTTTCTTAGGGAGGAGCCACACATGTTTAAAAACATATTCCTGTTAACTTATTCTTAAAGGTTCCTTTCCCTGCTTGAGGTCTGTTCCTCCCATTCTCAGTTTTTCATTTGTCTGCCTTCCATTTTTCCTTCTTCTTTGATACTAGCCAAAGGCATCTGCACAATTGTGGGTGATTCTTTTTCTGAAGTGACAGTGTTTACGTTTATTAAAGCAGTTAGTTGAAAAGTTCTTGTAAGGAAGAGGTGGTGAACTGTCAGTATGGGTAGAGACAAACCGCAAGGCCAGTTCTCACTAGCGGAGGTCTAGGCGTTTGACTGTGTGAAGCCTCAGGGGGTAAGGATGCTGACAGTCATAAGTACTCACTACTGTGACACTATTGTATAAACAATACAATACTGAATTTCAAATAGATTTGGTCCTCTAAATATAGGACCCATTAATAGGAAGCCATAAGTCTGTGCTAATGTATGTCCAATCTGAGAATTTCTCTTTCCTATCTGGACAGTTAAAAACAGCTTGCTTATTTCCTCATCTGTTCAAACAAACAGATCTTCTGGATACCGCACAGACACCTCAATTCCGATATAATCTGGCTGTAAATAGAATTCACATTTATACCATCCCTCAGAGTCATTTTCTGGAAGTAGTAAAAGTAGTGAACAAGGAAACAATTACCTAAGGAGACTTTTAGGGACTTTGCTTCAACTACTAATGAGAAGAAAGGGCAAGATTGGAGTGGTGGTGGTTTCAGTAGAGAAAATTCTGATAGAGTGAGGTCAGATGACCATAATAGGAAGATGTGGAGATGTACCCATGGCCTCTCCCCAGAGAACGTCCTGTCCTGAAAAAGACTCCTTCCACTTCCCCAGAACTCAGCTGCAGAGTCTTAGATCATGGCCTTTGTTATCAATGCCCTTGTGAGGCAGACACTGTTGGCAGCTGCAAGTCTAGATACGTAAAACTCAAGCTTGCAAAATTCACTTCTCCCTCTGCCCACATTGAATGTAAGAAAATCATCAGATCCCTGCCTTATCCTCCTCCTTAATTAGTGCTCCTGCTGGCGTTTGCTTGGCATCTGCAGTCCACAGCTGTTGCAGCGGGGCATCTGCAGTCCACAGCTGCTGCAGCTGGGCATCTGCAGTCCACAGCTGCTGCAGCTGGCCCTCGCTTCACTCCTGCCCAAAGAACACAACTCAGGCTCCATGTTCCATTCCTAATACAATGGCTTCATTCATCCATCAAATCTGCCCATTATCAAGTTGATCTTGATTCTCTTCCGTTTTGGTCCCAGAGTTGGTTCAGGCATTTAACGTTTCTAAACCTGAGTTTTCTCATCTTTATTTGGGGATTTGGTACATGTTCAACAATAAAGTGATATTAAGGAATTTCGGGGCTGGTGAGATGGCTCAGCAGGTAAGAGCATTGACTGCTCTTCTGAAGGTCCCGAGTTCAAATCCCAGCAACTACATGGTGGTTCACAACCATCTGTAATGAGATCTGATGGCTTCTTCTGTTGTGTCTGAAGACAGCTACAGTGTACATACATATAATAATAAATAAATCTTAAAAAAAAGAATTTCATACTGTTGGAGGTAGCAGCCCTAGACCAGCCTGGTAAGACCAGGAGAAAGGGTGCATTTCTTGTCTGACAGTGGAGCCATTTAGAAGGTTGCTTCATTGCATGGGGTAGCAGGGAGCACAGAGAAACCCTGGCCATGATAGTTTCTAACATGGGAGGGGTTAAAACCACATCTAGAGGTGAGTTCTTTGCAACCTGGATGTGAGCACAGCGGTAAGCCTGTAGGCATGGCAGAGCTTCTCTGACACATCTAATAGCAGCTGCTCTGTTTGGATTGAAGTTTCGATGGATCGGGTAAGGAAGGTTCACAGCGTTCATAGCTGTCCATGAAAACAGCAGCCTGCCTACTTCAACCTGAAGCACTTCATCTTCTATTTTGTTGCTTTATTTATGGTAATCTCCATAAAATTCTCCATTATTATAAACATCCCAGTGAACGTTTTAGACAAATCTTGATCGAATCTATGTGCTTCTATCAATAGGTTCAGAAAAATTGAATCTTTAAGGTGAAACCATTTGAATTTAAATTTTGTTAGAGGATATATTAAGTTACCCTGCATAAGACTCCATCAGTTTGTTCTCCTTTTAGTTAAAGGCCAGTGTGTTTGATTTTTACTTGCTATTAGCTGTTATTGTATAAATACCTTTTATGCAAGTGAGTTGAATTCACCACAACACTTTCGCACCGGTACACAGCGCACTTTATAGTCACTGTCACCTCTAGGAGCTTTCACTCAGATCTCCCAAAGTGAACAAATGAAGTCACCTGAGATGTCTCCAAACCATTCACGGAGTAGCTGAAAAGATGGAGAGGGGGAGGAAAGGATTTGCAGTGCAATCTTCTAAGTTGTCAGTATAAGTTGCAAATATAATGTGAGGGGAGTTTATCTCCTTTGCAGGGAAACCAGGGTTGCCAACTCCAAACTGTTATGAACTCCAAGACAACCCTCTGCTGTATCTGGCCTGTAAATCATTGAACTTCAGACCTATGTGAAATTCCATCTCACACGTTTTTAATGAAGTCAAAATAAATGCCATTACTGAACAGAAGCCAAAGATCACAAGAGGTTAGAAGTGGGACAGGAACGCCGCCAACGCTGTTTGTTTGCCTTCTGACGCAGCCTTCGTGTGAACAGTTCCTTAATGGGAGGGCAGGGATGGTCCTCCCTTCCCTGTGGGCATCTGCTGCTGATTATACAGCAGTCCAGAGTGGCTGTGTGGTGCCTAGGAAACTTGAGACGATAATGAGGACTCAGGCAAACAGAATGTGAGAGACTGAAACCACAAGATGCAGACATCCCTGGCCCGGGTAAGAGCTCTTCCCAAAGACCTGGCATTTGCCCTTGAAAGTGTGTTCAGAAAAACCGTATAATAAATCAAAGTATCTTTCTATTTCTGCCTCTGTGCCACATCCTCCTAAACTTTAAATCTACCTTGACCTCATTTCTTTCACTCAGTTGAAACTAAGCATACAAATGAATGGCCAACCCTCATTGAAAACCATTGTTTTCAAAACTCTGGACTAAAAGTGTATATACTCTGGCTTGTGAGTAAATCTGCTGCTGATTTTGATTCTCCATAATAGACCTGAAGGTATTAAGGAAATGCAGTATCAATATCATTGTGTTTTCCACAGAATAATCACTGGTTTCTAAAACCAAAGGGGGAAGTCTGAGCAGAATGGAGGATAAGTGACTGTCTAGCGAGTTTATTTCCATAATTCCAGTCTCCTGGAGAAATTGTCTGGTTAGATGGGATAATCTTTGCTGACCTAAGACCCTGTCCCCACTCATTAAACTATATTGACCATTCAGAGTAAATTACCTTAGTTCCTCAGCATCTCACTCTATATTCAGTTGAAGCAATTATATTAAGAAACTCAAAACAAAACATTTGTTTGTTTGCATGCCTGCAGATCAATTCTAATGGCTTTGAAATGCTTTCTTAATTCTTTCTTATACAACATAATTTCTCTTTAAAGCAAGAGATGGTATTATTTAAGAAAAACAGAAGGGGTTAGGCTAGTATTTAGCCTAATGGAATTGCAAGGCCAAGCTAACTTCATCTTGGAACCAGCCAGTTATCTGAAACCAAGTCACCAGCCAGGAGTCTCCATCAGACCAGTGGGGATCTTGACTGGCTGTGTTCCCAGTGAAATCAGCCAGGTCTTCCCATCTCAAAGGAGGCACAGGCAGTGACTTCTATTTTTCTAAGCCACACTTGGAGTTGCCTTAAGGTATACTCCTATGCAGCAGAGTCCTTCAAATGCATCTACTGTTTCCAGTAGCCTGAGAGCTGCAGCCGAGATCGCCGTGACCTCAGGGCAATCTGCTTGTTTCCAAATAAGCAACAGAGTAGGACGACATTTTCTTTCCTGATTGTATCACTTTGCTTTTCTGTTTCACTAACAGGAATTTTGAGGACATTCATTGACTGAGAAAGGAGCCGGGCAGATGAGTGCAATGAAGACCATGCATGGACTTCTGACACGATGTTTGGGTGTTTCCACACAAAGTGGGAAACCTTAGGCCAACAGAATCCCAGGATTGCCACATTGAGTGGGAGTGTGATCAAGGAGACATTTGCTCAATTCTGGACTTATAGTTGGATGATGGGGAGTCTGCCTTTCCTTTCCCTCTCCTTCCCTCTCCCCCCTCCTTTCTCCTTCTCTCCTTTGCTCCCTCCCTCTCTTCTTCCCCACTCTCCCTTCATCTCTTCCTTCTTTTTTCTCCTTCCTTCCTTCCTTCCTTCCTTCCTTCCTTCCTTCCTTCCTTCCTTCCTTCTTCCCTTTCTTCCCTCCTTCCTTCTTTCCTCCTTTTCTTCCCTCCCTCCTTCCTTCCTTCCTTCCTTCTTTCCTCCTTTCCTTCCTTCCTTCCATTTGCATCTGCATGCTTATGTATGTGTGTATATTCATATGTGAATGTGTGTGTTTACATGTGTGTGAGTACATGCACCTATGAATAAAGGCCGAGAGTTGACATCAGATGTCTTCCTTGACCATTCTACTTTATTTCTTGCTAATTCCCGAGCTTGCAATTCAGCTAGGCCAGCTAGCCTGCTTGCTCAAGGGATCCCTGTGCCTTGTTTCCCAAGCACTGGGATTACACTTGGTCTTTGATGCCCACCATTTATATAGTTGCTCAGGACCCAAACTCTGGTCCCCACATCCATGTTGCAAGCTCTCTAGCAACCCACTAGCTTGCATTCTATTGTTATGACAGAAGCCATAATCCAAATCAGCTTGAGGGCAAAGGGTTTATTTCACATCATAGTTTAATCATCCAGGGAAAGTAGGGCAGGTACCTGGAGGCAGGAACTATAGCAGAAGCCATGGGAGAGTGCTGCTTATTGGCTTATTCTTCATAGTTTGTTCAGTTAGCATTTTTATACAACCCATGACCAGCTACTCCAATCTGATTGAGACATTTTTTCAATTGAAGTTTCCTCTTCCCAGATGACCCTGGCTTTTGTCGTGTAGACAAACAAGCAAACAAACAACAGCAAAACAACCAGAATACCACTAAACCATCTTCCTGGTCCTCCATAGTTCATTATGGGCTTGTTTATAGAGGAAAGGAATCATTCCAAATTCATAAGAAACCGGCTTCTGCGAGTGTCTCTACATTTCTTTCTCTGCTTTTAAAAGTGAAAGGTCTCAGGATGGATGGATTTCTTTAAATAAGGCACAGGGGCTCCTGTGTCAGGGCCAGTGAGCAATGCAGCAGCAGGGCATACACTGTGAACTTGCCCCCTCAGCAATATGTTCAGGTTAAATTGAACTTCCCTCAGCTAATAACACACCATGAGGGAGCTATTTCGCAAGCAAGAAGCACAGTAAACATGTCACATTCTCAGCTGTCTGTGACATTCTTTTTTTTTTCTTCTAGATTAAAAAAATTATTAGATATTTTCTTCATTTACATTTCAAATGCTATCCCAAAAGTCCCCTATACCCTCCCCCTACCCTGCTCCTCTACCCACCACTCCCACTTTTTGGCCCTGGCATTCCCCTGTATTGGAGCATATAAAGTTTGCAAGACCAAGGGACCTCTCTTCCCAGTGATGGCCAACTGAGCCATCTGCTACATATGCAGCTAGAGACACGAGCTCTTGCAGTACTGATTAGTTCATATTGTTGTTCCACTTATAGGGTTGCAGACCCCTTCGGCTCCTTGGGTACTTTCTCTAGCTCCTCCATTGAGGGCCCTATGTTCCATCCAATAGCTGACTGTGAGCATCCACTTCTGTATTTGCCAGGCACTGGCATAGCCTCACAAGAAACAGCTATATCAGGGTTTTTTTCAGCCAAATCTTGCTGGCATATGCAATAGTGTCTGAGTTTGGTGACTGATTATGGGATGGATTCCCAGGTGGGGCAGTCTCTGGATGGTCCATCCTTTCATCTTAGCTCCAAACTTTGTCTCTGTAACTCCTTCCATGGATATTCTTATCTTGAGCTGGTGGCAGCCAGTGAGTGCTTAGGGAAGTGTCTGATGGATCAGAGACTTGGCAGGGGAAGACACCTGCAGGACATGTGACTAACTAGCTTTGTTTGGCCCAACACAATGGACAGAAAATTAAAATAAGATATTATAATATATATATATATATAATACATATTAGATAAATATATAAAATAATCTATTATCAATATTTGAATATCAATAAGATGCCCGTAAAAGACCAAACTTTTGTAATCCTTTAGCAGTCCAGAGAACCAGGTGGATGTCCTCTTGGGCAGAATATTCCCATGTCTGGCTCCTACTTGCCGTCTCCTACTTGTGGGCATTTAAAGCCCATATAGCCCTCATGCCTATTGATCCTCCCAACCTAGCTAGGCTCACATTCACAAGAGCAGGTTAAAAAAGTCAAAGAATTCTCATGTGTGTGGATTCAAATTATCTGTGCTCAGAAAGCAGTTCGTCCTCATGTCCCAGTATTCACCTGTGTCCCCATGACAATCCACCTCTATGTACAATTCATATTTTGTGTCTATAAGTTCTATTCCACACATTCAACCTGCCCCATCAAAAATGTTGGTGGAGATTATAGCTGTATTTAATATACATATTGCTTTTACTACCTAAATTATACAGTAGAATTATTTATAGCATTTCCATTTGTAACTATTGTAATCTATAGAATATTTAGATGTGCTGAGGATGGGCCAAGCTACTTGCAAACACCACTGCATTTTATAGGAGACTTGAGCTTCCTTTGAATTTTGAGTGTGGCTGGGGATAGAGTAAGGTGCTGAAACCTTTTTTGGCAAACATTTGAGGGGGGACCATACATCCATGTCCCTTTGGGTTCTCAATTCCCTCTTACCTGCAGACAAACATCGCTGATCACATACCACACAGAACAATGGTCACCTATCCAATCTAGTGGCTCACAGAGGTAAGTGTCTTTCAGTATGTTCTGAGGTTGGTGGCACTCCACTGAGCTTACATTTCAGCTTTAATGAAAAGGAAATATATGCATTCACACAGTTCTAATGCAATGTTTGGGAAATTTTTTAGCAAGCTGAAGCTGGCTTGGACGCGTTTAGTCTGCTCCTCAGCTAAACCTCAAAACTCTGAAGGTGTTTGGAAGCTGTGGTAGTCTGAAATGTCATCCTGTGCATAATCCACATAGCTTGGGAATAAACCAAGTCTGGGTAAGTTTTTGACAAGTGTGACCCTGCCAAAACCACATCAGTTCCTTGGGAGCAATCTGACATTGCTAATTAAAATGGAGGTGTTTAGCTTAAATTAATTTGTGATTTTTTAAATATTATGAAACACAATTTGGGAAAAAATGTTTCCCTTAGCTTATTTTTAGCAAATGAGCTTGTCTCTAGTATGACACTCACCCCGTTACATCCTGCATAAACTCTTTCCTGCGCCTAGATTTGCAAGGAAATAACTCAATTTCCATTTCACAGTTTGAGAGGCCCATTGCATCAAAAGACTAAATGTTATTGGAGACCACACACAGGGAGATTGGTGGAATCATTCCTGGCTCCTGCTTGAAGTTCCATGGGCATCTTCTAAAGACCCCTCATGAAGAAATGGGGGCCACCAGAGAGCTAGACCTCACACCCTCAATGGTAAGGCATGCGGCTCAAAGTAGAGGCATGACAAGAACCCCCATCCCTTCTTTCAAGATGTCTCTCTACTCAAGAGCTTGGATGAGATACTTTTCCCAAGTCCCATTCTTGGACTTTAAGAAGAGCTATAGTTAGTAATCATAACTGCCCTAGAAACATGTTTTTAGAAGCTGCACCTGAAGAATTTCTACCCTGTTATAAACATTCAATGACACGCATTTGGCCCTTCAGCCTCCTCACAGAGAAGATAACTTTCTCCTCTAATTGTTGAGCTAGAAATCCTGTGTCTGCTCCTCCCAAGTCAGAAAGCTGTAAGAGAATAGACAGGGTCAGCCTGTCTCTCCCCAGCCCTGTGAGAATAAGGTAAATCACAATGCCATTTCTGCCTATGACATTTAAAATTCTTTATGGGATGTCGATAAAGCACTGAATGTAAGCATCTCTCCCTCAGCCCACTAGCACTCTTTGATGGCATGCTACATATCTCCACGTATGTGGCAAATATCCCTTTCTTTCTAATAGGTGTTCCCATAGAACACAAGGACAATTTAAGCACCCCATTGCAACACATTCATTTAACTCACCTATAAAAACAAAACAAAACAAAACAAAACAAAACAAAACAAAACAAAACAAAACAAAATCACCATCAATGTTAAATTCAACATGAATTTCCTTTCATATGTTTAGTAATAGTGGTGGTGAACCTTATTTTAAGAGAGGACTAGTGGAAAGAGCATTGGTCATTGGAATGTGCCCTGGAAGGGGATTGTGAGATCTCAGCTCCATCCTCTTCCTCTTCCTGTTCATTGTATTCCTTCCTGATTTGTGGTGTACGTATCTGTTCTCCCATGAGATCCCATAATGATATGTCATCCTCTCTAGTACACCAAACAAGAGGGCCACCAGATCTTGAACTAAGGCTTTCATAATATTAAGTCAAGATAACTTTGCCTATTTTTAAGATAATTGATCAGTTATTATGTTCCAGTGCAGAAAGTTGACTGGCAAGCTGGCATTTTCCAAAGGCTGCTCCTCCATCCCACAAAAATCTTTAGCTGTGAGTCCTCTAACCACTAGTCTCCTTCATACCTGCTGATCTGTAGTGCTCTGTGGTTTCTCTATTGTGTCTTAGGTGTAGACTTTTGTTCCTTATTCTCCTTGGTACTTGGCATGTAATATCACCTGTGGATTTATGATGCCTTGAAAGTTTTAAGGTGCTATGACTTTGAAAAGTCCCATATCCCCTCTCTTTCCTTTGATCAGAACTGTTGTTGAATGTATATTTGAGTTTCTTATTTTCCAGCCTCTGCAGATGACATTTGGAACACTCACGCCTACTCTCCTTACCCAGCTGTAACCCCTGTAAGTTAAAACATGACTGCTGTGACAATACCCTTCCCTTCATGCAATACTGGCACAGAGGCTGTGGTAATAACCAACCTCTCTGCTTGTCTCTTAAGCCCTGTTCCTAGCACTATTATAGAGGCCAAGAACCTGTGGCTAAATAGGTCCTATGTCCTAGGGGAGAACCCAATGCTATAACTCTGCTAAATGAACATAGGATTAAAATGACTCCTAAAGACCTGTTGTTATACCTGTAGATCAGTGCATCTCTCAACCATCATCAGAGAAGTTTCTTTTTGCACTAGATGGTGATTACCACAACTAGTCAAGGTATAGAGAATGAAAGACTATGGAATGTTCATTCTAAATGGGACATCTGTATCCTACCCTCTCCCCCTGAGCCTTAGTGATCATTGCAAAAGAGAAGATGGAAAGATTGTAAGAGCCAGAGGCAGTTGAACCAATACAAGGAAACAGTATTTTCAAGACCACAGTAGGGTAGCAGTTGTGACAGTATGCATAAGACCTGAACAATCACAAGCCAGACAAAACTGAAAAATAAAGAGGGGAGGTAACCATGAAATTTCACCCTTATCTAAAAAGCTGTTAGGAATTAACAACTGTAGGGAAAGGTAGAATCCATTTTCTTTAAGGGTGTGGCCTCTGGTAGGTAAAGAGTGCTTCAGTGGATGACCACACTTCTAAGAATATATGAGCAACACAAACTATACTTGGTGGGTTAAAAGAAGAATACTATTATGAATAAAGCTGCTATGAACATAGTGGAGCACATGTCCTTGGCTATGGTGGAGCATCTTTTGGGTATATGCCCAGGAGTGGTATAACTGGGTATTCAGATAGAACTACATCCAATTTGTACTACATCCAATTTCCTGAGAAACCACCAGATTGATTTCTAGAGTGGTTTTCCAAGTTTGCAATTTCACCAGCTATGGAGGAGTGTTCTCCTTTCTCCACAGCCTCACCAGCAACATTGTTTGAGTCTTTGATCTTAGCCATTCTGATTGGTGTAAGGTGGAATCTCAGGGTCATTTTGGTTTGCATTTCCCTGATGAGTAAGGATATTGAACATTTCTTTAAGCGCTTCCTGGCCATTCAAGATTCCTCTGTTAAGATTTCTCTGTTTAGTTCTGTACCACATTTTTGATTGGGTTATTTAGTTTTTTTGGAGTCCAACTTCTTGAGCTCTTTATATATTTTGCAGATTAGACCTTTGTCAGATGAAGGGTAAGTGAAGATCTTTTCCCAACTTGTGGACTGCAATTTTGTCCTATTGAGTGTCCTTTGCCTTACAGAAACTTTTCAGTTTCATGGGGTCCTATTTATTAGTTCTTGACCTTAAAGCCTGAGCCATTGGTGTTCTGTTCAGACAATTTTCACCTGTGCCAATGCGTTCAAGGCTGTTTCCCACTTGCTCTTCTATTAGATGTAATGTGCCCAAGGAGAGACAGGATAGAGTCCCAGAGGGCCAGGACAATGAATGGAAATATGCAGCTGCTGGAGGTGAGAGTAGGGGTATTCTCTAGGAAGTCCCAAAGACCCAGAGGCCATGGATGAGGGAGGCTCTCCAGGAGTCAATGAAGGTGACCTTAGCTGAGATGCCAACTGTTGAGGATATGGAACCTAAAGACACCATCTCCAGTAGCCAGACAGGACCACCAGTGAAGGGATAGGGACACCAACCCACCTTCAAAATTAATTCTTCAATCCTTCCCTAACTCTTCCTTAGGAGTCCCTGACCTCTGTCCAATGTTTGTCTGTGAGTAGCTGCATCTGTCTCAGTCAGCTGCTGGGTAGAGCCTCTTAGAAGGCTGCTATGCTAGGCTCCTGTCTGCAAGCATAACATAGCATCACAAATAGTGTAAGGGATTGGTGCAGACAGGAGCCTAGCATAGCAGCCTTCTAGGGAAGGATTGAAGACCCTCAAGGAGATGGCAACCCCACAGAAAGATCAATAGTGTCAACTAACCTGGACCCCTTGGAGCTCCCAGAGACTGAACTACCAACCAAGGAGTATTCATTGGCTGGTCTGAGACGCCAGGCACACATGTAGCAGAGGGCTGCCATGAGTGGCCTCAGTGGGAGAGGATGCACCTAATCCTGCAGAGACTTGATGCACCAGGGTGGGAGGATACCAAGGAGGGGATGCTCTCTCAGAGGCAAAGGAGAAAGGAGATAGGGGGGAAAACTCTGTGAGGGGGGAGTGGGAGGGAGCAGCATTTGAGATGTAATTAATTATTTAATTAATTAAAGAAACAGTATGCAAATTTGGGGGATAAATATGAGGAAAGGTGGGGAGAGGGTGAATATGATGAAAATACATTGAACAAAAATCTTGAAGAACTAATAAATGAAGAAAAAAAGAGTTTAGAAGTCTCAACACTAGAAAAAAAATGCTTATAAAGATATTGGTACTTGAGCCCAAGAGATGGTCTTCCCTTACAAACATTCAATGTGTATTTGAACAGGTCTCCTGCTACTATTAGATGCAGGATCCTATGAAAGTCTACCCATCATTCTGTTCTTCATGTTGCTCAAATACCCTTAATGATTTTTTTTCTTTTCTTTTCCAACACTGAATTACAGTGTTGGAAAACTAAAATGTTATAATTATTTTAGTTTAATTTGTGGTTGTTGTTGTTGTTTCTTTTTATTTGTGAGTCAGGGTCTGGTCATATAGACTTGGCTGGCCTGAAGCTTATAGTCTAACCATCTTGGCCTTCTGAATGCTGGAATTATCAGTGTGTGCCACCATGCCTATCGGAGAACTTGGTTTACTGATGGTAATATCTCCTTATAAATTACCAATTCTATTATTATTATATGCCTGTCCTGGGAAAATTGTGAAGAACACAAGATCCTAAAATCCTCTACTCATGGAAAACTATGTCAAAATTGACTTTTTCAGGTATCTAAGATGCCCAGAACTCAATAAAAAGAGATCTTTCAAAGCATTTTAATTTACTCTTCCCAATCTTCACTAACTACAGAAACCAGAAGCCACAGATCTGTGGGAAATACAGAAAATGTCATGGAACTTCAATGATATCACAGATGAGGATGGTTCTGGATGCCCCCAAATACCTTGTCATTCCTACCTCACCTATCTGATAGCTCCATGAAACAATTTCATTAAAGAGGTTATTTTTATTTGACCAAATTTAAGACTTTCTCAATGAATAGAATCCTGTCTCCAGGCATTTGTGAAAAAAAAATCATTTCAATTGTTTAACATCCTGGCTACTTGAACAATAGTTGGGCAAAAGCAAGGCTAGCCAAAATATTTCAAAGGAAAACTTGGGAGAATGGGATGCCCATAAGTGGCTTTGAAAAGCTCTGACATATTTCTGGGAATCTGAAGGCTTTGTGTATGGGCTCAGTACACACCCAGGAGAGACCTGAAAAGAACCCAACTTCTCAACTTTGGCTACTGTTGAGAGGAAATCATTAAATGAGGCCCAAGGGAGAGTTATCAGGAGCAGGGACACTGAAGGCATACCCTAACATAGCTTGACAAGAGTGGAAACCTTATTTCTTCAAGGCATTTAAGGAAACCTGCCTAATCTCCAGCTACCCAAAGGTTAGCTAGATTTTAGTCACTAACAAACAGCAAACAGTATCAACAACAGGAAATGTACAGAATAAGATTCAATCTGATTTACATAGTTGCCATGTCATAATAACTCAAGTTAGCTAAGTTTGGTGGCAGGCCTAATTATCTTTGCTTGTCAATTTGATCCATCCTAGAGTCATCTGAGAGGAAAGTCTCAAGTGAGAAATTATATAGATAAGATTGGCCTGTGGGGGGTTATCTTAATTGTTAATTGAAGTCAACGTGCCCAGTCCACTGTGGGTAGCATCATTCCCTGGGCAGATGGTCTTGAGCTATATAAGAATGATAGAGCAAAGTGTGAGCTAGCCAGCAAGTCAGCAAGTGCTGTTCCTCCATGGTTTCCAATTCTTTTGTTCTTGCCCCAGCTTCCCTTGATGATGAACTGTAACCTGTAAGACAACGGTTCTCAACCTGTGGGTCAGAAACCCTTTGGAGGTCACACATCAGATATACTGCATATCATATATTTACATTCTGATTCATAACAGTGGCAAAATTGTAGTCATGAAGTAGCCACAAAATAAATTTATGGTTGGGGTCACCACAACATGAGGAGCTCTATTAAAGGGTCACAGCACTGGGAAGGTTGAGAGTCACTGCTGTGAGCCAAGATAAACCTGTCTTTCCTCTAAGTTGTTTTTAGTCAAAATGTTTTTTATCACAGCAGCAGAAGGTAACTGTAAGGCTTTAAGTTCATTCATATTTTTGTGCCACTATCAACCATCATCTACCAAATTTTCCAGTGTTCCCTTCTTTCCAAACTAAAACTAATTCAACATCTTATTTGTAATTCTCAGCTTCTAAAAATTGATTCAATAAAATATAGCAAAATAAATGCAAGAGGGACTAAATGATATAATTAAAAATGTTTTGACACAAAAGAAGATTCTAAAGGAGGAAGAGATGTGTATGTGTCACACCAGTCACCTAGATGCTACCATGAAAGACACACTTTAAGTTCAATAATAACATAAAGCTTGAAAGTAAAGCTTCCGGAACAGTTCTATTGTAAGCCTGGTAACTGAAGGACAACTAGAGCATCTGTCAATAATAGGCAAGGTTCACCCTAAGGCAAAAATTAATAATGTGAAATACCCTATGATAAATGTGACTTATATTCACTATAAAGAAATAGAAACATAAACATTCATGCACCTAACAACATAGCCTTAAAATACATGAAGGAAACCTATAGGAGCTGAAAGGAGAAATAGACAGTTCAATATAACGACTCACAGGACTAAAGCCTTCCTTTACAGCAATTAGGGCAACAGGGAACAAGATGACTGCAGAGCACATTAAGCAACTCAGTCACACCAGACACTGTGCTCATCTATTCTATCCAACAGTGGTAGGATGTACATCCTTCTCAAGTGTACCTGAAAGATAGTAGAATTTACAAGATGTCATAAAAAGCCCTGCTAGTTGCTAATGTATGAAATCAGACAAAGTAGACTCTCTAATGAGGATGAAATAAAATTAGTAATCAATAATGAAAAGAAATTTGAGAAATTCACAGTAATGAGGTAATTAAATAATACTGCTCAAATAACTAACAGATTAAAGAAAGAACCATGGAGACATTATAAAATATATTAAGATGAATTCAAATGGAAACACACTACATCAAGCATGATGGGATGAAGATGAAATAAATATTAGAATTCTCACAGCAATGACCTCCAGTGAGAATGTACTGCATGGAATTGCAGAGAAGGAATTTAAAAGAATGATTATAAGAATGTACAAAGAAATAAAAACAGCATAAATTTCTGAATAAATTCCAAGAGATGAAAAAACAAAGCACTATTAAATAAGAAGTTAATATAGTATGTGAAAGAAAAGACTTCAATTAAAGGAGAGCTATGCTGGAGAAAAACCAAACCAAAATGTTGGAAATCAAATTTCAGTAAGTCCACTAAAAATCTCCATGGAAAATCTCACCAATACAGGATCAAGGAAAAGAAACATCTTTGGGCCTTGAAGACAAGGGAGACTAATTGGAAAGTTCGGACAATGACAAAGATAAATTAATAAACCAGCATGAATAGAATGACTGTGATCTATGAACCACCTTGAAGAACTAAATATATAATCCCAGGGATAAAAAAAGGAGGAAAAGTCTGTGTTGACGTCATCAAAAGAGTTTTCAATTTATCATAGAGATCAATCCCCACATGCAAGAACAGTACTCCCAGGCAGGTACAGGATGTGGCTAGAACACCAACTAGACAAAAGAAAAGAGGAACATCCTCACACCACAGTGCAGTTAAAATACTAAACATAGGATATGAAGAAGGGCTCCTGAAAGCTACAAGATACAAACACCAAGCAAACAGACCTAGGAAATCAGGAGATGTTACTCTTCATATAGTAAACAAGATAGTCTTCAAGCCAAAATAAACCAGAAGATGTTTTTAAAAATCACTTTATTTTGCTAAAACAAGGAGAAAAATCCAGCAACAAGACATTACAATTTTTAGCATATACACACTGAACATAGGTAAATCCTAATTTGTAAGACAAATATTGTTAGATATAAAGGTATATTAATCTCAATTCAATAATAGTGAGTGAATTCAACATTCAATAGAAAGATCATGTTGAAAGAAATAAAACAAAAGGAAAACTATTTGAGTTAAATTATATCATATGTCAAATCTATAGGTATCTACAGAAATATTCCATCCAAGCACAACAGAATATATCTTCTTCTCATAGCCTATGAAACTTTCCCTAAAATAGATGTGAATTTTGACTGTTCTCAACTTGTAAACTTGAAATAGATGATTGTATTTTACTGCTATAATAGAACAAAGCCAGAAATCAACAGAAAGAGAAAACACCAAACATACACAAATCATGGAGGATGAGCAACACAGTACCAATAGTCATTGAAGAAATTAAGAAATTGAATGACACTTTAACAATGAATGGAAATGAAAATATAGCACATCAAAACTTATGGGATACAATGATAGCTACAAGAGCTGACATCAAAAAGTCTGATAGAACTCAAATAGGTAATTAAATGATGTATTTTAGGATCTTGGAAAAATAAGAACAAGCCAAATCTAAATGAGTAGATAAGAAGAAATAATCAAGATCAGAAAGAAATTAATGATGCAGAGATAAAAAATAAGAGAAGCAATTAATGAAATAAAGACTTTGTTATTTGAAAATATAAACAAGATCAACAAACCCTTAGGTCAACAAAACCAATGAGAGAAGACCCAAATTATTAACATCAGAGATGAAAAGACAAACATTACCATAGATACCAAGACCATTCAGAAAATTATAAAGACATACTCAAAAACGTATACTCCACTAAATTGACACATATCAAAGAAATGGAAGAATTTCTACTTGAATATGACTTCCAAAATTAAACCAAGATAAAATATTAATTTTAAATAAATATGTATAAAACAATGAGATTAGAACAGTTATAAGAAGTCTCCCAGCTGGGAAAGCAAGTTCAGACTCAAATGAATTCACTATTGAATTCTACTTCTCAAACTATTCTGTGAAATAGCAAAGAAAGGAACACTGTCAAACCTTTGTGACAAAGCCAGTGTTATCCTGACAGGAGAACAAGACAAAGACCCAATGGAAAAAGAAACACACAGACAAAAGTTCTCCAAATATTTGCAAACCAAATGTTTAAGAAAACCTCAAGGAGGTGATTCACTATGGTCAAGCTGGCCACATTCCAGAGATGCAGAGATGGTTCACCATGTGCAAATCATTACATGTAATAGGTGATGTAGATGGACTCAGGGACAGAAGTGTAGGTTATTTCAAGAGATGCAGAGAAGGCTTCTGACGAAATCCAACATCTCTTCATTATGAAAGCCCCAAAGGGACTGGAAACAGAAGGAACACATCTGAATGCAGCCAACCTCTATCTAACAGCTTAGTACAGGAGGGGGTTGGGAGAGCATTTCCTCTCAAGCCAACAGAAATCCAACGGTGTCCACTTTCTCCATTCTCCACCAGTATTGTGCTTGAACTCTAGCTAGAGAAGTAATGTATTATTTCCTGAGTCTTCTTGGAAAGTCTTTGCCTGGACTATCTCTTGAGGCACACTCTCTACTTTTTGCTCAGGCAGTTTCAAAGTTTCAGATCTTGGGTTAAGGATCTCGAACCACCTGGAGTTGCTTTGTTCATGTTTGTGTTTACATAGATTCCCTGGGATGTAGGAGACAGTATGTGACAGGCATCAGGTTGCCAGTGACCTAAGATGGAATATGTCATCTTCACTTTCCATGGGAGCTTGGTCTTCACATTGCACTTTGGGCATCAGATGGTCACTTCAAATTTTTGTTTTAAGTCATCAGATATATGTTACAAATATGACAAAAGAGTATTCAAAGTGTGCATGGTTTTGCACTTCCTGTAGTCTTGTTCCTTCCTTCATCTTTATCTTTTTGTTTGAAAACATGCCAGTCAGTCTGTGCAGATATGTTGCTAGCAACATATTCTGTTAGTTTTTTTTCTGTCTGGGGATGTTTTATTTGCTCCTTATTTTTGAAGATTGATCTCTAATTTGTCAATTCTCTGTTTCAAGCTGGAGAAAGGGTCTCCCATGTGGATCAGAGAGGCATCCTAAGCAGGCCATCTGTGGTAGCCTCGGGCTAGCTTTGTCCTCTTCTGGTTTCAATATCTATTGGTCAAGGAAGTCTAGAGATGGATGGAAAAAGAAAAGAACAGGCTGATGACTTCCAGTAGAGACCATATTATTCATCTTGTCAGTAATGCTATATTTGCCTTTCCTCCCACCCCCATACTTAGAGGAACTCCATTGACCTGGAAGGGAATGAACATCTGTGAGGCAAGAACACCTCCTCTCTTGGAAGACTGGGACAGAGGGCCTTGGGCAGAGCTGCTCTTCCTGGCCCAGTCCCTAGCCAGCTCACCTTTTACCTACCATCTGTCAGAGTCTTCAAGCAGTCGATCCTGGGCTATGGCCAATGATTATAGTTAAGCTCTGCAGAGAGAAACAGGAAACTAAAAGCTAAGTCATCTCATCCAGAACAGACATCTGCCCTTGGCTGCCTTTAAAAGTCAGGTTTTTAAAATTGTTTTGTGGTTGCATTATGGGTTTCTTCTCCCACCAATCTCTGCTTTCATTTGCTCACCACTGTGTCAATTAAGAGATTTTCTAGGATTACTTGATTTTAAAAGTTAATGCTAATATATTATATATATTCATATTATATGACATATAATAAATACAATATATAATAATTATATAATAAATTACACAATTATATAATAATATATACAATTATATAATAAATATAATATATAATAATATATATAATATTGTTTTATATGTTTAGATAGATAGATAGATAGATAGATAGATAGATAGATAGATAGATATCTTTAGGGTTTAAATGTTCCAAATATAGATGCTCTAAATACATTAGGCTATTTTCCAAATCATTATTGGCCATAATGATCCTGTAAGTTTCTTGTGTGGGCTTGTAAATTATGGCTTAGATGTCAAACCACAGCATAGAATTACTGCAGTCCCAGCCCAACGGCATTGCAGAACTTCTATATCGCCCCTGGTAACAGGAGGAATTCCAAGAATATAAATGCTTACAGCAGTCTCACACTCAATCACTTGTCTGCTGCCTTATCCCCGACTCTGGCATGAATACAGGGCAAGTGACCTTGAAGACAAACAACAGAGTCAGTGTCATCTTCTTTCAGAGGCTATTGGTAATTTTACTCAGATGAATTTTAAAGGAGAGGATAACAGAAAAGGTCCTTGGTGCACCACTCTGTGGTGACTATCCTAAAGGGTGGTACACATGATGACCTATTAGTGAGGGATTCTACCTGGCATTTAATTTTTTTATTTATTACTTTATGTGTATAGGTATTTTGCCTACATGTGTGTCTGTGTACCATGTGTGTGAAATTCTTCAAGGATGCCGGAAGAGGGCGTTGAGTCTCCTGGGACTGAAGTCACAGATGTAACTTCCTGTGGTGAGCCACCATATGGATTCTGAGGAGCAAAGCATGCCCCTCCAGAAGAACAGCAAGTACTCGAACCTCTGAGCCATCTCTTTATCCCCAGCCTCGTGTGTTTTTTTTGTTTTTGTTTTTTTTTAAATTTTTAATATTTTTATTACATATTTTCCTCAATTACATTTCCAATGCTATCCCAAAAGTCCCCCATAGCGCCCACTTCCCTACCCACCCATTCCCATTCTTTTGGACCTGGCATTCCCCTATATTGGGGCATATAAAGTTTGCAAGTCCAATGGGCCTCTCTTTCCAGTGATGGCCGACTAGGCCATCTTTCAATACATATGCAGCTAGAGACAAGAGCTCCGGGGTTCTGGTTAGTATATCATGTTGTTCCAACAATAGGGTTGCAGATCCCTTTAGCTCCTTGGTTACTTTCTCTAGCTTCTCCATTGGGAGCCCTGTGATCCATCCAATAGCTGACTGTGAGCATCCACTCCTGTGTTTGCTAGGCCCCGGCATCATCTCACAAGAGACAGCTATATTTGGGTCCTTTCAGCAAAATCTTGCTAGTGTATGCAATGGTGTCAGCGTTTAGAAGCTGATTATGGGATGGATCCCTGGATACAGCAGTCTCTAAATGGTCCATCCCTTCATCACAGCTATGAACTTTGTCTCTGTAACTCCTTCCCTGGGTGTTTTGTTCCCAATTCTAAGAAGGTGCACAGTGTCCACACTTTGGTCTTCATTCTTCTTGAGTTTCATGCGTTTAGCAAATTGTATCTTATATCTTGGGTATCCTAAGTTTTGGGCTAATATCCACTTATCAGTGAATACATATTGTGTGAGTTCTTTTGTAATTGTGTTACTTCACTCAAGATGATGCCCTCCAGGTCCATCCATTTGGCTAGGAATTTCATAAATTCATTCTTTTTAATAGCTGAGTAGTACTCCATTGTGTAAATGTACCATAATTTCTGTATCCATTCCTCTGTTGAGGGACATCTGGGTTCTTTCCAGCTTCTGGCTATTATAAATAGGGCTGCTATGAACATAGTGGAGCATGTGTCCTTTTTACCGGTTGGGACATCTTCTGGATATATGCCCAGGAGAGGTATTGCTGGATCCTCCGGTAGTACTATGTCCAATTTTCTGAGGAACCGCCAGACTGATTTCCAGAGTGGTTGTACAAGCTTGCATTCCCACCAACAATGGAGAAGTGTTCCTCTTTCTCCACATCCTCGCCAGCATCTGCTGTCACCTGAATTTTTGATCTTAGCCATTCTGACTGGTGTGAGGTGGAATCTCAGGGTTGTTTTGATTTGCATTTCCCTGATGATTAAGGATGTTGAACATTTTTTCAGGTGTTTCTCTGCCATTCGGTATTCCTCAGGTGAGAATTCTTTGTTCAGTTCTGAGCCCCATTTTTTAATGGGGTTATTTGACTTTCTGGAGTCCACCTTCTTGAGTTCTTTATATATATTGGATATTAGTCCCTTATCTGATTTAGGATAGGTGAAGATCCTTTCCCAATCTGTTGGTGGTTTTTTTGTCTTATTGATGGTGTCTTTAGCCTTGCAGAAGCTTTGTAGTTTCATGAGGTCCCACTTGTCAATTCTCGATCTTACAGCACAAGCCATTACTGTTCTATTCAGGAATTTTTCCCCTGTGCCCATATCTTCAAGGCTTTTCCCCACTTTCTCCTCTATAAGTTTCAGTGTCTCTGGTTTTATGTGAAGTTCCTTGATCCACTTAGACTTGACCTTAGTACAAGGAGATAGAAATGGATCTATTTGCATTCTTCTACATGTTAACAACCAGTTGTGCCAGCACCATTTGTTGAAAATGCTGTCTTTCTTCCACTGGATGTTTTTAGCTCCCTTGTCGAAGATCAAGTGACCGTAGGTGTGTGGGTTCATTTCTGGGTCTTCAATTCTATTCCATTGGTCTATTTGTCTGTCACTATACCAGTACCATGCAGTTTTTATCACAATTGCTCTGTAGTAGAGCTTTAGGTCCGGCATGGTGATTCCACCAGAGGTTCTTTTATCCTTGAGAAGAGTTTTTGCTATCCTAGGTTTTTTGTTATTCCAGATGAATTTGCAGATTGCACTTTCTAATTCGTTGAAGAATTGATTTGGAATTTTGATGGGGATTGCATTGAATCTGTAGATTGCTTTTGGCAAGATAGCCATTTTTACAATGTTGATCCTGCCAATCCATGAGCATGGGAGATCTTTCCATCTTCTGAGATCTTCTATAATTTCTTTCTTCAGAGACTTGAAGTTTTTATTATACAGATCTTTCACTTCCTTAGTTAGAGTCACGCCAAGATATTTTATATTATTTGTGACTATTGAGAAGGGTGTTGTTTCCCTAATTTCTTTCTCAGCCTGTTTATTCTTTGTGTAGAGAAAGGCCATTGATTTGTTTGAGTTAATTTTATATCCAGCTACTTCACCGAAGCTGTTTATCAGGCTTAGGAGTTCTCTGGTGGCATTTTTAGGGTCACTTATATATACTATCATATCATCTGCAAAGAGTGATATTTTGACTTCATCTTTTCCAATTTGTATCCCTTTGATCTCCTTTTGTTGTCGAATTGCTCTGGCTAGGACTTCAAGTACAATGTTGAATAGGTATGGAGAAAGTGGACAGCCTTGTCTAGTCCCTGATTTTAGAGGGATTGCTTCAAGCTTCTCACCATTTACTTTGATGTTGGCTACTGGTTTGCTGTAGATTGCTTTTATCATGTTTAGGTATGGGCCTTGAATTCCTGATCTTTCCAAGACTTTTATCATGAATGGGTGTTGGATCTTGTCAAATGCTTTTTCCGCATCTAACGAGATGACCATGTGGTTTTTGTCTTTGAGTTTGTTTATATACTGGATTACGTTGATGGATTTCCATATATTGAACCATCCCTGCATCCCTGGGATGAAACCTACTTGGTCAGGATGGATGATTGTTTTGATGTGTTCTTGGATTCGGTTAGCAAGAACTTTATTGAGGATTTTTGTATCAATATTCATAAGGGATATTGGTCTGAAATTTTCTATCTTTGTTGGGTCTTTTTGTGGTTTAGGTATCAGAGTAATTGTGGCTTCATAGAATGAGTTGGGTAAAGTACCTTCTGTTTCTATTTTGTGGAATAGTTTGTGAAGAACTGGGATTAGATCTTCTTTGAAGGTCTGATAGAACTCTGCACTAAACCCATCTGGTCCTGGGCTTTTTTTAGTTGGGAGACTATTAATGACTGCTTCTATTTCTTTGGGGGATATAGGGCTGTTTAGATCATTAACCTGATCTTGATTCAACTTTGGTACCTGGTATCTGTCTAGGAACTTCTCCATTTCATCTAGGTTCTCCAGTTTAGTTGAGTATAGCCTTTGGTAGAAGGATCTGATGGTGTTTTGGATGTCTTCAGGATCTGTTGTTATGTCTCCTTTTTCATTTCTGATTTTGTTAATTAGGATGCTTTCCCTGTGCCCTCTAGTGAGTCTGGCTAAGGGTTTATCTATCTTGTTGATTTTCTCAAAGAACCAGCTCCTTGATTGGTTGATTCTTTGAATAGTTTTTCTTGTTTCCACTTGGTTGATTTCGCCCCTGAGTTTGATTATTTCCTGCCGTCTACTCCTCTTGGGCGAATTTGCTTCCTTTTGTTCTAGTGCTTTTAGGTATGTTGTCAAGCTGCTAATGTGTGCTCTCTCTTGTTTCCTTTTGGAGGCACTCAGAGCTATGAGTTTTCCTCTTAGAAATGCTTTCATTGCGTCCCATAAGTTTGGGTATGTTGTGGCTTCATTTTCATTGAACTCTAAAAAGTCCTTAATTTCTTTCTTTATTCCTTCCTTACCAACGTATCATTGAGAAGAGTGTTGTTCAGTTTCCACGTGAAGGTTGGCTTTCTATTATTTATTTTGTTATTGAAGATCAGCCTTAGTCCATGGTGATCTGATAGGATGCATGGGACAATTTCAATATTTTTGTATCTGTTGAGGCCTGTTTTGTGACCAATTATGTGGTCAATTTTGGAGAAGGTACCATGAGGTGCTGAGAAGAAGGTATATCCTTTTGTTTTAGGATAGAATGTTCTGTAGATATCTGCCAGATCCATTTGATTCATAATTTCTCTTAGTTTCTCTGTGTCCCTGTTTAGTTTCTGTTTCCATGATCTGTCCATTGGTGAAAGTGGTGTGTTGAAGTCTCCCACTATTATTGTATGAGGTGCAATGTGTGCTTTGAGATTTACTAAAGTTTCTTTAATGAATGTGGCTGCCTTTGTATTTGGAGCATAGATATTCAGGATTGATAGTTCCTCTTGGAGGATTTTACCTTTGATGAGTATGAAGTGTCCCTCCCTGTCTTTTTTGATGACTTTGGGTTGGAAGTCAATCTTATCAGATATTAGAATGGCTACTCCAGCTTGTTTCTTCATACCATTTGCTTGGAAAATTGTTTTCCAGCCTTTCATTCTGAGGTAGTGTCTATCTTTTTCTCTGAGATGAGTTTCCTGTAAGCAGCAAAATGTTGGGTCTTGTTTGTGTAGCCAGTTTGTTAGTCTATGTCTTTTTATTGGGGAGTTGAGTCCATTGATATTAAGAGATATTAAGGAAAAGTAATTGTTGTTTCCTGTTATTTTTGTTGTTAAAGTTGGCATTCTGTTCTTGTGGCTGTCTTCTTTTAGGTTTGTTGAGGGATTACCTTCTTGTTGTTTCTAGGGTGTGGTTCCTGTCCTTGTATTTGTTTTTTTCTGTTATTATCCTTTGAAGGGCTGGATTCATGGAGAGATAATTCGTGAATTTGGTTTTGTCGTGGAATACTTTGGTTTCTCCATCTATGTTAATTGAGAGTTTGGCTGGGTATAGTAGCCTGGGCTGGAATTTGTGTTCTTTTAGTGTCTGTATAACATCCATCCAGGATCTTCTGGCTCTCATAGTCTCTGGTGAAAAATCTGGTGTAATTCTATTAGGCTTGCCTTTATATGTTACTTGGCCTTTTTCTCTTACTGCTTTTAGTATTCTATCTTTATTTAGAGCATTTGTTGTTCTGATTATTATGTGTCCGGAGGTATTTCTTTTCTGGTCCAGTCTATTTGGAGTTCTGTAGGCTTCTTGTATGTTCATGGGCATCTCTTTCTTTAGATTTGGGGAGTTTTCTTCTATAATTTTGTTGAAGATGTTTGCTGGTCCTTTGAGTTGAAAATCTTCATTCTCATCCACTCCTATTATCCGTAGGTTTGGTCTTCTCATTGTGTCCTGTATTTCTTGGATGTTTTGAGTTAGGATCTTTTTGCATTTTACATTTTCCTTGATTGTTGTGCCGATGTTCTATATGGAATCTTCTGCACCTGAGATTCTCTCTTCCATCTCTTGTATTCTGTTGCTGATGCTGGTATCTATGGTTCCAGATTTCTTTCCTAGGGTTTCTATCTCCAGTGTTGCCTCATTTTGGGTTTTCTTTATTGTGTCTACTTCCCTTTTTAGGTCTAGTATGGTTTTGTTCATTTCCATCATCTGTTTGGATGTGTTTTCCTGTTTTTCATTAAGGACTTCTACCTGTTTGATTATGTTATCCTGTTTTTCTTTAAGGATTTGTAACTCTTTAGCAGTGTTCTCCTGCAATTCTTTAAGGGATTTTTGTGCTTCCTCTTTATTGTCTTCTACCTGTTTACCAGCGTTCCTTTGTATTTCTTTAAGTGTGTTATTAAAGTCCTTCTTGAAGTCCTCTATCATCATCAGGAGATATGCTTTTAGATCCGTGTCTAGCTTTTCCGGTGTGTTGGGGTGCCCTGGACTGGGCGAAGTGGGAGTGCTGGGTTCTGATGATGGTGAGTGGTCTTGGTTTCTGTTAGTAAGATTATTACGTTTACCTTTCGCCATCTGGTAATCTCTGGGGTTAGTTGTTGTCGTTGTCACTGTTTAAAGATTGGAGCAGAAGCTGTGTTCCACTCACCAGCAGTCTCAAAATCCTGTGGCTGGGGTCGTGGGTAGCTGGCGGTACCCCGGTGCTGGTCCAGCAGGAAGAGGCCTGTGGTCCTACTCAGGCCGGTTTTCTGCTTCCCTAACTAATGCAGTCTCAGGTCCCGCGTGCAATTGGATTGGAGCAGAAGCTGTGTTCCACTCACCAGAAGTCTTAAGATCCTGTGGCGGGTGTTGTGGGTAGCTGGCGAGTGTCTGCCGACCCTGCGTCCTAGCTTCCCAGGTGCTTTTCTGACCGGAAGAGGCTTGTGGCCCTATGTAGGCCGGATTTCTGCCTCCCCAACCAGAGCAGTCTCGGGTCCGCGTGATTGGACTGGAGCAGAAGCTGTGTTCCACTCACCAGCAGTCTCAAAATCCTGTGGCGGGGGTCGTGGGTAGCTGGCGGGTGTCAGCCGACCCTGCGCTCTAGCTCCCCTGGTGCTGATCCCCAACCTAGTTTTTTTTAAAGGAAAAATTCATACTAATATTTAATATATCTACATAATATCTTCTGTAATGGTTATTTTTGGCTGCCAACTTGACTGAATCTGGAGTTAACTAAAGCCCGGGCTGCAGGGCCCTCCCGTGAAGGATTTTTTTTTTCACATTATTGGAAGCAGGAAGACAAACTCTCCATCTGGGTGGTACCTTCTGGTGTCAGCCCAGATAAAATGGTGTGGAAGAAGAGAACCTTGCTCTTTGCCTGCTGCCCTCGCTCTTGCTGGCAAGTCCATCTGTCCTTCTGCTTCTGCCTTCCTTCACTGACATTAGAGACTACTTCTTTGGGATCCAACACAGACTGACGACCACAGCTCTCCAGGAGCCCTCCAGTCCCCCAGCACCAGACTGGGACTGCAGAGACAGCCAGCCTCATAGACAGAACAACTACTACATTCTTGGTCTTTCTAGTGTGAGATAGCCATTACTGGACTACTGGAACAGGATCCTGTAAGCCAATCCCACCCATCTCTCCATATATTCATATACATCATATACATATGCATATACATATACAATTGGTTCTGTTCCTGTAGAGAACCCTGTAAAGTGTAAAATACACAATTGCATATCGCATGCTGCTTATGAGACTTTCTGGGAAGTTCTGAGAGGAACAATTACAATTCTCAACACCTCGCATCCTCTCTGCATTGCCTCATGTTGACCTTAATGCATGTGGTGGGAGCATTGAATAGATCGTGAATCTAAGAGAATCATTCTCATGCAAATATAGATGAATACGCACAAAGTTTTTTATTTGGCATAATTTAATATAGTAATCTCTTCTAGGTCACCAGGTATATTCTCGGAAATAGATTTACAGCTAGATATCCAGGTCCAAGTCAATATCCAAGTATACTGCTTTGATTAGAACAAACAAACAAAAAAACCACATTGATTCCTTAACAGGTTTTCAAAACTCAGAAGGCATAAAATAGCCGTGATGGTAACGAAAGGTCATACCAGGCAGGACACCCTATAGCCTTGCCCATTGCAACTTACCCTGCAGTTTCAATGATCTGGCTTGATATGAGTTAGCACAAAGATAAAGATAAAGACCCCGCAAATTGGAAATGCCCAGCAAACAAGAGAATGTCAGCATGGCCATGTCTTAGTTAGCTCAAGCAAGTTTATGATCCACTGTATGAGTAAGCAAAGTTGGGGGTGGGGGTATAATCATCGACGACATACACTTAGCTGGAAGTTCATCTAAACTAATCACAAAGCCAATCTAAAATATGATTAAAGTACTCCGTCATTAGTAATCACCCCTGAGCCAAGTGTGGCTTGGCCTTGAGTAGAGCCACAAGAATTAGACATTAAAATACTCTCCCTTCCCTGTTATTTCCCACTCTGTGTATACTGACATTTCTTCTGAACTATAATTTATACAATTGTAAGTATTAAGAACATGCATGTCCAAACAGGTTTTATTGACACTGCTGAGCGACCAGGAAGTTGGGGGTCTTAAATCTCTGTGGCCTTGACAGTTGAGCTCTCTTGAGCAAGCAAGCAAGCAGTTTAGAGGTTAAAAGACAAAGACAATCAAAGAAGAACATCTGACTGATGGGAGAATGTAAAGGAAGAGGGGTGTGGCTTTCTAGGCTTGCTCCATGAACCTGTCTGCTGTTGGACAGCTGTGTTCTCCACAGGTGCTTCTGGGCTTATGTGGAAAGTGAATATTATATTGAGCTGCCTGTGAGATCTGTCATTACTTCTTGTAATGGTTAATTATATTTACCAATGTTAGGGGTGACTTTAAATGAAATTAAAATATAAATGAGAGATTTCAACCTACAAGTGTAGTTAGCCTTATCAATCAGTTACAAACCTCACCAGAATCAAGAGATGAACCCTTTCAGCAGGAGGGAGTTCAGCAGATGCTCTGGGACTTTAGCTGGATCTTCCAAGCTCCATTTCTCAGTCGCTCTGGAGTTTTTGTGCTTACTGTCGCCATGATTGCTGGAGCCAACTCCTTTTCATAACTGTACATGCACAGATGGTCTTAACTTGATATTTTGGCTTCTGATTTTTAGACTTCATCATGGTGTGTATTCCATAAAAACCACACTTTGAATTTTTATTTTTTTTCTCTCCTCGGTTAGCAGTGTCTTACACTATCAGGATTCTGGGAAGTGGTGTCATTTCCAACAGTTTTTGAAGTGTCTAGTTTTTGTTTTCACATTCCATCATACCTACCAACCCCCACCTCTGTCTTCTGCTGTGTATATTCACAGTGAGTACCCATGCAACTCTGCTATTTTGTACTTTTAGTACATTAGTCAATACAAGACATAAGCTAGCAAACACTTGATTATAACTGAGTCCATTTATGCCAGATCACTTTGTCCAACTATAGACAAATGCAACCGTATGGGGCACATGAAAGGCAGAAGAGGGCTAATGATGTCCAAAAAGATGATGGCCTACTAAAATTAACCATGGCAAGTCAGGTAGCATATAGATAGAAACTGAAGGGCAGGTCTGTTTCTGTTATTGAGTCTAGAGCACGGCTACTAACATGCCTGACCCAGGAGGTGAGAGGTGTGTTCAGCATTGGTGCAGGCTCAAAAGGCAAAGTACAGGGTGTCACAGCTGTGCCACATACCTGCTCTGGGTACCCTTGGGTAAGTCAGATGTGTACCCTTGCCTTGCTCCTTTACAACTGCACATAGGAAAGGACAAGAACACTTCATCACATGCCATTGTAAGAGTATAAACTGATGAATGTAAAGGTTGATTGGAGTAGCGAGACTGCATAGTTGGTGTGAAATCCTAGCTCTTAGGAGTGGAGTGGGATTTCCCCTCAATTTTTATCCTAAATTAATGACTCATTACTAGAAATGAGGGCAACCACTGGAGTGACCCATGTGCCAAAGCTACACTTTATGTGTTATGCTTCCTGCTAAATAACTTTGTATGTATTCAATGGACAAACCAAGATGCTGTCCCAAATACCAAGTCACAATTATTTAAGTCTTAAAGTCAAGAACCAAAAACTTCTGCATTCCACTTAGAGCATTCAGGGGCCTTTCTTTTCTTAGCCCTTCCCTTAAGTAAAAAAACAAAAAAAAAAAAAGCTGGATCAAAGTACACGGTATGAATGTCAGAAACATCATAGGGAAATCTGTTATTTTTTACAGTAGATGTATTTTAATAAAATAAACTATAACTAAATACAAAAATATGAATAAGGAGACTTACACATTAGGTGATGATGGTAGTATAATAATCCAAAAGATCTTTTGTAAATTGGAGGGGGAAAAAGAGAAAGAAATCAAGAGACAGGAGAGAGAGAGAGAGAGAGAGAGAGAGAGAGAGAGAGAGAGAGATTGAGAGAGAGAGAGAGAGAGAGAGAGAGAGAGATTGAGAGAGAGAGAGAGAGAGAGAGAGAGAGAGAGAGGTCCATGCAGCGAAGAGCATCAATTGAGTGACAAAATAAGCTGCACACCACTGTGCCAAAGAACATGGCATCATTTTAAATCTATTCCTGTTTACTGTGACCACGGCCAGCCCACCACAAAGTGTTTATAAGGCTGTTGGGGACAAGTCACTCTGAACACATTTGGAAGCTGGGTGCACAGCTGGACATATGTACACAGCTACGTACCATCTCCTCTGTCTGCGCTTCCCTCCCTCTCCCTCCACTCCCAAGTTGCTGAGGTTATTGTCTGTTGTCCCATCCCATCCCCCACCCCACCTCAGCTCTGAACGTGTGCTTCTGTGGTAAGCTTCACATTTCTTACTCTTCTGTTCACACGTTTGCCTCTGTATTTACACCTAAGGCATTAAGCTGCCCTTTCGTACATGCTACGCAAGATTGGGGACTTTCTCAAGAACATTTTGTATTGCTGATTTTCTTTGTTGCTGTGACGAAATACCCAACAAGAATCACTTTAAGGGAGGAGGGATGTATTTGGTGGCTTACAGTTTAAAGGGATACAGTCCATTAGAGCAGGGAAAGCCTAGCAATTGGAGTGTGTGAGGCAGCTGGTCGCATTGTGCCCACAATTAGGAATCAGAGTGCAGACAGGGAGTGGGGCACAGCTGCCAAACCCTGAGGCCCACCTTCAGTGACTCACTTCTTTCAGTAAGACTCCATCTCTTCAAAACCTTTCAAAACAGCACTGCCAGCGGGGGCCAAGAATCCAGACACAAGTTCTTATGAGAGTAATTTTATATTCAGACCCGAAAGTCCCCAGAATCCTGCTCCAGGATGCTCCTAACTGAGTCCTCTGGTAGAAATACACCATCAGTCAGGATCTTAACATGTCTTTCAGTCTTTCTTGAAAATGAAACAGATGTGCTCTGCATAGTAGGGGTTGTTTTTACGCTTGGGAGTCTTCAGATACACATAATTTTGAAAGACCTTGTGTTCAAATAATACCACACTACCTGTTCCACGTGACAGAAGCCATCACACACACACACACACACACACACACACACACACACGACAGGAAGCATAGCACATTCTCAGACTCTGAAAACTACCACTTACTGATTGAGAGATTTCACAGCAAAGTGGACCTCTGTGTTCCTTAGCCCTCTTGTCTACCAGGTGGCAAGAATAATATCTCATGGGTAAAGGTTCAGAGGTAAGGGGTTAGAGTGCACACATCACTCACAACAGTGACTTGCTCCTAGTGAGTGAGGCAGGCACTGGCTGTTATATTGATTTGTTTCATGTCCATCTCTGCATGTCTCAGGTATAAGAGCGGGTTGGTTCCTTAGGTTTTTGCTACTCTGTCAGAACCCAGCCATTTCCTATTTATTCTGATGTGGTTCCACTGCACCAGTGTGGGGTCTGGGCAGCAAAGGCTCTTTGGAGGAACACATTAGGCTTTGATGGACATAGCTGATACTGAGTTCTCAGAACGAAGCTGGTGGTTCTTCAGGTCATGCCAAGCACACACACTATTAGAAGCAGACATGGGAGAAAGCAGGCCCCAGATGTGGAGCCAGCCACACCTTCTGGCCTCTGCTACTGTCACTCCAAACTTCCAGGTTCCCAGGACACAGTCAGCAGTCTCCAGCACTGAAGGTTTCAGGAGCCTGTGCAAAAGCCTGGGGTGAAATGAGACTGGGATCCATCCAGGGACATCTGGCCTGAACAAATCCCACAGAATGATTTCCAAACATCTTTTTCTAGATAAAGAGTTGCCTTTTGCCAACCAATTCTCCTTCAAAATCCCTAGTTCATTCTCTGTGGTTCTGACTCCTTTATCCCAGATGTCATTGGTCATTGTGAAAGAACCACACACAGGATGACTCTATGTGGATGGGCTCTTAACTCCATCCTGCCCTGCACCACCCTAGTCCCACAACATGGGCTATCCCTGCATGGCTGGCAATCTCTTACCTTCCTTAAATTTATATTTTCACAAGGTCCGACACAATGCCAGCCTGTGCAATTTCTTGACTGATGGTGTCACGACCTCCCAGGAGTCCCACCACAGTCTCCCGGGAACCCTCGGGTGCTCTCCAAGTGCTTGGCAGAGAAGAAGCCCCAGAGGAAGTCACAGAAGGCTCCAGGGGCTTTCCTCCATGTACATTCCTTTCTGAGACTCTCACTGATTGATCCACAGAAGCTGAGTGTAAAAAATAAAAATATATATACTGAGTTCACTCAGTCTTAGTAGACCAAAAGGCTAACTTAGGGAAAATTAATCATAAAAGACCTAAAATAGACATGCCAAAAGATCTTCGATTAGGAGTGCATGAGGCTATCTCTGAAGACAGGCAAGACTGAGCTTTAGAGGGAGTGAGTGACGGCCATGTACCCTGGATTCCATGGTGCACTTCAACTGCAAGCTCTGTGCTAAGTGGTGCAACCAAGGTGCTTATGTTCAGTTGTAAATTGCAATGATGATTGCACACAATATAAATAAAATTCCTCTCCTCCCCAGGGTGTTTGAAAATGAAAAACATCGTGTCTCTATCCCACTTCACCAAGGACAACTTTGGGGTCTAGTGGTTACCAGCCTTTAAAAAAAAAAAAAAAAAACAAGTATGGAAGTATTTTGCCATCTTCTCTTTCCTGGAAGACACTGTGTAGAATCGGCGCTATTTCTTCTTTAAATATTTATTCAAATTTTGCAAGGAAACCATCGAAGCCAGAGCTCCTTATCAGCAGCATGTGAGCTGTGAAATCGCCTCCTTTGCAAGAGGTTATCTCATCCTTTGTGAGCTGTGGTGACTTACAGTTTACAGAGAATGGGTCTTTCTCTACTGTCCCACCAAACACACGGATACAGCTTGTATTACTTCTGATCTTTCAGGGTTGTCAGGGTCGGTAGCAATTCTTCCCTTCATGGTGTAATCACAGGTATCTTCAGACCGTTCATCTCTGTCATCCTTTATCCCCTAGCCTGGGAATCCCAAGAGTCTCTCCTCTGTCTGCCCTGCTTAGCCATTAGCTGCTGGCACCTTTCTTTACCAATCAGAATCAATTAGAGACAGGGTCCCAGAAGATACACGCATGCAGGTGTTCTTGTGCAAACAGTTTTGGGAGGGTACAAATTAACATAAAAATACCAGCAGCCACAGGCATGTCAACTGGTGCTGTCATTGTTTAGGTCTTGCTTAAGAAATCTTATTTTTGAGATTTCATGGGTACAGCTTCCATGTTATGTAGAGAAAACATTGCCTCATAGCAGACTTCCTAGTCCTCTGGCTTTCAGAATCTTTACACCCCCCTATTCCACGATGTTCCTTGACCCTTAGGTAGGGAACAGAGCTTATGTTGAATATCTGTGAACTGGGGCTGGCTGCATTTTGACCAGTTGTAGCTTTCTATAATAGTCTCTGTCTGTTACACACACACACACACACACACACACACACACAAATGCTTTTTAAAATGATAGGTGAAGGCTGCACTTATCCGCAGGTAGAAGGGTAAGTATGTAAAATGCAGTTAGGATTTACAATGGTTTAGGAAGTGGGAGTAGTAGTAGGTTCTCTCTAAGATCCATGGCTTCATTAACAGAGAGGGAAGGTGGCCAGATTCCAGTACTGGGTATGATTTCCCTCCTGCTAAGTGAAGCTTAAGTTAAGTGAGACAGATGCTGGATACCACCAAGATGTGATTTTCACGATTGTACCCGGAGGGATATTTGCCATTCTGATCATTATTTTAGGTACTATTGAATGCATCACAGCTGGACGGGAATATTGGCTACTTCCCCTCCCTGGATTGGTTAACACCTTCCAGTAGTATCAAAGTTTGTCCTGAAGGATGAGGCTTGCAAGCCAGAGCCAGCTCATATCTTCTTAGTCCTGTGTCCAAATTATACAATGCCTTCAGCAATAGGGACTTACTCTCCACAGCAGGGAGGCAACTAAGGGCAAAGTAATAGTCTATATTATTTTGGGAATCTCCTAGACTCTCATAACAAACAACTCAAAAGAAGATTTATTATGCCTGCTACAAGGGTTGAATAAGTCTATGGCTCATGTGGAAAGCATTGTCATCCCAAGTGGAGTAGCTTCATTCAAGATATATATATATATATATATATATATATATATATATATATATATATATATATACAGTGTGTGTGTGTGTGTGTGTGTGTGTGTGTGTGTGTGTGTGTGTGTAATTTCACTCAAATACAAAAGAATTCCTTGTGGCCTTTTCAAACATCATTAGTGTTATTCTTCCCTCTCTCAACTTTTCTATTTTTCCTCCCTCCCCAATTAAAGTCTCACCCCATTTTCCCTATTTCAAGTCTCCTATATCCTGCTACTCCAGCTCTCAACTTCATATTTATAAAGGGAACAACTCATCAGGAAGATATACAACTGCAAATGTGTAGGCTCTGAGCATTGGAACTGCCAATTTGTGCTATAACAATTTCAGCACGTCACTCTCATCCCTAGAAAGGTCATAAAATGCAAATTTGTCAACATCAGAGTTAGACAGTCTATGGTAGACTACACCATAGACTGTGTGGCTATATACAGAACATTCCACCCAAAAGAAAGAGGATACATATTCTTTTCATCATCCCTTGGATGCTGTGGCATAGACTACATTCTATGCCACAAACTATGTCTTATCAAGTACAAAAGAATCAATATAATCCATTGTGTTTTATCAGATAATAATACTATAAAACTAGAAATCAATGGCAAGGAAAATCACAGAAACTATCCTAACACAGTGACTGAACATGACACTCTTACAAGACCAATGAGTCACTAAAAATATCATGGAAGGGCTGGAGAGATGGCTCAGTGATTAAGAGCACTGGCTGTTCTTCCAGAGGTTCTGAGTTTCAATTTCCAGCAACCACACAGTGGCTCACAACCATCTGTAATGGGATCCAATGCCCTCTTCTGGTGTGTCTGAAGACTGCTACAGTGTACTATATGAGATAAAGATAAAAAGTAAAAAAGATAAATAAGTAAGTAAGTAAGTAAGTAAGTAAGTAAGTAAGTAAATAAATAAATAAGAAATAAAATAAATATGTAAATCTTTTTTTAAAATCCTGGAAGAAAATAAAACCTCCTAAAATCAAATAAAAATGGAAGCATAACTTCCCAGAACTGTTCAGATCCAACTAAGGCAGTCCTAGAAGAAAAATGTATAGCTACAAGTGCTTACATTATATGAATTTCTGAGTTCAAGGCCAGCCTTGTCTAGAGTAAGTTTTAGGACAGTCGGAGCTACATAGAGAAACTCTGTCTCAAAAACCCAACAAACTAACATTCAGAAAAACTCAAACAAATGGCCTAACAGTCCACCTCTAGGACCTGGAGAAACAAGAGTGACTGGAAGGCAACAGTAGACAAGAAATAACAAAGCTATGGGAAGAAATTAATAAAAGGAAGTCTAAATAAGGAGTGCATAGAATCAACCAAAGTGTCGGTTATTTGAAACTAACAAGATTGGTGAGCCCCTCGCCAAACCAGAACCAAAAGGGAGAACACAGAAAGAAATAAAGTTGGAGGTAAAGGAGGAGTTAGTAGTGATTTCAATAAAATACAGAGAACCACTAGGGAGTTCTTTGAAAACATGTATCTCCTCAAGCTTAAAATAAAATTTAAAAAATGGAGAAATACCTAGGTACATACGATCTAACATAATCAAACCCAAACTGCATTAACAACTTCAACAGATCCATAACAACCAGTAAGGGCAAGGCAGTAATGAAACGCCTCTCCAGAGCCACATGGACTCAACACCAAATCCTACCCAAGCTTTAGAGAAGAGCTAACACCAACCTTCCACAAACACATCTATAAAACAGAAAAGGCGTTCTGCAAGGCCAGTGTTACCCTGACACCAACATGAAATAAAGGCACAGTTAACAAAAGCTAAGGCCAGGCTCCTTGAGAGCATAACCCATTAACACTCTCATGACCCCCTTGATCCCTCCCTTGAGTCCGGACCTGTGCTGTCATACCTGATTTACATACCCGGAGTCCCAGAATAAAACCCTCTTACAGCCTAGTGCCAGGACTCATGGTCTACATGTGCCATGGTCTACATTTCCAGTTCCGTTTCCTTTGTGCCCAGAATCCTGTTCCTCAGCACACCATGCCATTTGATGTCCTAACATACCCCTGACATCCACGCTTGACTCAAGATTTATAGGCCAGCAGAGCTTATGAAATGTACTTTTAATACAAAATACATGTAATGTGAATTTGTCTAAACTCACCTTGTTTTGCATGTGTCTACTAAACTCTATTTTGAGTCTATGTAAGTTTAATAATTAGTGGTTGCATAAAATTTCATTGTTCTGAAGTTCCATCGTTTATTAACCTTCAATGTTGGGTATTTAGGTTATTTCCAATTTCCTTGGATTTAAATAAAAATTGTTAAAACTCTGAATTGGGGGCTATATTAGGGTATCTAACAATTATGTCGAATTCTTCAGATTCTTTTTTTTAATTGGGTATTTATTTCATTTACATTTCCAATGCTATCCCAAAAGTCCCCCACACGCTCTCCCACCCACTCCCACACCCACCCACTCCCACTTCTTGGCCCTGGCGTTCCCCTGTACTGAGGCATATAAAGTTTGCACAATCAATGGGCCTCTCTTTCCACTGATGGCCGACTAGGGCATCTTCTGATACATGTGCAGGTAGAGAGACAGGAACTCCAGGGGTACTGGTTAGTTCATATTGTTGTTCACCTATAGGGTTGCAGATCCCTTCAGCTCCTTGGGTACTTTCTCCAGCTCCTCCATTGGGGGCCCTGTGTTCCATCCACTAGCTGACTGTGAGCATCCACTTGTGTGTTTGCTCGGCCCGGCCTAGTCTCACAAGAGACAACTATCAGATTCTTAAACAGCACTATCATTACCCACAGTAAGGTTCTCACAGGGTGCAGGGCTAGCTCCACCTACTCAACTCTCATGAAGGAGGAGCTGTTGAATAATGATTTTAAAAGTTACTTCTCAGCAATTCATCACACTATTCCACTAAGCTAAAGTTCTACTGCTTATTTTATAAATGTGCAACACGTTCTGTGTCCGACAAAGAACAGTGTAGTCTTGGAAAAGCTGGCCCTTCAGCCCTGAGAGCAGCAGCCCTTACCCTGCAGGTCTTGATCCCTTTGGGGATCAAATGGGTGCTTTCACAAGAGTGGCATATCAAATATCCCTCATGTACCACATGTTTACATTATGATTCATAACAGTAGCAAATCACAGTTATGAAGTGGTCGCCAAAATAATTTTATGGTTGGGAGTCACCACAACATGAGGAGCTGTAAAGGAATAGGAAGGTTGAGAGCCATTGCCTTAGGAAGTCACAAGAGTGGAAAGGGGACTGGGAAGCAACTGAAGACATCTACAGAGATTTTAAAGGGTAGGAAGTAAGACAGTACTTATCCCAGGACAGAAAGGCTCTCTCTAGTCAACACTGGTGATCATGGAGTCCAGATGGTGACTGAAGATCAATGGAACAAGAAAGACAGTTAGCTAAAAGGAAGGGAAGTGACAGGACATTTGGTGTTTGGGGCTTTTTGTTCTTTTATTTCTTTGTATGGTGTTGGATTTGGATCTTGAGACAGTTTTACGATGTAGCTGGAGTCAGCCCTTGAACGCATGATGTAGCCCAAGATGACTTTGAACCCCAGCTTCCTGTCCCGGTCAGCTGGCCGAGAATCTTCTGTTTTATCTAGATAAAGTGAAGGGGTGGTCTGGCTAGAGCAATTCAAAGGATGGTCAGTGTTTATTGGCAGTGAGCCGTGGTCACAGGCAAGGGGATCTAGTGTAAGCCACACCCTCAAGTCTGAAAGCCCACAAGTATTACCATGGCTGTGCCAGCCTCTAGTATTGAGGCCCTTGGCCCCTGGACCTTGACTCTGAAGACCTTGTCCCTAAAGACCTGACAGCTTTCTGGATCTCTCTGGTCACCTGGTCCTGCAGGTCCACTCCTCTGGCCCTTCACAACTTTTTTGCTATTTCTTCTTGTTAGCATATAAAGCCTAAGTTTCACTGTGACATGTTCATACAAATATTAACTTTTTATTATTAATCTCTCACTGTCCTCCCTTACTCCCCTTCACCTTTTCCTACTGGCCTCCTTACCTCCAATACTCTCCTCTTTTATCACGGTCAGCTCTCTCTTCTTCTAAGTTTGCTCTTGTACCTCTTGTTGAGCAGTGCCTGCTTGTACCAGGACTGCACTGGGGAACCAGATGTGAGCAGGAGTGATGGTGATAGGAGAGAACCAGGCACAGTAGAGAGCAGTGTATTCAGGCAGGGGCCCAGACATGACAGAATACAGATCTGCACCCATTTCTGCTGTGGAGTCCACCCAGGGAGTGGCATAAGATATCGGGGCTAGCACTGAGAAAGCTGGGTGCCTGACAGAGCTCAGAGTAGAGCTGTCAGGCACCAACCTGGGGACAACCTTCACGGTCGGTCGCTGCAGCTTCTTGAGCTGGCAAACTGTCCTTGCTGTTTTCACAGCTTGAGTCCCTACTGCTTAGTGACGGCTGCCAGGCTACGTTGCTGCCAGTGTCCAACCATGGGTGTTGCCAATGCTACCTGTCAGTCTCTGTTACTTCATGTCACCAACTCAGCCCATACTACTGAAAATAGGAGAAAGAGAGAGAGAGAGAGAGAGAGAAGAGAGAGAGAGAGAAGAGAGGGGGAAGAAAGGGAGGTAGAGAGGCAGGGAAGCAGGGAAGCAGGGAGGGAGGGGAAGAGGGAAGGAAGGTAGAAAGGGAGGGAGGAGAAGAAAAGTAGAAAAAGAGAAAGAAGAAAAAGAAAGGGAGAGAGAGAAACTATAAAAGAAAAGAGAACAAGATAAAAGACTGTTCAAGAGAGGCCTTTTCCTGGACTTCAGTGGTGAACCTAACTGGCTACATAGCTCAAGGACAGTATTTGAACCAATCATAGCCATTTGTCTGGACCAACAGCCTCTTAGCACCAATCGCGGTCTTTAAGGGCTTGGGACCAATCACAATATGACTATTCGAACTGAGACATTAGTCCCTCCACTCGGAGGAGGGCTTCCTCCCCCTGTGGTTTAGGCAGAGATGGTACCAGGGTCATCTAGAGTTCATCAAGATTTTTGATAACAAAAACCAGTTTAGACTGTTTGCAGTGGACTGGGTGGTGCCTTCAGAAGCCAGGGCATCAGCTGCTGCCTCTATGTAGCTGTCTTGGGTCTGCGGAGTGTTCGATATGGCTGCTGCTGGCTTGAGGTTAGTGAGCTTGGCTCTTGGCCTTTCTGCTCAAAGCTTCAAGGGGGAAGTCCAACAGCTGCTAACGAGGAGGTCCAAGCACCTCATCCCCAGTGTCTGTGTTTATTTGTAGGAAAATGAACATCAATCAAGAGTGTTTGCAAAATAGACTTAAAGGACTTATTGTTAACACTAACGGAGACTTTTAACAGTGTTTTAACCATGCCCAGTGCCCAGGGAGAGGTGCTCCACTTCTGTGTCTCAAGATGGCACCCATTAACCATCATGCTGAGCTACCATTCTCTCTCCCTCTCCCCCACCCCTTCCTTGCCTCTCCCATCCCTTCTCGTGTATCAGGCTGGCCTCAAAATTCCTAAATAGACTAGGGTGATCCTGAACTTCCAATTCTCCTCCCTCCTCCCAAGTGCTGGAAGTTCCACTGAACCACCTTGCTGAGTTTATGCCACCCTGAGGACTCAACCCAGGGCCTCACAGTGCTAAACCAGCCCCCTACCAACCAAGCTCCGCCCCTGGCCTCTAGCTACTTTCTTGAGGGATCTGAAGACATGATTGCTAGAGAAATCAGTCTGTGAGGATGGTCTCGCAGAAGTCTCCGTGCCGGTCCGGAGAGAGAAAAGTATTTCACAGAAGAGTCATTGAAACCATCTATGGACAAGGGATCAGGTTAGTGGCCTGGACTCAGAGCCTGGACTCAGAGCCTGGACTCGGGAGATGGTGGCTTGAAGGTCTCAGAGAGCTGTTCAGATGTGGGATCCCCCTTCCTCGAAGAATCCAGATTCTGACCCTGGGTCCTGGCTTTCCCATCTTTTTTTCAGGTGCTCCTTGTTCTGTTTAATCACCTGAAATCTTGGACAAAACTCCGCTGATGATGCTCCCTGCGGGTGCTACCCAAGGCATAGTACTTTCTTCGTGTTGGGTGATGTTTTCTCTTTGAGATTTCATCCAAGAAGGGAGCATTTGCAAAGAACATAAAATAAACCCGGCTCCCATTTGCCACCGTGACTTAACACAAAGCTTTGGAAGTTATAAAATAATGCTGCTGCACAGAGCTGCTGGCCCAGGCATGGGTGCAAGGCTCAATGTGGGAATTACTGAGCGCTTCCCTCAGCTACAATTCTGAGGGTGGTTTTTGTTTTTTTGTTTTTTTGTCTTTGCTTTAAGCCATGAATTTCATGTCTGCTTTATTTTAAAGTGTCTAAGTGTCAAGGCTTAAGGTTTTCTGTTTGTTTTGGAAAGGAACAAGGAGATGAAACCATGCATGTGTATACAATGGAGCTGCAGCTCAAGGATATGGGTCAGTGTTCTCTGCTTGGAGGATTTATGGAGATGTCTTTCCTGTCTACCCATAGTTTGTTTGGTGACTATCCACAGGGGTGCTTGAAAAGAACAAGTATCTCTATATTTCGTAGGTTTTTAAAGCCTCCCTTTGAGGGTTCTGCTTTTACGGATACATCTGGAAGTTACTACCCCTCAATGTTCTATAAAAAATTCACCTTGGTTCAATTCTACTGTGGTTTGAAAATATCTTCAAAGGTATATTAAAGGATTGGTAATCAGCTTTTGGTAATATGGGGGTGGAGCTTTTTAATTAATAAGACAGGGAATTCAGATCACCAAGGGCATGTCCTGGAAGGCAGTACTAGAGCCCCAACTCCCACCTGTTTCTGTCTCTGCTTCCTTGCCTGAGAAGGTAAGCAGCCTTCTCCATCCTGACCTGCCACCATGGTACGTATCTCCATCACAGGCTCAAATACAAGACTGAAGACTCCATGTGAGCCACAGTAAACATTTCTTCCTTTTAATTTGATTTTCTCAGGGATCTTGTCCCAGGAACAGAAAGATGATTAACAAGAATATCAAGTTTTTGAGTTTTATATGTAAAACTTGAATCAACTTTTGAGTTAACTCTGTCATGGCACTGCAGTCTATATACACCCCTTCTAAATAGTTACCCAGATAAACTTTGCTTCCAATTTTGGATAGGTTTATCTCCACCCAACCCTGAACTTCAGGAAATCCTATTAATATGTTTCCATTTTCAAGCTACATACTGTTTCACATCTATTAATAAAATTCCCCCGCATTGTTCTTGCATAACAATTCTTAGCTGGTAGCGATTTTATGTAGTAATGAAAGGAATGTGATGTTTATTATCTTCTTAAGATTTTTGCCTAAGCCTTTTAGATAAATGAGCTATTCTCTCATTAATAGTCATAAATTTTGAGTCACCCCAAGAGACCACTGGATCTTGTGTCTAATTTCAGTCAAAAAAAGACGTATTAAGAATGTCTCTGAACCTGTAAATCAGCCAGCTGCCAACATTTAATTGGGTTAGATCTAACCCTTGTGCTCTGGAGGTCAGCTCATTTAGTACCTGAATGTACATTTTTGCAGTTAATTTATCTTGGAAGTTTCATTAGGAAATGATCTTGATGGAAATTAATCATTTTATGGGTGAATTCCATGAAGGTTTCCCGGTCACAGTGGGAGACTGTAAACACTTACATGGGACATTTTCTTGGTCTCTGCAGCTACACTTCATGGTTCAGAAGTCCATGGCCTTGGCTCCTGTTGGTCAGAGGCTCCAATCTTATCATAAGTGTCTTCTGAATCCTGATCAAATGGGATTCTTCATTCCATCTGTGTGACAGACGCTGCACAGTCTTCTCGTCAGGAGTGAGTCCTTCCTAGACATAACATTGCTCCATCGGAGACAAACTTCAGTTCAGCCCCAGACCTTCCTATATTTTAACTTCTACCAGCACCTTGAAATGTGTTCAAAATGCCATTGGGAGACTTGTTTCCTGGGTCATTACCATCTTAGAGGACAACTTATGCAAATTAGATCATGGAGACAGCTTCGTGAAAGCGGGACTCAGAGGAGACCATCTTTTTCATGCAATATATTCCCATCATGTTCTTTCCCCGCCCACAGCTCCTCCTAGATTCACCCCATGCCTACCTGCCCAGCTTCTTGTTCTTTATCTGTGCTAAAAACAAACAAACAGGCCTGGCAGAGGCACATGCCTCTAATCCCTGCAGAGGCAAGTGGATCTCTATGAGTTCATGGCCAGCCTGGTCTACAGAGCTACTTCTAGGTCAGCCAAGGCTACACGGAGAAACCCTGTCTTAAATCAAAACAAAACAAAACAACCCCAAACAAACAAAGAAAAACAAAATAAAAAGTCCACTTGCACCCCACCTTAACTCCTCTCGAGCATCACTATACCTAGTGTTAGATCCTGGGAAAGAAAAAAGTCTGTCTTCTTCATTATAACCATTTAAAGTGTGTCAGTAGTGTAGGTATATCCACTTGTCTAGTCAATCTCAAATATCTTATCTTGTAACATAAACACTTTTCCCTCCCCCCACCCCCCTCCGACTTTTGCTATTCTAGTTAACTCAGATAACTGGGATCATGTGGGATTCCTCTTCTGATGATTATCTTACTTGACAAACACAGTGCTCCCAGTATGATGATTAGCTTATGACATAGCACAGTGCTCCCAGTATGATGATTAGCTTATGACATAGCACAGTGCTCCCAGTATGATGATTGGCTTATGACATAGCACAGTGCTCCCAGTATGATGATTGGCTTATGACATAGCACAGTGCTCCCAGAATCCACCTGTGTTCCGGGATGTGTCACATTTTCTTCCTTTTTAAGAATCAATAATACATGGGCTGGAGAGATGGCTCAGTGGTTAAGAGCACTGACTGCTCTTCCAGAGGTTCTGAGTTCAATTCCCAGTAACCACATGGTGGCTGTAACCACCTGTAATGGGATCTGACGCCCTCTTATGGTTTGTCTGCAGACAGTGACAGTGCACTTATTTTATAAAATAAATAAATCTTAAAAAAAATCAATGATACTGCTTTGTACGACATACCACATTTTGGTTTTCTCTTTCACTGTCGCAAGCATGGGGACATAAACCTATCTTTGAGATCTTGCTTTCGTGTGTGTGGGCCCTGCACCCACTCATTGTATTTGGCTGGTCCGTTAGGGATCTATGTTTTAATCTTTGGTGACTCACCACAGGGTTTTGCAGAGTCACTTTACATTTTATATTCCTACCAGTGACTCAGTGAAGGGGCAAAATCATCCTGCATCTTTTAAAGCACTGGCTACTTCCCTGCGTTTTTGCTTGTGACTGGAATTAAGCATTCTAGATAGCCAATCTGAAAGACACACAAATATTTTAGTTACAAGCCATAAGCCTAGACTGGGCTGGTTTGGAGCTATTCTAACTTATTTCTTAGCCATAACGTCTCTTGTTATTGTTGATTTTCCAGGCCACAAGCTCATGGTCCACCTTCTCTCATGGCAGCCTCCTCCACCTCCACCTCTACCTCTTGTCCTTTCTTCTCTCTTGTGCCTACCTGTGACTTCCCAGCCTGATAACTCAACTCCCACATTCCTCCCTCTAACGCCCAATCACAGGCTCTAGCCTTTTATTGACCAGTTAAATTGGGGAGCAAGGTTTACATAGAATTACCTGGTGTGCATGAGTATCTGCTCATGGTGGGGGGGGGGGAAAGCCATCAGAACTCGGGAGTCAATATTTAGCATTAGAATATATATATGTCAGCATCAGATATATATCAGCATCAGACCAACTGTCTGGGTGTGACAATACCAACTTATTTGAAAAACTTTTATCTGACAAGATAGTGCTTAAAGAGAGCCTCCAAGGCATCTTGTTTGAGCCAAGTCTCATAGGGAAATGTTTTCCCAAATTCAGTCAGGCAGATACTCGGGAGCTACCATAGATGCTCTAAGGGTGCAAAGCTCCATTTCTAGCTGGCAACAGAAATTTGCATTGTCATCCATATAGTACTGAGTTTGCAAGTTTGAAGATGGAAAAATAAGTGGGCAACGGGGTTTGTCCTATAATTCCAGGAAGGCACAGAGGGCAGGTAATGGGAAGGGGGGGGGGGCATACTCCCTGCATGGAATGCTTGTGTAGACTGTGTTGAATCTGTGAAGGGAGGAATCTCAGGATGGAGGAGATGCCAGGAATGTGGGACAAACTGCCTAGTACAGTTCTGTGGTCCCATGTTCTTCCTCTCTGCTGCTGATACACTGGCTCAGGGCTGGTTGGGCAGAGTCTGGGGTGTAAAATGTGGAGTCCCCGAATTTTACCTTGGGCCATCAGATGCCACTGCACAGCAGGCCAGAAGGAGAAAGTGGAGCAGAGGACAGGCAGGATTCCTGTAGGTTGGGAGCAAGGACAGAGTGCCAGGGTGGGAGAGAGAGAAGGCCTTCTGGAATCTTCGTGTTGCAGCTTTTAGGCGGAGGCCTTCCTTGTGGCCATCTCTAATGAAGTAGTTCTCCTAGCCGATCTTTGCTTGTTTGTATTGTTTTATTAGGGGTGGATTTGGATGCATACACTTTACTCGTGGTGAACTGGGGTTTCTATAATTTGGAGGAAGGGTGTGAACCTATCCAGGAAGGGAAGGTCATTGGCTGAAGGCTAAGGCTATTGAGAAACCTCATTAGCATGGAGAGGCATTCCAGATGCTGTGCTCCATGACTGAATGCCCATGGTCACCTTAGTTGAGTGTCATGGTTACATGCTCCAGAGTAGGCAATGGAGGGTGGGAACAGCCCCATGCCTGGTCTCAAATCTCTGAGTCCCAGGGTTTGGATATGCTTCCACCTCACCAGTCTCATACCCGTTTGGTGGCACCATCCATGTGTCCTTTACACCTCCTCACAAATAGAATCTGCCCAAGGAAAAGGTGCTTGTATGTATGATACAGGGATAGCAGGACCACCATGAGCTCTGGGTCCCAGATAAAGCTGCAGGGTTTAATGTTTGTCTTGTTTTGGTTCACTTTCATTGATATTCCCTATTCCTCCTCTTTGGTGTGGGAGAGTTTGCCCTGTACCATTATTTGGTGAAATGTAACTTTTAAGAAATTATTATTCGAGGGGCATACAATTAAGAAAAAGCTTTGCGTCTAATAAAGGCCTTTAGGGTTTTGAACTTCTGAATAGCACTAGAACCACAGACTGTGGGGACTTTCAAAGTTGGACTGAAAACGCATTTTGAATTATAGGATGACCATGACCATGAGCCTGTAGGGTGAGGGGCAGAGTGTTATGGTTTAGATGTGAAATGCCCCCCTTGGGTTTGTGTGTTTGAACATTTGGTTCTCAGATGGTGAGTCTGTTGTGTGAGGTTGTGTGACATCTAGGATATCAGGCCTAACTCAAGGGGTTGGGTTATGGGAGAGTAGCCCTTAAGATTTTACAGCCCAACCCCACTTCCTCTTGTCACCCTGCTTCCTGATCTGTCAAGATATAGGGAGGCCCAGAGAGTTAGACTCACACTACTGTTGCCATGGGGCAGCCTGGTGCTGTTCCTTCACCACTGAGGTAGACTGTGTGCACCCCCATCAATTGTGAGTCAGAATAAATCCTTCATCCACTAAGCTATGTTTTGTTTGGTATTTGGTCACAGAAAGAGTAGAAGTAATTAGTATCCATCTCCAGTCTATTTTTAAGTAAACTTTGTCCCAGGACAAAGCATTAACTTTTTTACAGGGTGTAGAACAGCTCCAGCTTCATTCTTTTTCTAATACCATTAGAAAAAGAATATATAGCCATTTTCTAAATACCAGTATTTGTTGGGAAGACTCTTCTTTGAACCACTCTGAATGTTAAAAGGCACTGGATGCTGTACTTCAAAGATAAGAGCAGAAGTCTCAGAAAGGAAGCCCGAAGTACAGCATCCAAGAAGGTATATCACCCCCCTGGTACAGCCTGTGCCAAAGCATCCAGGATGCTGAGGAAAGTCATCTCTCTGTCTGCTCCTTACCAGATGTTGCACAGGAGACATCTAACTCATTCATCCTTCCACTGTGGTTCACTTATCCCTTAAATGAAATCAGATTATCATAACATCTGAAAGTTCCACTTGACCGTTGAATTATACGAGTAATTCAATGTTTATAGATTGCCCTAGGCATTGTATAACTCCCCATGTTTCAAGCCTGATGGGTACCTGATGGGTACTAGCTTCACTTGCTAAATTAATCTTGTTATGAAGGTTAATGGAGATGGAGATCTCCTAACCACCACATATAGGAGAAACCTCTCTGACATTAGCCCTGGACCATATATCACCTCTAAGCATTGTTTGTTTCACTTGAACATTGTAAACAGTCATCTTTGGCTGATGTTATAACTACTGCTCTTTACCTGGGTCTATTGGTCCTTAGAGACTTGAAGGAGAACATGCCAATTATCTGTAGCAACTATTCAGGTCTTCCTGGAATCTTTTTTAGTACATACCCTACCTAGTCCTATGATATTGATAGGTAGTATCCATGTTCTGTAGAGTGGGAGGTTTGCTCATAAGCAGTTATTCTTTGGTATGCATGATGGATTTGCTCTAAGTATCCACTACTGGATACCCAAATCCCCAAATGCTCAAATCTCTTACACAAAATGACATCGTGTATGCATATGTACATAACTTCCCACACACTTTACATCATCTCTGGATGATTTACAGTACATAGTGTAATTGCTATATAAAGCTAGGCAAATCATCATTATATTGTATTTTCTAGAAAAATGACAAGAGAAGAATGATAATGTTTGTAATTGTCAAAAAAATTTTCTGACATTATCAATCCACCATTAGTTGAATCTTCTTCATGTGTAGAGTCTTTGTTTATTGAAATATCTGTATCTGACAACTAAGGGAACATTTCTTTGCTTTTCACAGAAACCTGCTTCAAATTACTTTAATCAAAATGTTGGTTTTTACTGTGTCATTAATCCAAGGAAAGGCTAGGTCTTAAAAGATGTTATCGGGCCTTTCTCATTCCCTGTCTCTCTCTATAGCTTTCTTTTGTGCATGCTGTTTGCATTCTCAGTATGTTCTTCTGTCAGGTAGCAATTTGGTTCCTGAAAAGAGTATGTGCTAACCAACTCTTTTTTTTTCTTCTACAAAAATGGTGAGTTTACTTTCTTTCTTTTTTTTTAAATTAGGTATTTTCCTCAATTACATTTCCAATGCTATCCAAAAAGTCCCCAATACACTCCTCCCCCCCAGTCCCTCACCCACCCACCCCCACCCCTTGGCCCTGGCATTCCCCTGTACTGGGGCATATAAAGTTAACCAACTCTTTAATAAGCAAAGAATCTCACCTCCCTAGTGACTCAAGCATAAACATTAGAACATGTTTCCCTATATGTAAAGATACAGACCAATCAGTTCAGTAGAAAGAGGCAGCATTCTGGTGGGCAAGTCTCAATCACTTTTGTATCAAATGGCATGGCAGAGTCATCCAGCTAAATTTCATAGACTTGGCATCATGGGATGGGAAATGTGGAATACTATGGAAGAAATAGTTAAAGAAATGCTGATCAAGGACAAAGGAATTTATTTTTAAAATATCTAAAATAACCCCCTAATAATTTCAATCCAATTAGCTATAGTGTAGGAATCTCTTTCAATATTCTCCACCTAAGTCTTCTTCAAAGCCATTGCAGAATGGAGAATTCATGGCACCCAATTTTCATCAGTTTTGGCATGATATGGGACCAGTTATCAGGATGGTTTTGTTGTACCCATGTGTCTTAGTTAGGGTCTCACTGCTGTGAATAAACACCATGACCAAGGCAACTCTTATAAGGACAACATTTAATTGGGAACAGATTACAGGTTCAGAGGTTCAGTCCAGTATCATCAAGGCGGGAACATGGCAGCATCCAGGCAGGCATGGTGCTAGCAGAGCTGAGAGTTCCACATCTTCATCTGAAGGCTGCTAGGAGAAGACTGGCCCCTTAGGCAGCTAGCAGGAGGGTCTTAAAGCCAACTCCCACAGTGACAAACCTACTCAAACAAGGCCATACCTACTCCAATAAGGCCACACCTTCTAACAGTACCACTATCCATGGGCCAACCATACTCAAACCACAACACCATTCCAAGTCCTTTTCTAATTTCTAAAATGTTGTCTCACTTTTCTCCATCCTTCTTTAAAAATTATGAATTGTAATCACCAGATAGTGCTTAAAATATATGAAGCAAATCTCAGTATGTCCTTTACATTTCATATTCTACTTCCCAGTGACTTTTGAAGCTTCCTGATTCAGTCTGCATCATGGCCAAGCACACTCTTCAGCTACAATAAAATGTACTAGCCACCTGAACATCATATAGCATCTGACAATTTCTCTCTTTATATTATACTATTAGTAATGACTCAGGCACCCAAAAAAGTTTCTGAATATTGATTAAAACCTGCTTAATGTTCCAAGGTGGCTTAACTTTTACCAGTAAGCATGGAAACTTCAGTTAATAGTAAGCTCAACATTGTAGCTGATGTTGTCAGATTATTTACAAATGTTATAAATGATCACTATAAGAGCTCTTAGGATTGATTATTCTTAATACTATCCCATTTCACAGCCTCAGCTCAGTTTAGGGAGCTGGGAAAGGTCTCAAAGTTCATGCATGTAATAATTATTTTCCTTTCTTCTATAACAGAATACCCGACAGAGAAAAGAGGAATATTTGAGGCCATGGTTCAGATAGACCTGTCAGTCATGGTGGGGAAGGCTCAACACATGAGGACAGGAGCTTGCAATGTGGCTTCTTCCTATTTTGACAATTTAAGGAGCTGAGAACCTAGCCAGAGCTGGAGGAGAGTTTATAGTCACAGTAACTCACTTCTGCTAGCTCAGCCCCGTTTCCCAAAGGTCCAACATCTTCTGAAACAGCGCCACCTGCTGGGGACTGGATGTTCTCATGTGCAAGCCTGTGGAGCACATTTTAAACGTAATCTAACAATACATTATGACATTAGTGTTTGAGCTTATATGACTCTGACTCTGAAACCAGACTCCTCCCTCTTGCCTCAGGCCATCATGGTGGACAGCAATGGAGGCTATCAGATCTGCTTCATTTATGGAGGCTATCTGATCTGCTTCTTTTGAGCTGTTACTCCTGCTTTGTGCAGACTTTTTACTGCAGAAATGAATTTGACCCTCTTATTGTGGGCTGTACAGAAAATAGTTAGCACAACAAGTTTAGGATTCATTTTCTTCTTTGCAAGGATAGCTTTTGGTGGAGACAAAGTTTTGGGGAACTTGGATTTAAGGACAGTTTTCACTATTCCTTGAAATAGCTTACTGTGCAGAAGTTGTTTCAACAATATGATTAATCCTGAATCTGAGTTTTCCTCATGAGGTACAGAATTTTGATGTGTTAGGCATGTGTCTTCGTTAGGTGTAGCCACAATCTTTTCTACTTAGCCTCTTTGTTCCCAGATAGATAGAAAGAGAGAGAGAGAGAGAGAGAGAGAGAGAGAGAGAGAGAGAGAGATGATAGTTAGATGTAAGTACACACATGTATATACATACATGTCTGCATACATACATTTTCATAAAGTGTGTGTGTGTGTACATGTGTGTGTGTATTTATTCCTGACTTCAACTCCATTCCTTGATAAGAATCTTGAATAAAAAGGGTGAGAACAGGACTATATTCTGTTTGCTTCCTGAAGCTTCTCTCTGTGTTAAGACTAAGCAATTAATCAAAACATTGAGAAATATTTACCCAGTTACATATCTTTCTCCACGTGTCATTGAAAACAAAAAGAAAGCATTGTTATCTAGAATTTTCTAGCATATTTCATCATAATGTTGATTTCATCTCATCATACAGACTGAAGTAGTCTAGCCTTTTCCCTCGTAGGCGGTTTTATAGTGATTATATTCTACTAAAAAGCAGCGAGCTGCCCTGGCTTTACTTCCTCTTCTCAGTCTTTTGTTCTCCCTTCGCAAATGGCTACGTGTTTTTGCAAATGATAACGGTTTCTTTAATTGAAAGCTAAAATTGTTTGGATCATATCAGTATCTGAATCTTAGAGTTCTCAACATGTGCTGGTGTCCTTCCCCAACCCCGGGAAATAACCACTCATTTCCTTGATGCTTATCTTCTGCATTCCTTCAAAGAATTGGTCTGTTTCATCTAAGTTATCAAATTTATGAGGTTAGAGTTGTTCAAATATTGCTTTATTATGATCAACACCCCCCTCCCCAGGCTTGAACGCACAGTCCTCCTGGTGCTGAATTACAGATGTGTGGCGCTTCACTCAGCTCCTTATGCCCATGGGGTCAGCATCAATTGTCCCTCCTCTGTCTCTCTGGCTGCTTTTTATGTAGCAGTATTTTTCATGGTTAACCTGGCCAGAAGTTTTATTAATCTTTTCAGTGTCAGCTTTTGGCCTGATGCATCTTTCTCTCTGTTGTTTTTGTTTTAAATTTCTTTCATTTTTGTTCTAGTTCAGTTGTTGTTGCTGTTAGGTACTTTCTTCTGCTTGTTTTAGGTTTGTGTTCCTCTTCTTACACACTTTGTTTGTATATTTTCCTTTCTATTACATTCACCCAGAGCCATAAAATTTTCCTTAAGCACTCCTTGTGTAGTATTTCACAAATTATATAAAAAAGCTGTCATTATTTTCACTTAGTTCAAAATACTTTCATTTCATTCGAGATGTTCAGATTTTAGTAAGAAACATATTTACTCTCCAAATATTTGAGAAATTTCCAGCTATCTTTCTGTTATTGATTTCTAGTTAATTCTATTGTGGTCTGAAATCATATTTGGTATGAATTATATACTTTTAAATTTGTTCAACATGTTTTATGGCCCGGAATGTGGCCTATCTTGCCGACTGTTCCCCGAGAGCTTGGGAAGACTGTGTATTCTGGAGTTGTTGGACGAGATGCTTCATAAACTTCAATGAGGTCCTGTTGACAGATGGCTGTTCCACTCTGTGTCGTGCTGACTTCCTGCCTGCTGGATCTGTCCATACTGACAGAAGGATATCAGAGTTCCATTTATAGTGCTGACTCCATCCATTTCTCCTTGTCTTCTACTAGGTCTTCTTCATTTTGACATTATGTCATATGGTGTTTAGGTTGCATGTTGTGTCTTCTCGAACTCTTGGCCATTTATCCTTATATAGTGGTTTTTCTATCCTAGATAACTTTCTTAATTCTAAAGTTAGCATTTCATGAAGTTGATAAAGCTGCTCTACTTTTCATTTTTAAGTATTTATTTTTACTTGTGTGTGTGTGTGTATCTGAGTATACATCACATGTGTACAGATACCCATGGAGGCCAGGACAGAGTATTGCTGCTGGAGTTGCAGGCAGTGTTGAGTTGTCGTACATGGCTGATAGGAACCCAACTCAGGTCCATTGGTCCTTTGTAAGAGCAGCAAGTGCTCTTAAGTGCTGAGTCCCGTGTCCTAGGCTAGCATAACGTTTCTTTCTCCATAACTAGTTTTGTTCCTAAGCTATGTTTTTGGACTCCCCATGCATTCTCTTCTGGTATTTCTGTGCGTCTATCACCCAGCTTGTCTTTCCTATAGCCGATTTATCTCTAACCAATAATAATAATAATGCAGCACAACTCTGTTTTAAGCAACGTTATAAAATTAAAAGCTAGTTATGGAGTCCTTTGATAATCTCAGATGACTCCTACTGATAATACGCCCCATTTCCTGTAAGACTCCATTTCCTGATAAGATGTGTTGATCTCCTTGCTGTCAATAATTGCCTTGAAGACAGTTGAACCAAATAGCCAAATCTGTGGGAAGACTGACTCTGCCTGTGCATGTCAACCTCATTCGTGTTGTTTTCCCAAGGTATAACACATGGGAGATGGATGTAAATTTCAGTAGAGATGCAAATTGAGCCTCTGACTCAGTAAAACGAGCTTGTGTGCTTGTGTCCACAGGATAATCAGCCTATAAAGCCATCATTTAGCGCGTCTCCCTGAAAGCTGGAACTCTAGACTCCACTTGGGCAGAGCTGACCTCCGCCTCTCCTGCAGGAGCTCTTCTCAGCCTCCCTCTCTTGAGCAGTGCAGTTCTCTGCTTGGAATGACCACCTTCATTTCCATCCCAAGGCTTTTGCTATTCAGGATCTGCCCCGAATTATCTAACCTGAAGTCCTACATAGATGCTCGCACAATGTTGATCATGCTCGGGAAAAGGAGTTAACTTGTAGCTCAGTCTTTTGCATCAGTGTTCTTCAGGTAATGAGATGCAGGTGTGAGCCTGTCCTCCTGCCAGGAAGGAACTAGACATCTGTCCCCAAGCCCCATTCCACTATGAGCCTTTTGGAAACAAGGACCGTGTCTCATATCATATTCTACAACCTATTATTTGCACCCACCATGGAATAAAAGCTCTGTGAATATTTGTGGGCATACATAAAGTGGCTGAATGAGAGAATTCTGGGTGGCTTCAATAGAGAAGTCTATTTCATAGGCAGAGTGACCTTGGAGGCATTCTGCTGTTGTTCTGCACTTCCTGCTCTTCATCAGATTCAAGAAGCAGTCACCCGCAGCAGCTACACGTGTCCCTTAATGAAAGCTCAGTAGCCAAAGGAAGATGTTTGTGAGCTGAGAATAGAAAACAGTCCTTCTCAAAGGGCTTCCTCACTGAGATATGGGGGGCTCCTGTCTCAGCTAAGCACTGGGGAGAAGGAAGGCAAGTTTGGAGAGCTACAAACCACAGCCAGAATCTCCTCTGGTTCCATGCCATCTGGCTGCAGGTGGACCTTGTGGATGATGGAGTCCTATGGGAGTGCTGTCTCGTGGAGTATCCCATGAGAAATAAAATGGCACATGTCCAGACCAGAGCCCTGGATTCCACAGCTCTGAGTAGGTGCACACATGACCAGGGCCTGCAGATACCTGCTTATGCCTGAATCAATAGAACTGGAGTCACGTGACCCTGAAGCATTCCAGTTGGGATAGTGAGAGATATGTACTCTCTACACAATCTTACTCTCATTATGCAAAGGGACGGTTTAAAATAAATCCCAGATATTATCATTAATTGGAAGCTGCTTCCACTTCTAGTATCCAATAGGTAAGGACACTTAATAAACACCTGTATCTTTATTCTATTTAACAAACTTATCAGTAATTCCTCCATGTCACAAAATGTCTAGACAGTGTGAAAATTTCTCTGGTTATTTTTAGAATGCTTGTGTAGAGTAAACCTATACAAGTTAGGATCCAAATAAGGTTGACCCGTTGCATTCGGTCTGTATTTCCTTTAAGTTGCACTGTGATGGTTGGTGTTGACTGTTGACTGTAAAGATGACAATCTGGAGTCTTGGAGACTCCTGAGATTTATCTAACCTCTGGGCGTGCCTGTGAGGGATTACCTTGTTTAGGCTAAGAGAGGTGGAAACTGTCACTGTAAGAAGCAGTTGCCACCATTCCCCAGACTTGGTTCTTGAGCTGGATAGAAGGAAAGTTAGCTGAAAGTACAGCATTCCTTGGTATGCTCTTCCTAGTTGCCAAAGTGACCAGCTTCTTCCGGTTCTTCCTCTTTCGCTTCTCCCCCGCGATGGGTGGCATCCACACGTTGGGATCCAAAGTAAAGGCTTTCTACCTAAGCTTGCCAGCTCCTTTATCACAGCTAGACAGGTAACTACTGCACTTGCCTCCTCTTGCAGCTTTTACACATTTTTTTCCTTGTCACTTACTAATTAGAAAACTCAGATGAATTTTCCTGTAAAGCTCTGTACTTGCCAGATTTGGCATGCCTGTGTTGGTATCAACATGTTATTCTACCCACCTCCTGCTTTCCTATAAGCAGAGGATAAATCAGGAGTATTATTCATTTATATGTTCAGGTCCTTTGGAAAGGATATTTCATGTAGACACCTTATTGCAACGTATCAGGGGAAAATGAATGTCTAATGTCCTTTTATCTCAATGTTACAGTTGACAATGTTTTGAGATGCTGTGATCCCATATCGCTGGATTTTAACTTAAAACATCTTGGAAGAGAGAACCTCAATTAAGGAATTGGCTCCATCAGATAAGCCTCTGGGCATATATATCAGTAGGGGCATGTTCATGATTATCAATTGTGGAAGGACCCACTGTGAGTGGCGCCATCCGTGGGTAGTATACACTCCCAGGCTGTGTAAAGAAAGACAACTGAAGGAGCCTGGTAGCAAGCCTTCTTCAAAGAGTCTGCCCCACTCTGACTTCTCTCAAGAACAGGCTGCTCTCTAACGTATAAAATAAGGAAAAGCCTTCCCTCGCCTGCCTGCTTTGGTCCTATTTCTGTTACAACAACAGAAAAGCAAAACAGGCATGTGTTGTCACCCTTATCTGTCCTTCAGAGTAAATCCACCAGCTTCTCACAGGAGAGCTTTAGCAGACAGACACTTCCTTTTCTTTTCTTTTTTAAATATGTTTTTAATTGAAAGAGAATTAGATCACTTCCCCTCCTCTTTCTACCCTCCAGTCCCTCTTCCCCTCCTCTTTCCACCCTCCAGTCCCACCCAGCTACCCTCTCTTGAACCTATCCCATGCTCTCCCCTTCATTTTCAAGTTGATAGCCTCTTTTGTGTTACTATTGTCACACACACATATACAGACATGTATAACAATAATAATATAGTATGTATATGTATGCACAAAGTTTTTATATATACAACGTGCTGAGTCCGTTTTGTGTGTACACAGTTTCAGACCACTCTATGGACAACCCATAGAGAACTCAGCCCTGGGAGAGGATAATTCTTCTTGCAGCAGTCATCTTTTGGCAGGCGGAGATTTTCATTGCCTAATGGGACAGAAGTCCATTATTTCCTTATGGTTTATAAGAATGAGGGTTTATTGTTTGTTTGTTCTTTCTTTCAATTCTTCCATTTACAGTAACCAGCACTATATAAAGAAACAATCATTTTATTATATATGAAATATGGAATTAATATGTGGCTCTTGTGCCCACATCTCCCTCCACTATATATATGTATATATGTGTATGTGTATATATGCAAATATATAGGAAGCCTTTCAAACTGAAAAAAAAATACCTTTTACTTTCTTTTCTTTTTCTTTTTTGCTGCAAAGCTGAAATCAGCCACTTCTGCAAGCATCTCCGATTGTTACTGAAGAATGTGTACTAAGAGTCCACAGATTGGGGTCCAAATCTGTTAATTCTGAGCAGTCTGCCATTGCTTCTAAGTGTTCTCAGGGGACAAAGCTATAAAATACATCTTTCCTTTAGATGAGAAAAAGACAGCAAAGGCCCCTACTGGTATTTCTTATGGAATTTTGATCACAAAGTTTTTTATTTAACTTTCATATACATTTCAAAAGTACACTGTAGACCCAGGACCATGATGTGAACTCTATCCTAAGCTTCTAGTGGTCAGACTGATGCTGGTGCTTAGGAAAAAAACAGCGTCGCAAAGACCCACGTGCTGCCCTCGTTTCTGGACTGCACAATTAATTTTTACATATCTTTTAAAACTTAACTTGATTTCTAGATTTTGGTTCAGATGATGTCAAACAGAGTGAAATATTTTGTAAGATCCTGACACACCCTTGTAGAAAGACTGAGAGCTGGACAGAGGAGGACTAGTAGATCATCAATCAGTCCCAGTCCTGTAAGACATAGTTTAACGTCTGATGTTCAGTTCCAAAAATAAGCAGTCAAACGAAATGGATACCACTGTGTACACTGTCTAGTTTCATGTCAGCTTGACACAAGCAAGAGTCATCTGAAAAGAGATAACCTCAAATTTAGAAATTGACCCCCCGCAGATTGTAAGGCAAGATCATAGGTAAGCCTGTGGATCATTCTCTTGATTGATGATTGATTGATGATGGATAACTGAAGTAGGAGGGCCCAGCAAACTGTGAGTAGTGTCACCCCTGGGCAGGTGGTCCTGGGATGTCTAAGAAAATAAACTGAGCAAGCCGTGAGAAGCAACCCAGTAAGCAATGTTCTTCCATGGCCTCTGCTTCAGCTCCCGCTTTAGATTCCTGGACTCACTTCCCCAGTGATGGACCATAAACCATAAGCTGGGATAAACCCTTTCTTCCCCGGGTTGGTTTTGGACATGGTCTCTCTCACAGCAGTAGAAACCAAACTAAGACACCGTGTGTTGGCAAGCAGATATGCAAGGGCTAAGCAAATTCCCTCTTAGAAATAATTAAAATAAACAATAGTACTTTTTTTTTTTTAAGAATAAGAGACAAAAAAGTAATGTCATGGCTGGAGTATAATTCTTTTATTTGTTTTTTCCTTCAAAGACTATGAAGTCTTTTCTGACTTTTAATTACAATATAATCCCAGCACTTTGCTCTTTTCTTCCCTGTGCCCAGCCCCTCCCACGCCCCTCCCTCTAACCCCTCTCCTGTTGGCTTGGTTTCCAATGCCGGGCATTACTGTCCTCCTGTGGAGTAGGCTTTGAGTACACTTAGGACAGTTATTTGTTTCCCTCCCTTGGCTACTTACATAGTACTTTCCGGTACTATAGAACCTAGGCCACAGGAAGGAGACTCTCAGGTCAGATCCGGCTCGAATCATCTGAATCCTATGTCCTAGGTGTGTGGTGTCTCCAGCAACTTCTCAGAGGGAACACCAAGGGCAACAGAAACAGCAGATATCGTTTGGGGAATCACCTGGACTCTCCTAACCAGCCTTACTGGAAAGAAAATTTCTCCTGCCTGGGACTGGGGTTTTGTTAGTGTATGGTTCTTGTGGGGAGCATTGTCAGAAGTAGCAAAATTTAGTTTAAGCACCTCTCTCTTCCTCTCTCTTCCTCTCTCTTCCTCTCTCTTCCTCTCTCTTCCTCTCTCTTCCTCTCTCTTCCTCTCTCTTCCTCTCTCTTCCTCTCTTTCTCTCTCTCCCTCCCTCCCCCTCTCTCTTCCTCTCTCTTCCTCTCTCTCTCTCTCTCTCCCTCCCTCCCTCCCTCCCCCTCTCTCTTCCTCTCTCTTCCTCTCTCTCTCTTCCTCTCTCTCTCTCCCTCTCTCCCTCCCTCCCCCTCTCTCTTCCTCTCTCTTCCTCTCTCTCTCTCTCTCTCTCTCCCTCCCTCCCTCCCTCCCTCCCCTTCTCTCTTCCTCTCTCTCTCTCTCTCTCTCTCTCCCTCCCTCCATCCCTTTCTCCCCCTCTCTCTTCCTCTCTCTCTCCCTCTCTCCCTCCTTCCCCCTCTCTCTTCCTCTCTCTTCCTCTCTCTCTCTCTCTCTCTCTCTCTCTCTCTCTCTCTCTCTCTCTCTCTCTCTCCCTCCCTCCCTCCCTTCCCCTCTCTCTTCCTCCTTCTTCCTCTCTGTCTCTGTCTCTCTGTGTGTACATACACATATGTATTGTGGATAATTTTAGGTAAATATAAAATAATACGATTTCTTGATGCTTTATCAAACCTTTGTGTGTGTTATTTGTCCTCCCTCCTTCTGTGTTGACCTCCCTTCCTGCCCACTTGAAGCCCACCCACTCTCCACTTGTTCTTCATATCACCTGCATCCTGCTTTTCCTCAATCAAACCACCACTGCCCTCCCCCAACCGTGGCCCCTTTATACTTTTCTGGCTTCTGCTGTTACTCGAGGCTATGTACTCACGTATAAAGATTTAGAGCTAGGAACCTCCGATGAGGGAGAACACACTGAGGTGTAGGTTACCTCACTCACTATAATCTTCCCTAGGTCCATCTACTCGCCTGCAAATATCATAACTGCAGTTTCTTCACAGCTGACTAGCACTCCATTGTGTGTATGTGCGACATTTCTATTAGCCACTTATATGTTGAAGGGCATATAGGTTGTTTCCATTTCCTGGATATTGTGAATAACAGCAGCTATAAACATTGCTGAGTAAATATGTGTGCAGTAGTATGTGAAGTCCTTTGTACATATACCAAGAAGTGTATAGCTGGGTCATATGGTAGATCCTTTCGTTTTTTCAGGATTCTCTGCATTGGTTTCCAGCATGGCTGCCCAACTTTGCATCGTCACCAACAGTGAACAAGGCTCCCCTTTCCTTGTAACCTCACCAGTTGACTGCAGTCACTTGAAAGTCTGGTAGAATTCTGTTGTGAGTCCATTGAGCCTGGGCTTTTTTTTTTTAATAGTATTTCAATCTCTTCTTTTATTATGAGTCTGTTTAGGTGGTCAATCTGTTCTTGATTTAACTTTGGTAGTTTGGATAAGCCAAGATATTTGTCTATTTCTTTTAAATTTTCCCACTTATTGGAGTGCAGATTTTTAAAATATCCCCTCATAATATTCTGAATTTCTTTTGTGTTTACTGTAATGTTTCCCTGTAAAGTTCTAATTTTGTTAATTTGGGTTATGTCTTTATTTTGGTTAGTTGGATGTTTATCTTTTCAAAGAACCAGCTCTTCAATTCTTTGACAAATTGTATTGTTTTCACTTCATTAATTTATGCTTTGATTTTTTTTGTTGTTTTGATTTTTTTTGTTTCTTTGTTTGTTTGGTGTTTGTTTGTTTCTTGCTGGATATTGGGATGGGCTTTTTTTCTTGTTTTTTCAAATTCTTGAGTTATATCATTGAGTCATTATTTGCACTCTTTCTGGTTTTCAATGCAGGTACTTAGTGCTATAAACTTCCCTCTTAAAACTGCTTTTAATGTGTCACAAAGGTTTAGCTGTGTTATGTTTCTTTTCACTTAGTACATTTAAAAACATTCATTTAGCAACATGTTTTCTTTCTTGATTTCTTCTCTGACCCATTCTTCATTGAGAAGTGAATTATTTAATCTCCAAGGGTTTATACACTTACTAGAGTCTTGTTTCTTGTAAATTTTAAGTTTTATTGCCTAATGGTCAGGTTGGATACATGGAATTATTTCAGCGTTTGTGTGTTTGTTAAGGTTTCTTTTGTGTCTCAACATATCATCTATTTTTAGAAAAGTTTCTACATGCTGCTAAGTTCAATGTATTTTTTTTGTCATTTGGGTGGAATATTTTGCTGATATCTGTTAGACCCATTTGATATGATATCACTTAATCCTGGGGTTTCTGTTCATTTTTTTTTTTTTTTTTTGTCCAGGTGATCTATTTATTGGAGAAAATGTGGTGTTGAAATCACCTATTGTTACTGGGCTTGTGATAGTCTGTGTTTTAATTCCATTACTATCCTTGTTTAGTAAATTTGGAAAGACCAGAGTTTTGTGCACATATGTTTAATATTCTAATATTGTCTTGATCCCTTGATTAGAATGAGGTACTCTCTTTTATCTCTTTGAATTCGTCTGTTTTGTCAGTTATTAGAATGGCCATTAGAACACCCTTTGTCCATCCTTTTAATTTAAGACTGTGCTTATCTTTAAAGTTAAGATGAATTTCTTTTAGACGACAGATAGATCATCTTTGTTGCTTAGTCCATTCTGCTAGTCAGTGTCTTTTAATTAGATAGTTGAGGCCACTGATATTTCTAGTTATTATTGAAAGCTGTGTGTAGATTGTAGTCATTTTCTTGTTGTTTTGCTGGTTTGTTTCGTGAGTCGTGTTTTGTATTTCATTAACGATAGCTTCGTTTGTTTTCTCTCTAAAGTTTCTTGAGTGTGCTTATTCCTGTTTTCAGTTCCAAGTATTGCTGTTGGGGTTCTGTTAAGCAGTTGCTTTGTTTGTTTGTTTGTTTTTGAGGGGCAGGGTCTGATGTATTTTAGGCTGTTGCTTTGGTTCATGGAAAGTTTTTATTTCTCTTTCAACATGACAGTTTTGATGGGTAAAGTAGTCTGTTGGCAGTTGCAGTCTGTTAGGAATCGGAGATCATTGTTTCAGGCTCTTCTGGCTTTCAGAGATTCTGTTGAGAAATCAGCTGTTATTCTGAGGAGTTTTATTTTATATGCAAGCTGTGGGGTATTTTTTTTCTCTTTAAGCTTGCATTTTTTTTCTTTTTTCTGTATATTTAGTGTTTTAACTGTTATTCCATGGGGAGTTTTTTTCTGGCCTTGTGTAGTTAGCATTCTGTGTGCTTCCTGTATGGGTGTGTCATTCCAACATTTGGAGAAGCTTTCTTCTACGATTTTGTTAAGGATCTGATCTATGCCAAAACTGAAATTATTCTCCCTTATCTATGCCTATAATTCATTCAGATTTGGTCTTCTGGTGGGGTTCCTCATTTACTGCATGTTTCTTTTTTGAGCTTTTAAAGTTTTTTCACATATTTATGTATTTGATCTAGATCTTCTACCTTCCAGCCCTGATATTCTAACTTCTGCTCAATTCATTCTACTTACAAGGCTTTCCCATGTGTTTTCTAATCAGGGCACCAAGCTTGTCAAATTGATCTTCAACTTGTGTTCTCTTTAATGTTTCCATCTCTTTATTGAATTCAGTTTTCAACCCCTGAATCAATTCCATCGCTTCATCCAGCTGTGTATTGATATTTTCTTGTACATCCCTCATGTATTATTGTCACTTTCTTGGAATTCAATGAAGCTGATTGACATCCTCCTCAAATTCCTAGACCTCTTTCATAAAATATGTTTTTGTTTTTTTTTAAATTCTTGTTCTGGGGATCATCTAGGTAGTTGTCATCAAAGAACAATTCTTTGGAGGCTTGTGGGCCAGTGCTGGGGTTGTGTGATCAGAGATGGACCAGGTAAAGCTTGTGCATGGGATGTTTGATTGGACCAGGCATGGATAGCTACCAAATCATGGTACCCGAGCTTGGTCTGTGAGTATAGAGATGGCAGTGGGTGGGGGAAAGGGTGGGAGAGAAAAGACCATTGGTCTAGGGCTAGGCCTTCAGTGGGAGGTTGGGGGGAGAGGAAAGATTAGAGTTAGGCCTTCAGATGTGAAGATGACAGCAAGTAGGGTACAGGCTGGAAAGAGAAGTGAGTTTCCATGCAAAGGTGACCCTTGGACAGAGAGGGTTTGTTGGCCATGCATCTGGAGCTAGGCTTGTGAGTGTGCATATCTATGGTGCAATTCTCACAGTGTAACAGTTACTGGTTAGAGCACTATAGAGATGCTCAGTGGTTAAGAGTTGTTGGAGAGGGCAGGAGTTTGGTTCCCAGCACCTATAAATGGTAGCTCACACTGCCTGTAACTCCAGCTCTATGGGATCCAAAACCCTTTTCTAGATCTCAAGTGCAGTTGTACTCATGGGAATGTGCTCTCTCTCTCTCTCTCTCTCTCTCTCTCTCTCTCTCTCTCTCTCTCTCTCTCTCTCACACACACACACACACACTCTACACATAATTATTAACAAATAGTACTGAAAGATACAGCATTCTTAAGTAAATTTATATAGATCAAACAAAGTTATCACCAATTGCCAAAGCATGGGATCTATAAATAGTAACAAATTTAAGCTTTAAGGAAATTGTTAATTTGATTTTTAATTTCAGTTTTTTCAAAGTGTGTGTGGGGGGGGGCTGTAGAATAAAGAAACACACTAAAGCACAGTTCCATAGTAAATTTGAAGATTTTAAAATTAAGTCCATCTCCAACATTGCCACCATGCAGACCACACTTGCTTGCTGATTTGGTGTTCTCAGACCTACACATAAATATGAGCCTATGTCCAAATCCCCCCATTTCATACAGCATTTATCAATCATCTAAGCTCTATTATATAAATAAATAGTTTCATTCTGTTTGGTGATGCACTGACTCTGGTACACAATTCTCCCCTGGCTCTAATCTTAGGCTGAGCTCTGTGGTTAAACAGGGACAAGGCTCAGAGAACAGGGAAGCCAGAGGCTTCCGTGTCCAGCAATGCCAGATCATGAGACACAGTCTGAACTACAATCTGCTTAAGGAAAAAGGGCAGGACAGATTGAATTTGTGGCTTGTGCTAGAGTTCCTGAGAGTGGAAATATAGAAAAGCATCTAATTTTAAAAATAGAATAAGAAAACAGAGGCCTTTCTTGAAGACACGGGGAAACCCAAATGGCCAGATCTAAGCCACGGGAGCACTGCCTTCCTGCATATTTGGGACCTGTGAAATCAGTAAACACAACAAGAGGCGCTTGTATGTTCCTGTACATTCTGCCATGGCAAAGGTGAAGCAATGAACACCAGGGGGATTAATCAGTGACATGTATGATTAAAACCAGAAGGGATAGAATGACCTACAGGTCAAAGGGAATTAAAAATCAGAGCACAATTACCACAGAAAGGGGATACACAATATGCTCTGTTGGGGCACTTAGCTGTAAAGATGGTGCAGTCACATAAGGTCTCAGTGACCTCCTGTCTGTGCTGTGGAAGAAAGGTTTGGTTTGTGAGTAAAGGTGACACAAGAGACTGGATATGCCCTGAAGTCACATGGCAAATTGTCAAAAGCCTTCACCGACTCATTCTTTCTTTACCCACAGAATAGCAAAGGTCGTGGAAGGGAAGGGCATTTATGTCTGCATGTCTGTGTTTGTTCTGCATAGCACTTTATCAACTTGACTGGATGCCTTCTGGCTATTTTGACAGCGTTCTTTGCCACATTCCAGTGAGATAAGGAGTCCCTGTGCCCACTTTGCCAGTGATAAGGATGAGATTGTAGAAGCCACCATCATTGGACTGTACCATGTGAGAGCCGTGTATCCCGGAATGGAGCTCAGAGCCCAGGGTGGCAGATTGTGCTGTTGGGCCTCTGTACGAGGCTGTTGTACTCACCTTAGATGTAGTCAAGAACTTCTGCAGTCACCTCCTGCCTATGTCAGCAAGCATTCGGAGCAGCTATGAAAAACCAGTGTCTCTCCCTGTCAACCCAAGTGTTCATGTTGTCGCCCCAGATGAGCACACATGTCAGGAGAAAGAGCTCCCAATTGGCCACAACTGGTACCTCTGACTTAACACTGCCTTAACTATCAATGGTTCTGAACTTCCACTTTTTCTTTCACAGTATCCTATGATGCTTCTCCTTCACTTTCTCTGGAGGACCTTGAGGAAAACAAAGGGCAGAGGGAGGCTTTGTTATTGTGAGGAGTTCACAGCCCTGCTCCTCCCAGACTTATACAAAGGCCCCTCTGACTACTGGAAACCACCATAGGTTACCAGAAACATGAAGTGCTATACACTTTCAAGCTAATTTTAGTTTGGTTTCAGTGGCCTGGAAAGACAACAGGCTCACCGAAGCTCTTGGCCTTTGCCATCTTCCTGGTGCCCTCTGGAAGCAACACGTCTGTCCAGGTGTGCACCTACTCTGAAGGAAGAGCCTATTCCCGAACTCAGATTGTACAACCCGCCTCCTGGTATGGAATTAGAGTGTGGTGTGGGAGGATTGAAGCAAAGGTAAGAGCTATACTCCACAGGCTTTAACTGACTTCTCATCTGACCCCAAAGACTAGGGAGCTGCAGCGGTTTGGAGAAGACACCCTAAAAATGTGTGTGTGGAGAGCTTGGTCCTCAATAGGGTACTGTTAAGAAGTGGAACCGTTAAAAATCTGTAAGGTTAGGTCCTAAGGGGCCCTACCCTCAGAATGAACAACACAGTACTTACAGGATCCCTTGTAGTTTCCTTTGAGAGTAAACAGTTATGAAAGGGTTAAACCTGGTCCCTGAATCTCTCTGGCTTCCTGTCTCACCATGTGATCTTTCCTATACTTTCCTCCCACCACAGCACCATCCTCCATGTGATGAAATGAAGAAATATGAAAGAAATAAATCCTTCTTCATAAGTTGCTCACGTACGTGTATTTGTTATAAAAGCAAAAAACTAAGACAGAAGTTTCAGAATTAGTCTACTCTTTATTTGAGATGAGGGGGGTAGAGGGAGGGAGAGAGGAAGAAGGAGAGGGAGGGGGAGAGGGAGAGGGGGAGAGAGGGAGAAAGGAGAGGGAAACAGGCTGTGTGGAGAGAGAAAAAGGGGGGAGAGACAGAGAGAGGGAGGGAGAGAGAGAGAGAGAGAGGCAGAGGCAGAGACAGAGACAGAGGCAGAGACAGAGACAGAGACAGAGACAGAGACAGAGATAGAGGCAGAATTTCAGAAGGGCGGCATGGGCCAGAAAGTCAGACTTGCTATCCTGAGAAACATCATCTGCAGCCCAAGGCACTTTGCTCTATATGAGTTCCGGGGTTTGTGGGTTTCCAGATCAAGTGGTACAAACCAGGCATTGGTGCATTTTCAGTCAGGCAGCGCTCACTCTGCCCCTTGCTCCCTACCTCTAAGGGTCCAGGGTTTCAGAATTAACTGGAAGTCTTTCACCAATGAGCACTAGCCATCCAGCCATGGCACTTGCAGATGTGGTGAGTAACAATCTTATTTGAATGACAACGTGAGAAATGCATATGAAACCTGGTAGGAACAAAGGGACCTCTGATTCCTGCAACTCCAAAAAGCAGTCCAAATATCCAGCAATGGCCTCAGCCTGGACTGTAGGAGGATGCTTACATAAGAGTCAGCATTCCTCAGGGACTTGTGAAACTGATTCCCCTCTACCAAAAGGAGCCATTCTCCTTACCTCTGGCAGAAGAGACACATGACTATCTGCTGTGACTATTGACACATCCAAGTTCATGCTGGCCTCCAGGCTCCCTCAGTATCACAAGAACCTGATTCAGATTAGAGTCCATGTTAGCATCCAAACCCTTCTCACCTCGTCCTCTACCCATAACTCCTTGCAGCTCACAGAATCCCCTCCCAAGACACTCATTCTTCTTATTTATACCCTGCTATCCTTGCTCTATTTGTTCTCTCTCTCTCTCTCTCTCTCTCTCTCTCTCTCTCTCTCTCTCTCTCTCTCTCTCTCTCTCTCTTTCTCTCCCCCTCCCTCTCTCCCTCTCTCTCTCTCATATCTGCAAGAAATGGTTCCTCTTAACCATACCATGGAATGATCATGTCAGTTTATACAAACCCAGTTTGCAGATCCCAGAAGACTTTGCCTAGTCTAATTTGGTTACCATGAAAGCCAGTTCTAAAGACATCCCTGATTGTGCCATGGGCTATATGCCCTGAAACAATGCACACCATGTGTTTCTCCCTTCCTATGACCCCAATCTGTAACTTTCTGTGATCTTGGCACATGTTAATTCTGTTATACATGAAGGTTCATTTCTCAAAACAGGAAGATTTCCAGATAAATTCAGACTTGGCCTCCTTTGTTAAACAAAGTCCTTAATCCCCCTTCTTGGACTTGGGTAAACTACCAAGAAACCAAATAAATGGGTAAGGAAAAATAGCAAAGGGGAGTTTCCTTTGAGTGCTTAACCAACCAACAAGAGTTTGAAACTGCCCTGAATGTTTTATCAGGTTTCCTATAATATAATGCTTTGCTTGAGTGTCACCCTGGTGCCAGGAAGGTTTCCTGGTGCCATGACCTGATTGCCCAGGAGTCTGAACAGAGAAGTATGTTGTGATAAGAAGGAATTTTAGAACAGTCTAGCCCAAGAAAACCACAGTACCTTGCCCTCAACAACATCTGAATATAAGCATCCTCCATTTACCAGAAGATGGTTCTGGACTATAATGGGAGAAGACTATTCCAAATATGGGGTTCTCCCAAGTACCCCATCTGCAGTACCCCATGTTCTGCCCATTCTCACGGTCTTGATCACTGCAAATCAGGGAAACGAGACCTAATCTCTCAGCTGGGACATGGGCTAAATGGTCAGGATGGGCTCCATTCAGAGACTGCTACTGAATAGAGGGAATGAGGAAGCTGTTGCCGCTGAAGGAAGAGTGATTGCAAAGGCCTGAGGCAGACGCATCCTGGTATGTGCAACAGGTCATACAGGAGATAGGAGTCACAGTTGCTCAATGAGTGGCCAGGAAGCCATATCTGAGCTATCCCCAGCACTTAGTCTGCCTGGATGCTGCCATACTTCACACTATGATGATGATGGACTAAAACTCTGAAACTGTAAGCCAGCCTCAATTAAATGTTACTCTTTGTAAGAGTTTCCATGGTCATGTGTCTCTTCACAGAAATAAAACCCTAACTATGACAGAGGGCATGTTTGGCACCTACCTAAAATCCCAGGATTTGGGAAACTGGGGGATGAGGTTCATTTGTTCAAGATCCTGCCTTAATAAAAATAATATTTCTTAACTGGGGGCTGCTGTGGAATGCAGCTCAGAGTTCTGGCCTAGCAATGGATGGGTGCTCTCGTTAGTATGAGTAAAGAAGAGATTAAAAGCTAGCATTCTGGAGAAGAAGAAATTAAAAATAAAAAAGAAAGAGAGAGAAAGAAAGAAAGAAAGAAAGAAAGGAAGGAAGGAAGGAAGGAAGGAAGGAAGGAAGGAAGGAAGGAAGGAAAGAGAGAAAGAAAAAAGGTGAGCCAAACTCAGGAGCAGTTCACCACATCCTTGTCAGGGCAGGTAATGATGAGGTTGAATGGGGAGCTAGGAAGTTCATTGCTGGTTTGCCAGGGGACAGTGATCCATGCTGCCCCACAGCAACAAAGAGCCCTAACCCAACCCAGATGCACAGAGCAAAGCAATGGAAAACCTGTGCACCCATCCCAGCACTGGCAATAAGGAGATCATTCCAACTCTGGTCCTTAGACAGATATGAAAGGAAGCCTACTAAACATAATTTAAATAGGAACTCTCCCTGAAGCATATCTAAAATGCCCAGATTTCAATGTAAGCACCACTTACTACCCCAGTAACCAAACAGAGAAAGGGGAGTGTGAAAGGAAGGAGCAGAAAGGATGGCACAGCATCAGAGCTGTTCTAGTGGAATCCTAATGAGAACATTCTACAATACGCTTCGATTAGCTACTAAAAAGCCTTAAACAAGGACCTGATATAGCTGTCTCTTGTGAGACTAGGCCGGGGCCTAGCAAACACAGAAGTGGATGCTCACAGTCAGCTATTGGATGGATCACAGGGCCCCCAATGGAGGAGCTAGAGAAAGTATCCAAGGAGCTAAAGAGATCTGCAACCCTGTAGGTGCAACATTATGAACTAACCAGTACCCCGGAGCTCTTGACTCTAGCTGCATATGTATCAAAAGATGGCCTAGTTGGCCATCACTGGAAAGAGAGGCCCATTGGACTTGCAAACTTTATATGCCCCAGTACAGGGGAACGCCAGGGCCAAAAAGTGGGAGTGGGTGGGTAGGGGAGTGGGTGGGAGGGTATGGGGGACTTTTGGGATAGCATTGGAAATGTAAATGAGGAAAATACCTAATAAAAAGTAAAAAAAAAGCCTTAAACAAATAAGAATATAGATATTACAGAAATATTTTTTAAAAAACTGATCATATAGAGAAAATAAAACCAAATGAAATTTGCAGAACTGGGAAACATCATAATTAAGATTATAAAACTTAGTAAGTGATGTAATAAAAGAATAGAAAGAATAAAGGAAACCCCAGCTAATGTGAGGACAGAACAGATTTGAGTAACAGAGAAATAAGCTGAAAACAGCAAAGCCGCATGGAAATGGAGTACTACATCCTGACGAGAGTCATCTCAGACTCAATTAAGTCACAATGATGGGCTATCACGATCAATAGCAGGACAGGGACCACATAGACACAAAGGCACATTTACTCATCGTGGGATAGTCTGCCACTTAGGACTCTGCCAGGGTGAAGTTGCTCACCAACTCTAGTCAGGATGTTCTGGGGCATGAACAAAAGCAAACTGAACAAGCCATGGGAAGCAAGACAGTAGACAGTGTCCCCATGGCCTCTGCTCTAGTTCTGGTCTCCAGGTTCCTGACTTGAACTTCCTGCTTTGGCTCCCCTTGGTGATGGACTCTGATCTGTCAGAGAAATGAACCCTTCCCTTCCTAAGTTTATCTTGGTTGGTGTTTCATCACCACCACAAAATCCATCTAGGACAAGTGGCCACAACCTCAAATTAAAATCAATCTCTCTCTCTCTCTCTCTCTCTCTCTCTCTCTCTCTCTCTCTCTCTCTCTCTCTCTCTTAACCACTGTTAACTGCCAGTAGTTCTTCAGGTAGGAGTTGGGCCTCATGGGCCCTCTCTGATCCAAACTAGACATTTTGATTGACTTTTCCCATACACAGCTGATAGGAGCCCCTGAGGCCAATGGCCTAGTCATGTCCCAAAAGTTTCACAGCATCCCACCCCATCATCTAGCAAGCCTTCTGCCTCTTCTTCCTTGATGCCCACTGAGCCTTTGCAGGGAGAGAGGAGAGCTGATGTAGATACTCCACATAGGACCACGGACCCAAAGTTATATACTCTCAGCATTTTGACCAGCTTCTCTTACCAAGAATGAGAGCATCTAGATCTAAGGGTGTAGTCACAAAAATTTAGAACGTAGTTTTGTGGCAAGACAATTTTTTCAAAACAACAAGAGTATGTTCTGAAACACCATTTAGAAAACTTCAGTAAAATAAAGATAAATATGCAAATGTAAGTCTAGCAAAATATGTACAGGACCTTGTCCTGAAAACTACCAAGTGTTGGTGAAGGAAATCAAAGATCTACAATGGAGATAAGAATGGAAGCCCTTGATTGGAAGTCCTAACATGGTAATGGCATCAATTTCTAAGCTGCTGTATAGATTTGTGAAAGTTCCAAGATTTTCATATAGTCCATATGGGTATACTTCATACTGCCTATAATTTACATAGAAGTCTATATAAAATAGCTAAAACTATCCTTAAACAAGAAAAATAAATAATAGAAATGGCTCATTTCTCTGTAGAGAGTTGTAGTAATTAGTTCTATATGATGCACATCAAGGGGTGTTAACATGGCAACAGAATTGAGAGCACAGAAATAGACGTACAGACACATGTTTCCTGGTCTTTGACATAAACGGAGCACTTCCGACTTCGCCTGATAGATCCTATGAAGCAGAGGAAACGGATCCGGACATCTCATTCTGGGCTCTAGGTGCTTCATAGCTGAAGAAAATCTGAACTTTTGAAACAAAGGGAAAAACATGCAAGGACTTACTGTGCTGGCAGATGACAGCTTTTGGGTCCAGGAATTGTTTCATGGACTCAATATACACACAGCCTTGGGGAAAGCCATCAGGAACACTGGACTGGGGTTCAGTTCAGACCAATGCTGGCTATGTTTGTGCAAATGCCTTACAGCCATCTGGCCAGATCCAAGGAACCCTTAGGTCTGACTCTGTCCCTCTCCAAAGAGCTGGATCCAGGACTCTATTAAAGAGGACTTCTGAGTTCCCCAACCTACTAGTCTATCAGCACCATAGCCACTGCACTAATCTGGGACTATTTGGAGTCTAAACATAGAGTGGCAAGTAGAACTTCAGATCAGGTGGCGCACACCTTTAATCCCAGCACTTGAGAGGCAAAGGCAGGCAGATTTCTAAGTTCGAGGCCAGCCTGGTCTACAAAGTGAGTTCCAGGACAGCCAGGGTTATATGGAGAAACCCCGTCTCAAAAACAAAACAAAACAAAAACAAACAGACAAACAAAACCCTTCATATCAGTTCTTTCCTCTATAGAGAAGTAATGGATCCAGGAGACCCATCTGCTGTGTTGTGGTCTGCATCCATCTTCTGCCTCTCTGGAGATCCTTCACATGGATTGGTGTAGAGAGAGAACTCTGTCCCTTGCTACTGAGCCAGATGCAGAAAAGGAACACAGTGGGGGTGACATGGCTTGCCTGGAAATCCAGGAGCCCTATGCCTCTGAGCTCATTTTGTGAAATTAATTGACGTACTGGGATCCCTAGGGAAAGCAGGAGGGAGGAAAATCCTGAGCTACTGCTCATACTGAGCTTGATTTCACCCCTTAAACACAGGGCACCACAGGCACTCATAGAGTGAGGTTCAGCCTGGCGAGTCTGGTAAGGAGGCCAAGATCCTACAGTAGCCTTTTAGTTCAAGGTATCATGAACACTGATGTCTCCCCTTTTTTTGTGGTGTTCAGTTCATCAACTGCTGCTATTCCAATATGACAGGTTGTGGACCCCAAAATGATGTTTGACTTTCAGTCTTTGGCCACTTTGGGATTCTGGGTTTTGACTCTGACTGGTCCCAGATCTGAAGTTTTAGTTTCAACTCTGGATTCGGACTCCAAATAGTCCCAGGTGGGTGCCACGAGTGTAGTAGTGATGGGCTAATTGGGGGGGGGGGGGCGGTCGTTGACTCTGGAGATCTCTTAAGTAGGGTTCTGGGTTCAGTGCCAGGGAGAATGGTAGAATAAGAACTAGGGTTTTCTTTGTCTGGCCTTGATGGTTATAGATTCCAAGGGAATGAAGATGATCTAAGAGGTGGGTAGTGGAGAAAGGACTAGGGTGTCTTAGAGAGGAGGCATAGGGAGAGGAAGAAGAGCACAGGTAGCCTGCCTTTCTGTGAGCACCAACTGATAGCATCATTGTAAAGCATCTAGTGATGGGGCAGCCCCTTAATAAGTCCTAGCTCTGGATCTCTCACCTTTGCTGAATGCACCACAGTAAAATGCATATGTGCACATAGTGTAGATGGAGTTAATATAAAGTAACAGTGAGATATGTGTACATTATGGAGATGTATGGATTGAATACACTCATATTCAGTTGGTGTAAGTACCACAGAGGCATGCCAAGGCTACAGCGATTTGCTGAGACTCCTAGACTTCCAAACTAGTAAAAAGCAAGGCATCCCAAGGGGCAGCTGGTGTCTGTGTGGAGGTATCAAATGGGTCATTCCAGTAATAGTGTAGGGACATAATGAACCTTTTGAGGTAAAGCTCTAAAGCTGACAGGAGACCTTCCTAACCAAATCTAAAGGGCAGGTGCCCTTAGCAGGGTATAGCTCAATGTGTGACCAAGGATTCCTATGAGCCAGCAGGATTTTCAAACGGGGGAACCAGCATGAGGTCAAAATAACCCAGGGTCCATTCCAGAAGGTGAACGGCATGTCCTTGTTTGCCCTACACAGGACCAGTTTAGGTACGTGCTAGCACAATCATGTTCAAAACTGTGACCTTTTTGGTTTGGAAGAGATTGTGCCTGCCCAGAGGCAAATGCAGGTTTGTCTGGCCCCCTGTCTCAGGTACCTTGGGACACCATTGGTCCTCATGGTGATAGTTATGGCAAGTCTGTGTGGACAAAGCAAGGGCTACAGGTCTACAAGGTGTATGGCCCCTGTTGAATGAAAATTGCTGGGAATTTTTATCTTGATATTCAAAGGGTAGACAAAGAGACGTATTTGTTTTTTCTATGGATCTTACTTGGCACCCATTGTGGGTACCCTGGCTGAGACCTTGCCCCCAGAACCACTCAAGGTCTTCGACTTTTCTGTTTATTTGTCTTTTTAAGGTTGGAATGCCCCCAGAAGAATGGCCTGACTTTTCTCATTCTTGTGGGTTTTTTTTTCTCTGTGTTTCTTCTTCCATGTGGCCCAGCCACGTTGGCACAGTGACACAGTGGGGTTACCCTGTGGGACCTGCTCTGGACAACGCCCAAGCAGCTAGAAACTGTGCGCAATCATGACTTTCCCATGGCTCAGGTAAGTGCCCATATCCTGAATACCCTTTCCTTCTTTTGTTGTTGAAAAAAAAAAAGACCTTAACAAAATAATAGCAAATAAAGTTCAGCAACATATGGTAAAAGAAAATATACCAAGTGAGTTATCCCAGGGAAACAGGGCTAGCCCTGCACTGAAAATTCAATCCATTTAATCCACCATACTAAATGCAAGGGGGAAAGCCACATCCATTGAGTTAATGGATACAAAAGAAGCATTTAACAAAATCAATTTTGTCTGTGAAATAGTGTAATAATGGTACCTGTGTATAGTGTTCTTGTATGACTGTAAATAGTTAACAGTGTGGTAACAGTACCTGTGTGTAGGCTTCTGATATGACTGTAAACAATTAACAAAATACTGCAGAACACTGCTGTACTGGTCAGCTCTTATTGGTATAATGAAATACCCAAAGCAGGCTAACTTTATAAAGAAAAGATGTTTATTGGGCTTGTAGGTTCAAGTGTACAGTGTGGCCTTCTGATTCCCCAATCAGTGCACAGATGGCGTCACATAACCAGACACAGAGAACATGTGTGCCTCTTTCCCTCCTCTTAGAAAGCCATCAGGGTACAAAAACTGTGGGCTCTCTCTTAATGAACTCGTCTAATCTAATCATTTCTCAGAGGCCCTACCACTAATCTCATGGCTGGATTATATTTCTAACCTCAAGGCCATTAACATAAGACTTTGGAGATTACATTCCTGCACAAGTCAGAAGGAACATAGCCTATCCAAACCGCAGCGAGTGCACTGCCATGTGAGAGGCCAAGTATCAGTGCTATTGTGGGCTATAACTCTGATTATTTCATGACAGAAGACCTAGGGACTGAAGTCTTCTCCCTGGGTCTGCTCCTAGTAAAGCCAGCCTGGCATGGTGACAGTGTGCATACGATCTCCATGCAGAGGACGTAGAGATGGGAGGAGCCCTGAAACTGGCTGCCTCCAAGCCTAAGCCTCATGGGTGAGCCCCAGGTCAGAGTGAGAGACCTTGTCTCAAAATACAAGACTGACAGACCCTGAGGAGGAAAGACATCCTAGGTGGTCCTATGGCCACCACGTATGGGCATGCACATGCATTTTACCACATGTACACCTATACATGTGAATGCAGACACCTGCACACACACACACACACACACACACACACAACTTCCTTACTCATACACACTAGTGGCACCAATAAAATGAAGTGGTCACAGTGAAGGTGCTGGGAGATGTAATTGAACTCTCATATGCAAATTTACCTTCTATGGAGATTTTTGCACTTCGACACTGTAGATAATCATAGGAGGCCATCCCTGTGTCAATCAACAACTTCTATTGAGGTCAAGCTGGGGTGTGCTCACCTTCCTCCCCTCTGTGGTTGTGGCCTTGATCATAATCTAAAGTGACATTTCCAGGCTTCTGCTCTACTGATTCCCACCAACTGTGGTTGCCTATTTCTCTTAACGGCCTTCAACTTCTTCCTCAAAGGCTTCGCCTCTCCTTCCTACCCACCTATCACATAGCCTTTTCCACATTAAAATTCCTCCCAACTCCGGGCAATTAGGATAACTCGGCAGAGCCTTTGGAATCCTCTGTTTAAAAAGGCCACACTTCATGTTCCTTCCCCATCCATTTAAGTGGAACCTACAGAGGCCAGCACAGGGCCAATCACTGAAGAAAACTACCTTTTGTTATTTTATGTAAGGAAGAAATTTAAAAATTCAGCTTGCAAAAGAAAGCGACCCAAACCCCTACTTTCTTCCCTTAAACCTCTCTCCATGTTTATTGCCCACCATAAATTTCTTTAAAAAGGCAACCGATGCAGTAAAACCGTCACAACAAAGCTGAAACAAGTACGCAAGCCCAGGCAGAGGCCAGATTTATGGTCAGAAATATGGAGTGTGTCTCAGCGGGGGCAGGTCATGAAATAGTATGAGCTAATATTGGGGGTGTGAAAACAGGCATTGTTGTTTGGTTAACGAAAGTCACACAATTAAGCAATTCTCAAAAATCAATTAGCCATATGCTGTAAGTAGGATGACATGTTTTTATAACTTCTCCCTGGATGTTTTATTGCCAGAGGATGCTCATGTGGGCATTGGAACAAGAAAATAAAACACCAGCCGGAGAGTCAAAGTGCAGAACTCCAGCCATGATTAATTAAGAGTCCGATCTGGAAAGCCCGGGGTCGCTGAGCAGGCAGCAGGCCTTGGAAGACTGCTCTCCCGGTGCCCACATTCTGTTGCAAAAGTCTTCCCCGCCCCCGCCCTTGCCCCCATTTCTCTTTGTTTTTTCTGTTCTTTTTAATTTAGCACAGATACAGCTGTGAAAACTGCGTATTCCATTTGAACTCCATATTGATGCTTCTAGCCAGAAGGTTCCAAGGAGACGTCATTTTAAAAGCTTTGCATGGAAAGTGAGAGGCACATTTCTCGGGGTGAAGGCCTGGTGGTGAACTAGTGTGAAGGAATGCTTTTGTCTTTCTGCCATTCAGAGAAGCAGCAGACCTGTCCTCTTTAGTTTTTGAGCTGGCAAAGAAATAGAGTCATGGGGAGGGTTGTCAAATGGTACTAGAGAACTCAAAGCAGGCGCCATGTTTTGAACAGCTGCAAATTCTCCTGCTTCCTGTATTCACCAGCGAAAGGTAGGATTTCTTTGCCTACACTGTGGATCTTGGCTGGCCTAACACTTAAATCAACAATGCTGGGTACAGTTGGCGGGTGCCTACCTCCGTACCAGACCCTCTGCTCTCCACTGAAGGTTCCACTTTCATTTCTGGAGTCCTGCAGCCACTGTGTAGACAAGGCTAGGTCACCTGCTGGGTTACAGGAAGCCTGTGGCCCACTCTTCCCTGTTTATGCCTCTGCCAAAATGAAAACAATCCCCAGACAAGTTAAAAGGGCCACCCAGACTGGAGGAACCCCCCTCTCAGCTCATCACAGACACAAGCCAGTCCAGCCTCCATCCAAGCAGCCTGAACATCCATTGAACAGCAGGTTTGTCCAGCTGCCCACATATAGGGAGCAAACACCCATAGTGCTTTATCAGCTACGAAGCTACCAGGTAAAGGAGACGGTAGAACAAGCGGCCCAGAAGATTACAGCAGTACAGCTTCAAATGATCTTGCCCAGCCAGACCTGAACTGCACTGCACACCGCATGTTGAAAGCATAGCGGTCTACCTCATTTTCACATTTAAAAATATTAGGGTGACTCTGGGCTGAGTAGGCCTGCAGAAGGTTGTTGGCCCTCGCCCTTGCTCTGTTGCCAGCTGTGTGACTCTACATCTCTGAGCCTCAGGTTCTCCTTCCAAAATTCAGCTTAATAACTGAATGCTGGGTTTCTCAAGGTAGGCTTCCTGGACCCGTGACGGCAGCCTCTCTTGTCAGCCTCTGACTTCCAACTTGCTCCTTCTGATCTAGAAACATGGAGTTTCTAAGATTCCTGTGCTCTGTCAAGCCCTTGGGTGATTACAACTTTCTGGTTCAAGTTTGAGAGCCTGCATTGCTGTGAGCATGCAAAGCACCCAGTACAGGCCAGCCCCTAGTGAATCCCGGGTCTTGATCTCTCCCCTTCGCTGGATGTGCTTCAGTAAAGTGCATATGTGCACATAGGTGTTTGGGTAGCTAATATAAAATGATAGTGAAATATATGTACATGACAGAGATTTCAAAGCAGGCATACTGCCACCTAGCTGGTTGGCGATGAGCCCATTTCTGAATTATACAGAATGAATGGCAGATAAAAGTTGCTTTCTGGCTTCTGAAAACAAACAGACCATCTGACTCATCACCAAACCAGCAGGGTCTTCCCTTGAGAGGAGCTGCAGAGTGGCTTGCTGACCTGGCTCAGGCCTGAGCTGGAGAGCTTCTGTCGGGACTCTCTGATGCCACTTGGCCCGAGGGGCTGCATCCATGGAGTCTGTAAGTCAGCTGTGCCCCCTTTGATATCCACCCAGTTTGACTGCCTAGGGTTTGAGGAACTGGAATATGGAGGGAAAGGCAAGTCAGAGCTCTCTGCATCTGTGCAGGGAAAAAGTACCTGAGCTCTATAAACTGGTGACCCAGTTACCCTGCCCACTTCTGTAAGTCAACAACTGCTCGTGATAGCGCTGTGTTGGTGGCTGGTTCTGCAAGTGTGACTGATGTGAATCATGTGCCAAACATGCTGCCCGCCACTGGGCACATACTGCACACAGAACTACCATGTAATATGCTCTGAGTTCTTTGTTACAGATTTTAAATAAGCAGGAGCATGGCAAGCTGAGCCAGGTCTGAGGAATATATATCACGATAGCCTCTCAAGCCACAGAGGCACATGGGTAGGGGAGGGCTGGAGGAGGAGGAGAGATGGATGAGGTTTAGCCAGCCCCGTAATGGGTCTCACCTCTATCTGTGCATTTCTATTATTGAGAGGATACTTGAAAGAAGACAGGTGCCTGTCGGTCATCTGAAGCAGCTATAGTTCCCTAGGAAGAGGCGCAAACATTCAGACACTAAGCAGTGTTCCTCTGAAGTCTTTGCTTCAGTTCCTGCCTCCAGGCTCCTGCCTTCATTTCCTTTGATGATGGACTGTAACCTGGAAGCCATGCAAACACTTTCCTCCCACAAGTTGCTTTGGATCAGTGTGTTATCACAACAGAAAGCAAACTGGGGAAGAAATTAGAACCAGGAGTAGGGTATTAGTGCTCTGATAGACCTGGCCATGCTGGTTTTGTGGGTGTGGATTGTGACAGTTTTGGGAACATCAAACCGGACAAGGTTCTGAGTGCTCAGAGATTAATGATCTGTTCTGTGGGAGCTTGGAAGTTAAGAATGTGGAGAGAAACGCAGATGATAGAGGCCTGCCTTACACAGAGGGATGTTTGAGAGTCCCTCGAAGACTCTATGGGGGCCATTTATGTGATATATTTGAATTAAAATCTTTGGAATTAAAGTCTGTGCTTTACAGGGGCACTGGATAGTGATTCACTGGGTCTAAAAAGCCAGCTTGGATTGAAAAGAATGCATTGCGGTGGAATCTTCTGGAAAATCTCCTTCAGTGTCAGCACATAGAAGCTGCCTTCCTTGTGTACAGTTCCTGTGCACTTCCACAGAGTGCATCAAGGTTGCATCTTAAGCTATGAGCTAAACTTGGTAATGTCTATAAGTTGTCCATCTGATACTGGCTTTGGTAACATAAAAGCTGCAGAATTAAAGGGGTCATGGGGAGAATCTGAAGCTTGGCACCATAAGAAAGATCAGAGTCCCCAAAGAAAGTTGTATTGGAGACCCAAGATATAGGATATATCAATCTGCACTGTGAGGAGACCACCAAAAACAGTGGCAAGAATGGAGCAGACCATGTGCATGTTTATGAACTATTTTCTTGATTGTTAATTGATGTTGAAAGTCCCAGCCAACTGTGGCTGGTACCATCCTAGGTAGGTGTGCCTGGGCTGTATGAAGAAGGCAGTCTAGGAGGCACTCTGCATTTGCTGTGCATTGCAAAGCTAGAGAGGTGGTGAAACCCAAGCCCTTTGGAGCCAAGAAGATCATGATTAAGTCCCAGATGTCAGAAACAGAGCTCCTCACACTGTTGTGCCTTGATTTTTTTCATTGATCTGATTGTAAATGTGCTGTCTCTCTCTTCTCTCTCGGAATAGGAAAATAACAGTTGAAAGACTTTGGATTTCTCAAGAGGTATTGGACTTTCAAAGTGACGATTGCTTTCAGTTGTCCCTCAGGGCTGGGATGAGAGCTTCCTTGGGTGGGCTGATTAGATTCCATGTTGGGAGGACAAAATGTCAATGGATTAGTGCCAATAAATCCTTTTATTTTAAGAAAAGGAGAAACACAGAATGGGTGACTCTTAAGTTAGGCCTGCATGGAGTTCATCCTTGAATTTAATTCTGTCTGGCCTGAGTGGTATCCTAGCATCTCAAAACTACCACTCTGGTTCTTTTGTTAGAAGTCGTACTTCTGCAGAGCATCACCAGATAATGGTTGTAAAACTTTACAAAACACAACCAACAAGAGCAAATATCTACAGAAAACTAGCTTGAAATTTAAGTACTTGCTTAAAGATGCACTCCTTGGGTGACCGATGTCAAGTCCCTTTTAATTACTGAGATAACACTGTTTGAAGAGCACAGTATAAGGGCATGTTTAATAGTCTTTGCTTAAAAAAAAATATCTACGTTACAATTGAGAACACATGGACACAGAGCTGGGGAAAGTTAAGTCACTAACAATTCTGATCCAAAGGCACCAGCTTACTGAAGTGTTCCCCTAAGCGTTGTGTCTTAGAAGGCATCTATCATACGCCAGGGACATAAAGCCATATAGCACATAAAGAAGACAGAAACAACCAGAATCATTATACAGAAAAACAACATAAAGTCCTTTATAGCTTAACCCAGCTTCTACTTTTGAAATAAAATTCAAGATTGTTGGCTCTGTGAGATAAGAAGTCCAGAGCACTGACTAAAATAGGAACTGTAGAACTCTTTCAAATCCAGAGAATAAAACCAGTGCTATTGACTAAAAGGAGAGGCATTTCTGTTGTTCAACTGCACCTTATATGAACAGTAATAAAATTGTTTTTTCATCAAGGCTAAGAGATGCAGAACAGAGCTTCAAATAGCAAGATTAGCCCAATGCCAGGCATTACACCTCCATGGTACTAACTGAAAGTGGCATTTTATATGACAGCCCAGATGTAACATACATTGTATAAAACAGAGCCCTTATCAATCACTTTGCGTGTGTTAAACATGTCTTTAATTCTGCAAACTTTTATGTAATGTATAAGCTTTAGACATACACCTCTAAACATTTATAGTCACGGACCCGTAGGTATTATTAAATGTACGAAGATTGCCTCAAAATGGTGGCTTAAGTGGTCATTTAACAGACTATAATATAAACAAATACTTAATGAATCTTGACTTTATTCAGAGAGTTTTCTACATAGTCAAACGCCTGATAAGACCCGGAAAAAATGGCTCGGAATTAAGAGCATTTGTAGTACAACCCTGACGTTTGATCATAACACCCAGACATGCCAGGCAGGATCTCACATGCATGCCTGTCACTTTTGTTGTGGGGACAGAGACAAGTAGGCTGCTTGGGATTGCTGGCAGCCAGAAGATCTAATAAATATGGGCTCCAGGTTCAGTGAGCTTTGTGCAAGGTGATAAATATGGATCTATTTTCATTCTTCTACAAGCAGACATCCAGTTAGACCAGCACAGTTTGTTGAAGATGTATTCTTTTTTCCATTTTATGGTTTTACCTTCTTCGTCAAAAAATCAAGTATCTGTAGGTGTGTGGGTGTATTTCAGGATCTTCTATTTGATTCCATTGATCAACTTGTCTGTTCCTCTACCAATACCATGCAGTTTTTATTACTATTGCTCTATAATACAGCTTGAGATCAGGGATGGAGATCAGGACTGTTTTAACTATCCTGAGTTTTTTTGTTTTTTCATATGAAGTTGGACAATGCTTTTTTTAAGGTATGTAAAGGATTATATTGGAATTTTGGTGGCAATTGCATTGAATCTTTCGATTGCTTTTGGTAAGATGGCCATTTTCACTATGTTAATCCATTAGGAAGGGAGATCTTTCCACCTTCTGAGATCTTCCTCAATTTCTTTCTTCAGAGACTTGAAGGTCTTGTCATACAGGTCTGTCACTCGCTCGTCTGTTAGAGTTACACCAAGGTATGTTATATTATTTGTGGCTATTGTGAAGGGTGCTATTTCCTTAATTTCTTTCTATTCCCATTTACACGGACCAGAGAGCATGCAGGAGCTGGACCTAGACACTCTACACGTTTGTAGCAAATGTGCAGCATGGTCTTCATTGCATCCCTAACAAGTGGAGCAGGGCTGTCTTGGCCTCTATTCCCTGCCATTGCTCAAGTCCCTGACCTGGGCTGCCTGGTTGGGCCTCAGTGTCCAGTCCTGCTGGGATTAAATGTCCCAGGGTGAGGTGGTACCCAAGGGGGAGCTACCCTTCTTTGAGGAGAAGGGAAGAGGGTAATGGGAAGGGATTTGTAAAGGTGAGACTGGGATGGCAGGGGGCTGTAATCAGGATATAAAGTGAATAAAAATAAATAAATTATTAGAAAAATTAAAACACACACACACAAAATACAAGGTGGAAAGATACAGAAGAAGTCACCTGAAATTAACTCCTGACTTTCACATTCACATACACCATGCCTCATACACATGTATATACTACATACAAACACATGTAAGTAGGTACACACTCATATACACAGTCCAGCACTCCCCCTACATGATACACTACACACAAACACATGTAAGTTAAGTACACACTCACATATACAGTCCAGCACTCCCCCCACATGCTTATACTACATAGAAATGCATCCAAATAAGTAAAATCCACTCTCATAACATTATTTATAAGAAAAAAGTATTATCTACAATAAAATATTCCAATAGCAAAATTTGCCCATCTCAACTCTAAAAAAATGTATGCATATTTCATGTGGACCAAAGCCCAGAATTCACAAATCTCTCCATACAGGTTGATCCTAAAGCTAATCTTTTAAGTTTATATTTTAATTTTTCTCTCCAAAAAAAGTTTGGAAGTTTTCTAGGCATTTAACAAAAGCATGCTTTGCCTTTATTTCTTGTTACCCATGACTATTAAAAAAAAAGATTAAAATTTAATCTGTAAGGATCTGTTCTGGAAAAACATCCTTGTCAACGTGTTCCTAGTCATCCCAGGATTTTGTAACTTAACATAACTCTTATTTCATGTCTCCTATTAATATTGTTCTATATAAACCAACTGTATTATTGGTGAAATATTTTAGATGATTATTATTTCTCCAAAATATTAGTTATCGCTTAGAAATCACTTATCTGTTACCTCTGATAAATCAGCCCTTTCATATAAATTCTGTAACGAGCTTCTTTTTCTCAGTATTAACATTTGGAAGCCCCAGACTCAAACCATTCAATCAATATCAAAGCTTAGAATATACACCTCAATTAGTTGCCATTCGTTAAGCCTGAATGAGATGTGCCTTATGTAACTAGTTGAAGTCCTCCATATTAGCTAGTTGCTTTTTCAGAGGCATAAAGGAAAAACCAGAGACCACGGCTCAAACATATTAATGTAGTCGCAGGATCAGCTCTCAAAACACCCACATTCACACAGAACATACATTGATGTTCATGCACATTTAAACTTGGCATGCCAAAGATAGCAATTTTTAGTGCAACATAAGCTCAAAAAAATGTAAAAATGAGCTGAAGAGATTTGTCAGTCAGTTATTTTTAGAAACTCTAGGAGATTAAGCCCATGCTACCTTAGAAGTCATGATACCTTTAGAGGACTAGTCAGCTGGAGTTTCTGTAAGCGACCATGACAGTGTGCACGTGGTATTTTCCACAGCCATAATAGAGATCTCTTCAGCATCCTTGGTTGTCTGTTTCTAGTCTTTCAACGGAACTCCAAGGACTTAACCTCTATCCTACAGCGCACGCCCATAGAGTTTAAAACTCCAAATTTGCTCAAAGGAGCTGCCAAACTGATAAGATCTGTCATACAAATGGCATAAAGTTGTCTAAAGTTTTGGGGTTGTTCCATTTCCTTTGCCAGATGACGCAAGAAAAAAAATCCAAGTTCCCTTCTTGGGGTTCTTGGCCTCATTATGAAAAGAATTTAACAACAGACTCAAAGGAAGCTCTGGGGCAAGTTTGTTTGAGTTTAAAAGGAAAAGTCCAGGGCTAGCGAGTGGTAGCTCTTGGCAGCTTCCTGGAAAGGAGGAATGGAGAAAAGGAAGGAGGAGAAGGCTGTGAGTTAAGGCAGCCCAAGGGCAGCCACCTGGCAGGCATGGCATGGCTAGGAGGGGCTTCAGAGAAAGAGTAAGGATGCCCAGTGTGCTGGGGAATGCACTTTTAGAACAGAGAATGACAAAGAGCAAAAGTTACAAGTTTTGAGTAACTCAGAGCACTAAGCAGGCTTGGGAAGCTGTGTGTCTGGGATAGGGGAGAGGGAATTCTGGGAGAGAAGAGCAGCCCATCTCATTAAAGGGTAATTACTCTGCCTGTCCCTTTAGAGGAGCTTAAGGTGAGCCTGCCTTCCTGAGAAGGCTTGCCTTCTTGAGGGGATATCCTTTAGCTAGCCTCTGACTCTGCCCAACTGGAATGTCTCCAACCAGACCGTAAACTTCACCTCCTTAGCCAGAAGGAATGAGTTTTACTTGAATGGACCTTGACTGCTCGCTACTGTGTCCATAACAACCCAATTAGTTCAATGAAACCTCTGAGCCTCAGAATAACTCTGGGAGATAAAACCCTTCTCTGAGCAGCAGGCATTGAAACAATTCAAAAATAACCTGTCAACTCAAAGAAGCTGAAAACCTGAAGAGTACCGACTGGGGAGAATCTTACCTCGGGTCAGACTTTCTCAAGAGTCCAAAACAAAGCCCAAATAGTCACCACACTGCTTCACCAAGTAGAGGTTTAGAAGTAACTGTCTTCAGCTGAAGTGGGAGGATGTGAGGCCCCAATCTGAAGAGATGCCGCAGCTGCACGGGGGTCCTCCAGCCCTTTCCTCCCAGGTGTGGTCAACTTGTGCTGCTGGTACCCAGAACATGTCTTCTTTAGAAATGGTCGTGTGCGTTTTTTAATCCGAGCACTTGAGAGGCAGAGATAGGTGGATCTCTGAGTTCGAGGCCAGCCTGGTCTACTGAGTGAGTAACAAACAGGACAGGAAGAGCTACACAGAGAAATCCTATCTTGATTAAAGCCAAAGTGTGTGTGTGTGTGTGTGTGTGTGTGTGTGTGTGTGTGTGTGTCTGTCTGTCTGTCTGTCTGTCTGAGTTTCTCTCCCCTCCCCGCTCTGTGTGTGTGTATCTGAGTTTCTCCCCTCCCCCCAGCCCTGTGTGTGTGTGTGTGTGTGTGTCTGTGAGAGAGAGAGAGAGAGAGAGAGAGAGAGAGAGTTTCTCTCCCCCTACCTCCTCTATGTGTGTGTGTCCGTGTCCATCCTATTCTCTTGTCTCAGTTGGAGACAGGAGTAAGCATCATCATTTGTAAAGGCTGAATGTCTGGGGAAAGCATGTCATGCAGACCTTGGTGGACCCGAGCCTTTCTGAACTGCTTTTCTCATCAGTGTCACCAAAGTGCTGCCACCTGGCTTTTGCCCTGGCTTCCCTTCAGCTCTCCAGAGCTGTGACCTACACTGAAAGAATCCATACGAGATACAGAGTGGAAAGAAGGGAAGGTTTATTCTCAAGCAATTTGAGACACTACCCAGAGAGAGAAGACAGTAGTGACCTGAGAGAACACTGCATAGGAGAACACCCTCAAAGGTGAGGGTTTGCAGTGACCAGAGAAACCCTTGTGCTCACCCAAACATTTAAGGCTAGGGTTAGGGCATTCCTGAAGTCTTTGGCAACAGCTTCCTGGGGGTATTTTCCTGTCCAGGTAACTGCCAGGCCCATCTGGATGAACTCAAGGGGAGGAAACAGTACTACATCTTTGTTCTTTACTAGAAGGCCTCCTGCTGGATAGGAATTTTATGATCCTCTTGGATTATAAATTGAGAACGTCAAGTCTCCGCCCTGGACCACACATAACTCAGGTCCTGTTCTTTGAGCCCTAAGTCATATAACATAAAGATTAAAAATATTAAAGGGAATAAAAGTAAAACTACTACAAAAGCAGCCAGAGTTTACCAGGAGAAAAGAGCCTTTTCCTAAACGGCCTCTGCCAAGCTATGCAGCCTCTGCCTGCCCTCCTTACTTACAGCATTTTCCATCTGAAGACAGGACAATGGAAATGGCTTCTCCCTCACAAGATGCTTTCCCTCCCCTTCCCCACCACTGCTGCTCCCTTATAACAGTGGGCACAAAGCTGATGACAAGGGACAGGCCATCCCCAATAGACCTTACTCTCCTAGTCTCTTTTACTTAAATCACAGTTTCTGGAACCAGGGAGATGTCTTAGAATAAAAGTAGGTTAGTGCCATGGCTGGTGATCTGAGTTCAATACCCAGGGTCCACAAAGGAGGAGGGAACCAACTCCCTCAAGTTGTCTTCAGACCTCCACGTATGGGTCATGGCATGTATGCACACATACAAGTACACAAGGAAGAAAGAATGTATGAAAACACATCTACTCATTTAATCATTGATTGATTGATCGATTGATTGATTGATTGACTGATTGACTGATTGATTTAGTGTGTGTGTCTGTGTGTCTGTGTGTAAAAGAGAGAGAGAAAGGGGGATTGCAAAAGTGCTTGACAACTTTTGCTTTATCTCCAGAGCCCACACACAATAGAAGGCGAGAACTAACTCCCACAAACTGTTCTCTGGTTTCCACTCATGCACTATGGGATGCATTCTCCCCTCCAAAATAAATAAATAAATAAATGCTTTTAAAACTTGAACTTCAAAAAAAAAGTGCATTTGTATAACCTTTATAATAATTGTTATAGTTTGCTTTTGATTGTTACGATAAAACATTGACCAAAAACAACTTATGGGGAAAGGAGTCAGTTTGGCTCACAGGTCAGACTCTGTCATCACCAGAAGCCAGGGCAGGAGGTCAAGGCATGAACTCATGCTGAAGATGCGGAGGAATGATGCTTATTGGCTTGCTATCAATGGTTCTTTTAACTTTCTTTCTTATACAATCTAGGACCTGTCCATGGATGGCACCAACCTCAGTGATCTGGGTCCTCACCTCACATAGCACTCATCAACTAAGAAAATGTCCCACATATCTGTCTACAGGCAAATCTTATGGAAGCAGTTTCTCAATTGACGTCCCCTCTTTCCCCAGTTGATGAAGGGAGAAAGAGAGAGAGAGAGAGAAAGAGAGAGACAGCAACAAAACCATTTGGCTTTATTTTTTACTTGTGTTAATTTCTTGTTTTGTCTAATTTATCAATTAAATTTTACTATATTTATGTTCACAGGAAAAGGCATGATCTATATTTACTGGGCACTCAGGTGTATGGACATTTCATATTGTTTTCTCTGTATCCCAAGTGAATAAAGAAACAGATATTATCGAGGCAGGGGGAGGGGGAAGGGGGAGAGCTGGAAAGGGGAAAACATTTGAAATGTAAATAAAGAAAATATTCAATAAAAAAGAAAAGAATCAGAAATTAATACATTAAAACATATTTTATTTCTAGTTTTGCCAAAGAAGGGGGAGTTTGATTTTCTCCCCTCTATGGGCACAGGAATAAAGCTAGAACACACATGAATTTAGCTGTGAGGTGGGTTAGCTGGTCTTTTCCCAAGGGGAAGAAGACGGGGCCCAAGTTGCCTTTGTCTTCTGCCATAGCACAGTATTTTATTCAAGTCAACACCAAGGAAAATGGGGTCTAAACATAAAAATCCCCCCTTTCAATATTTTTATTTTAATTAAAACAGTACCTCATTTCTCCCTTCCCTTTCTCCCTCTAACTCCACTTGCGTCCCTATCCCTCCCACCTCCCACCTGCTTCTTATCCTTCTCAAATTCCTGCTTCTTTTTCTTTTCTTTTTATTGTTTTACACACACACCTATGCATAAATATAAATACATAAATACAACCCACTGAATACATTTTGTGTTGTTTATCTGTATATTATTTCAGAGCTGACCACTTGTATTTGATAACCAATGAGGGCACTCATCCCTAGGGAAAGATTAATACTCCCTCTCAGACGTTGTCAGTTGCCTGTAGTTCTGTATCTGGTTTGGGGACCCAATTTTCAGTTGCCTGTCTGGGATGGGGTCCCTTGAGATTTTCCCCTCATGTCAGCATGTCTACTGGTGTTTCTACTGTTCAGGTCTTACTTGAGAGACATTGTTGATGGATCATGAATGTAGCATCCCTGCCACTTTTAGGAGGCACAATCTCAACAATCACACAGCAGACTTCCTGTTCTCTGGCTCTTACCATCTTTCCTCTCCCCTGTTCCGTAATGTTCCCTACACCTTAGGTACAGGAGTTCTGCAGAGAGAGGTTTTGATGAGGACTGAGAGTTATTCTTATCTGTGGGAATAAGGATACATTAAGGAATTATGATGGCCTCGTAAGAAGGCGGCGGTGGGATCCTCATTTCAGGAAAGGGCTCTGCGGAAAGTCTTTTGTGGTTAAAGGATCTCTACCAGGTTGTGGATAATAATAACTTGTCAGGTAGTCAGGATATTGACTGACCCAGGAATGCCTGTGAGGGACTAGCTACATGGAGTTAACTGAGATGGGAAGAGTCACCTTCACATGGGTGGCACTGTGCTCTGAGGAGGGGGGCCCTGCGCTGAATAAAAGGGGGCTCTATTCATCTCTACCTGCTTCTTGACCGTGGATGCAATATGGCCAGCTGCCTTTGAATCCTGCTTCCATGACTTCTGTGTAATGATGGACTGTACTCTAGCATTGGAAGCACCCCAAAACCTTCTTCCTTAAGTTACGTTGTCAGGTTTTTTGTCACCGTCAAGTAACTAATCCAGAAATGTGATAGTCAGTCTTGGCTGTCAACTTCATTAGATCTAGAACCAACTGACAGGCATATCCCTAGCCAGAATTGTAAGGGTAGTTCCTGGAATGACTAACTGGGGTTAGGGAAGGGAATCTTCTCCCAAACTGGGCACTACCTTGTGGCAGTCTCCCAAATATAAGAAGGTCAGAGGTGAAAGATTGTTTGCCTACCTGCCTTCTCTCTTTGCTGGCAAATGCATCTATCATGTTGTTGTTACTGCTGCTGTTGCTGCTGCTGTTGCTGTTGCTGTTGTTGTTGTTGTTGTTGTTGCTGTTGCTGCTGCTGCTGCTGCCACTGCTGCCATCAAAACCTGATTTCTTTGGTCTTCCAATGTAGAATAAAGGCAAACAGCTCTCCAAAGCCATTTACATATATCAGCCTTCTCTGGGAGATTTCACAAGCCTGCAGTTACTCTGTTTTGTTACATGTAGACTAAGGTCAAATGGGTTTCCACTCTTCCTCTGCTGACTGTCTTAGTTAATGTGTGAATCTCAATGCTCTGCTCTACCCTACACACTCCTGCCACAGAGTGTGTACAACTCTCAAGTGTCTGTCCTATCTCCTGCTTAAGAACATCCCATAGCCTCATTTTCAGTAGAAGTGAATTGAAATTCACACTGGACATGTAAAGATTACTCTATCTAGACAGTCCTCTATTTATTCATGGCTCCTGTCCTGTCTTCTGAGCTGAGTCAGATCTTATAACTTTTAGGCCTTCTGGACATGTGATGTCTTCTAGACCGTCTAGACATATGATATCTGCTTTGCAAGATTCATCACAATTATGGCTTTTTCCAGTGTGGGCTGGAAGACCTTACCTTTCTGCTTGGCAGTGCGGGAACACCCAACAAGAATTCCCTCTTATTTTGACTTAGATATAAGATATATCTTCAAAAGCCTTCTGTATTGAGACCTTGGTTCCCAGTTAGTGGCACACTGAGGTACTGAGTCATGACTATGATAATTCTATCAGTAGATCAATTGGTTGATGAGTTCATAGTCGAGTGCACTGTTAGGAAGTAGAGCCTTCTCATCGTCCTGTTGCTTTCTCTGCTCCCTGCTTGTCCTGAGGAGATACCACAGGGCATTAGCCCTGCAGCTTGAACACAAATAGAAACCTCTGAGTATGTGAGCCAAAATCTATCTTTCTTCCTGCAGGTTCCTTTACTTCCTCGGGCATTTTGTCCCAGTGATGAAGAGTGACTGTCACATAGCTTCCGTCCTCTGCCATCTAGTGTCTGATCCATTGCTTAAGCAGCAGGCATTTTCATTTCAAAGTAAAAGAAACAGAAGAGGAGGAAGAAGATGAAGAGGAGGAAGAAGAGGAGGAGGAAAGGGATTTTCTTTTTTATGCCTCCTGTCTCCTTTATACTTCTGAGCCAGGAGGAAGGATGCTGGACTTGTACATTTGAGGACAGCCTGGAGCACATTCCATCGCTAATCTATTCATCCCTGTTTGCACTGGGGTGGAACTTGGCAGAGAGCGTGGTGTTTCGATTCCCTCCTCTGCTGTAGGCGTGGTCTCCAGTATCCCTGGGCTCCTCATTTTGAGGACACGTGGGCCCTGTGTGCACACAGGCACATGGGGTCATTAATCACCCCCACCACCTTAAAAGAATTCTCCAGACCAGAGGGGGGAAAGGATACTATAAAAAGACTGAATTAGAGTCCCTCTGCACCAATATCCCTGAATATGCAATTTATTGCCAACAACCAAAATCTCATTCTCAGGCCATTAACTAAAATAGAAAAAATATCATCTTAAATTCTAAACATAACAAGGGGTGCCTTGTAATAGGCTTCCAGCTCTGGGTGAGCAGATGGGTGCCTTGAACATGGAAACCTCAAGAACTCCGAGTATGATGCTCCCCTTCCCAAGCCCTCCAACTTGGAAACCGCAATCTTTGTGTGGCTCTCGTGTTCCTCACCAAAATTCTTCTGTTAATCCTGAAGACAGGGCAGCTGCAGTACCACCCAGTCACCAGCGCCTCAGAAGGAAGCCAGAAACAAAATCCCTTCTGTTTAAATTAAAGAAATGAGTGACCTTTGTTTAGAAGGGGCATGCCCTGGGCTTCCTGGCTTGGAGGTAGCGTTGCTTTCGTGGAATGCCAGAAACAGTCAGAAGTGGCAGAAGTAGCTGGTGCCCTTGGGCTCCACTTGAATGAGTTTTCCCTACTTCTTGGGCTCCCCTGACACTAGGGTCCAGCCTTATTGCCAAACCCAGAGTCCTCCTGGCTCTCAGGATCGGTCTGCATGTGACCTATCCCTACCCCTACTCCCCCCTACATTGGCTTCTGTTTGATCAAGCGCTGACTGAGTCGGGTGGGCCCATCTACCCTTCACCTGTGTCCATCAATCCCAGAGAGAGCTTCTTGCTCCTACTCTGTGTCCCACATAGGAAGTGTCATGGTTTGAACAGGAGCACACCAAATAGACTCATGGATTTGAATGCTTGGCCAATAGGAAGTGGCACTGTGGGTGTGGCCTTGTTGGAGTAGGTATGACCTTGTTGGAAGAAGTGTGTCACAGTGGGTAGGCTTTCAGGTCTCAGATGCTCAGTGAATGGCTCACAGTTCTTTTCCTGCTACAGGCAGACCCAGATGTAGAACTCTCAGAATCAGGTAGAGCCCCTCAAGTATCATGTATGCCTGCACACTACTGTGATGATAATGGACTAAGCCCCTGAACTGTAAACTACACCCAATTAAATGTTTTCTTTTATAAGAGTTACTATGGTCATGGTCTCTTCATAGCAACAAAAACCTAACTAAGACAAGAAGGGTAGGGAGAAAGGAACAGGCCTCCGGAATCTATTCTTCTTGTTCCTGAGCCCTGATGAGCATACCTCTTAGCCAGTTGAACCTTAGGTCTCATTGATAAGCTGTCAACATAGTTCCTTATGAGTCCAGGCTCAGTCAGTCACATCATCCCTTGCAGAAAGTGTTTAAGAACAACTTATCACTTTCACACACACGCACGCACGCACACGCACACGCACATGCACATGTACAAAGGTAGCTTACCTCCCCACAGATCTTTTCACCAAATACTCTGCTCTGCAACTGCATCCCATCTGTCCTACTGTGAGCAAGGCTGCTCCCATTTCCCACACACAGAGACTGGTACAAAGCCAGGCCCAGAGGAGTGCATAGCCTTGTGTAAGTCAGCATAGCTGTCATAACAAGTGTCACATAATAAGCAGAAGATGTCTTAAGCAGAGGGCATGTGCTATCCCACAGTCTTGGAGGATGAAAGTTCAAGTGAAAGATGTCAGAAGAGCGAGCTTCTCCTGTGTCTCTGTCCTTTGCTTCTCCCTACAGCTGCCTTCTATGCCTCTATGTCCTGACCTCCCCCATCTGGAAGGGTGATAGTCGCATGGAAGAAGGAGCTCTTCAAATCTGAACATTGCTGTAAAGGCTTCTTTCTGAGGTGCTGGAGTCAGGGCTTATGGGTAAGAATTATTGATGTGCACAGTCAGGCAATTACAGCTTTGTAACAGTGATACCCAAGTCTTCTGCTTTCTGGGGAGAAACAAACTAAGGGAATGATAAAACCTTGGAGCCTAGGCATCGTGTCCCTCCTTCATGTTTGCATCCCTTGGACACAGTGCAGGGCACAAAGGTGGCATTGCATTAAAACATCTGGGAGAGAGGAGAGACAGAGGAGGACCAGTGTTGATGAGCGCCTTCAGCCCCACCCCCAGACATCTATTCAGATGTGCTCCTTCAGGGATGGGCTGATTTCATCTATGCACAAGAGAACTCACCCTGGGACAGTGTTTGCTACTTTCTAAACACTTGCCAAGTATATTGTTTTATTTAGGTCATTGCAACCACCCAGAGAAATGGGTATCTCCAAGCTAGTGGGGGGTGAAACTGAGTACAGAAGAGAGGTGTCCCAACCAGGGGGAGCCATCAACTAAGTCCCTTTCCAGCTGGGCTCTGAAGTCTATTGAATCTTTGGCTCAGCCCTGGGTATCAGGCTCTATGCTAAGGGCTCCTAACCGGACAGCATGGGGAATCAGGAAAGGTTGGAAGGAGTTCAGAGCTGAAGGCCTAAAGGAGACCCAGGCACTAAGTCTACCAGGAGTGGCAACCACACTATCCTAACTAGTTTTAGTTATCAATTGACAGCCTAGAGTAGTGATTCTCAACCTGGGGGTCAAGACCCTTCTGAATCCTGCATATCAAATATTACATTACATTATGATTATAATGGCAGCAAAATTAGAGCTATGAAGTGGCAACAAAAATAATTTTTGTGGTTGGGGGCCACCACAACATGAATAACTGGATTGAAAGGCTGGAGCACTAGGAAGGTTGAGAACCACAAACCCAGAGTCATACGATAGAAATATCCTGATTGAAGAAGTGCTTTGGTCAGATGGCCTGTGGAGATGTCATGGCGGGGGCGGGGGGATTATCTTGATTATTCGATGCTAAGGGTTGACACCATCCCTAAGCAGGTGGTCCTGGACCATATAAGAAAGCTAAGCGTGGGCTTAGGAGTCAGTGGACCACACTCTTTCATGGCTTCTGTTTCAGATTCCTTCTTCTGTGTTCTCACTTGATTTTTTTTTTTTTTTTGAGGATGGACAGAAATCTGTAAGACAAAAATAAACCCCTTCTTTCCCTGGGTTGCTTTTGGTTAGAGTGTTTTATCATAGCAACAGAAAGAAAACTTGATACACACAAACCATCCTTAAAACCTGGGGGCTGTAAGAACACCATTATGTCTCATCTCTGCTATGCATTCCTTCACATGTGCATGCACACACACACACACACACACACGCCCACATGCACACAAACACATGCGCACACACAGGCATGTGCACACAGGCACGTACACACACACACACACACACACACACACACACACCTGCATGCATGCACACACTCATACACACATGCATAGAAACACACGTGCACACATACAGGCATGTGCACACACATACAAACATACACACATACCCGCATGCATGCACCTCTGGAACTCCTGCACTACCCGGGTAGCATCTCCTCTGTACAGGTGGAAGGCAGCGTTGTCCTCTAGGCCCAGAACTGTCCTCTGCTGTCCTCGGTGTTCACTCCCTTAGTCTCTTTCTCTGAGGTTAAAGATCATCAGTCACATTCTGTCTGCCCAAATTGCAGCATGGGTACCAGACAACAGAGCCAGAAAGTCTAAATCTTACCTGGAAGGCTTTATGGATGACACTTAGATTATGGAATCAAAAACACATTGATTGGGACACATTTGGCACTTGTGACAGAAAAGACAAAATGACAAATGGTCAAAGATGGTAAGATTTTCAGTCTTTATAGTGAAAGGAAACCGGCTGCATCTTACAGAGGTGCCAACCTGCTGTCTGACTTTGTTGTTTTTAAGATTATCACTGAGTGTGTCTGAAAGTCAGAGGACAACTTGCAGGGGCCACTTCTCTTCTTCCACCATGTGGGTGCCAGGGATTGAACTGGAATCCTCAGGCTTGGCATAGGGCACCCTGACCACCTGAGCCATCTCACTGGACCCCATTGTCTGTGTAGTGTCTGTTTATCTGTCTGTCTGCCCACAGAAATTGGCTAGAATCATTAGTCTCACCTGCTGCTAGGACCTAAGGAAGCCAAATGCAGGAAGTCTCCAGCCTCGCTTCCTTCTGGGGACTTCTGGGACAGGGCTGTGCAGGGCTGAGCTAGGAACAAGCAGGCACAGATGAAGAGGTTTTGGTCTCCCTGAAGCCATGGTCAGCAGCAAACGGGACAGGAAGTGTGGCTGAAACTTTCTTGTATTTTAAGAGCCCAGCACACCTGGCCAAACTGTTTTTCTTCTCATTAACTTCCCTTTGCAGAGCTCACGGACAAGCCCCTCGGTGGTCTGGGGACAAGAGGGGCACAGTTTAGACAAGGAGTCACTTCTTCCCACGCTGTGGGGGAGGGGCCCCAAGCTGCCTTAAAATGATGAAAGTCATCTGGGCAACTCTCCCTGCCCCCCCCCCCCCCCCCGCTAAGAGGTGTCACACTGGCAGTCTGAGTTCTGGAAAGGCAGGGGGCTGTCTGCCCTTGAAGGTAGGTCTAGCCACCAAGAAGACATACCAGCTTGAAAGGTTCGCAACCCTCACCAGTGAGTTTTCTCCAGTGTCCTCATAAAACTCAGACTACAAAAAGATGGCGGTGGGTCCGACCCCGTTGCACACACAGGACAAACATTTATCATGTGGAAGGCCAACCAGGCCCTTGTTTTGATCTCTTGTTTACATAGCCCAGTGCTCTGCAGTGTTCTAAGGAATCTCTGTCCCAGGCAGTCGTGGAGACCTCCTGGGGCCAACCTCTTCCCCCTCTGCCTGTTCTGCCATGTATGTTTTTGCAGCTTTCCCTGCCTCTGCTCACGTGACCGCGGCCCTTGCTTATGCCTGCCAGGATTCAAGTGCACTAGCTGGAAGAGGCTCGAGAGCCTCACATCTGTGCCCTGCAGGAAGCAAACGCTGCTCACACCAGCACAGCTTCCTCTATTCTAAACACACTCCCAGGTGGCTTTTTTTCCCCCTTCCTTCTTTCTTGTAGAAAAGAAAGCATTAAGGGTCATTCTGTCTCACCACGTGCAAGAAGCCAGAGTTGGACTGGAAAATAACAGCTCAGAGTGATGCACACCAGGTCGTTCTCAACAGTGTTCAATGTCTGCATGCAGGGTCTCCACAAACCTCCCGAATAAACTAGAAATGGAGGCTCCTGAGGCCACATGAGGACCAGAGTGGTATTAATAGGATTCTAGAATTTTCCACCTGAATGCCTTTGGTGTCTACCATCTGAGAAGGCCATCTCCAACTTCCAGCTGCCCAGGTTACTCCACCTCACTGATCCTGATGGAGCCTGAGCAGGCTGCAAAAGGCTCCACATGTGAGATGTGAGGCCTGGGAGAACAAACTCAGGCCCCAAAGCTCTGGTGTCTGCCCAGAGTTCCAGGCTCGGCTGCTCTCTCACCGTAGAGCATTCACATTCGCAGATGGGCTTAGCGTTTCTTCCTTCGGGGGGCGTTGTACCCTAAGCCTTGCGCTCAGACCCAGCCTCAATCAAAAGCAGATGTGTTGTCATGGAATGCAGCCACTGCAGTAAGATGTGACCTTCATGATCACATCAGCCTCATCCCAGAGGACCCTACCCCAGGCTGTTCTGTGAAACCCCTATACCTCTTCACCCAGACGAGGTTACATAGCTAGATTTCAGACATTTCTGCCTCAATCCAAGAAATGCTCTCATTCCCATAAGACCTGATCACTTACCATCTTCAACCTGATTCCTAGGTCGCTTTGAACTTTAATATTCCCTCTGCACCATGGAAATCTATGTGTTTAGGAAGACTGCTAAAAGCTGAATGCTGGTGGGCCTCCGAAGGATTCAGTTACTTTTTCATTTTTTTGGTGCTAAGGGTATTGAGCCCAGGGCCTTGCTCACACTGAACATACTCGCTGCTAAGCAGCACTTCGCCTTTTAAACACACATTCTTAGGGCAGGGCAGATCTGCTTCTGAGAAATATAAGCCCCTATACTGTTTGTCGGCTCACAGTTAATTCAGCATCTATTATGCTCTTACTCACTAAAGACATCTGTGTAGAGAGGGGGGCACCAAGACACAGGTCTATTTTCCAAATACTGTGCATGGCCTCAAGGAGAGAAAGAGGGATACAGAGAGACTCAACTCAGCATCCTCCTTCATCAGTCACATCAGTGGTAAGAAATACAAAAGCAAGGGACCCCACCCCCATCCCCCATCCTGCTGTCAGTCTACCCCCAGCTCTGTGGAAGCATTTCCTAGGGAAGGTAGCCATTGACATTCTAACTGGCACCTGAATCAGGATGCTGTCCACATGGGAAAAGCCACAGCAAAGCTCACCTCACCCTGGGCTGAGGAAGAGAACTTCTGCTCTGACCTGAGAGCAGTAGACATGGGTGTGATGGGGCTGAGTGAGATCCAGGAGGTGCAGCCTCAGAGTCCAGGGAGCTGGGTAATTCTCCATTAATTCCAGGATGTGAACGCCGTGGGAAGCTGTGCGCATGCCACAGCCCTTTCTTGGCTAAAAGGTGGAGAAAGAATCCCCTCAAGGCTCACCAGTCCATCTGGTCACCTCCTGTGCTTTTTGAAGCCAGTTAAAAATGTAACCCTCTTCCACACTGTCCCTTCCCTTTCTGGCAGGCACAGTGAGCCTTTTGTCCCCCAGCTTACCCTAGAACCTGCCTGTTCTCACCATAGCGTTCAATCCAGCTCTCAGGACTGTGTCCACCCACCTGCCTCATTACCCCAATGAGGGCTGGGTCAGTACCACCATGTAGTGTTTCTCAAGAAATGGGAGAGACAGCCCATGTTTCGAACCCCCTACGGAGCCCACAGAAGCACACAGCAAGTGTTTGGAGGTGAACAGGGATGACAGAACGGATGGCTAAGAAGTGTTTCCAGGGGCATTGAAAGGCCATAAACATGAGAAACTGCTGGGGTCTCAGGGAGGCAAAGCATGAGACAGGGAAACTAAAGGAGCTCTGACTTTCCTCCTAGGAGATTCTCCAACAGAAAAGAGGACTGGAAGTTCACAGGACTTAGCTGCTAAACTTGAGAATGGAGTGTTCAGTGGCCTCAATGGCCACAGCTAGTTGTAATTAACGTCCACTAATTGCTTTTAGTGGACAAGGCACTGGGCTGGCTTCACTGAAGGACTGGATGCAGACTAACCAGTACCAGGCAATGTGATGCTTTCCCCATTTTCTGAAGGTCGGATGGACCCTCAGGGAGCTGGCATGAGAGAAAGAGCCTGGCCCTCCACAGGCAGAGTTAGTGTGACTGTGGCTAAGCTCTCCCACAGCACACCGTGGTAGCCTCTTTGTAAGGAGAGCATGCAGCTGGTAGATAGAAATGTAAGTAGGCATGATTTGCTAAGGGGAACATTCACCATCATGGTCTTAAGCCTGGGTAGTGTTGTTGTTGGTGGTGGTGTTTAAGTCTATTTTAACTTGGTTCTGTCACTGTTGGTTTTGTTCTTAGGGTTTGAGACGCAGTTTCATTATGCCGTCTTGACTGGTTTTGAACTCAGAACCGACTTGATTTCTTCTGGCTACTGCAGACACATTGACAGTTCTCTTTGCTTGGGGACTTTTAGAGCACTACAGACTGTTAATAGCATCCTTGGTTTCTACGAATAGATGCCAACAGTTCCAGTGATGACAAACAAACAGACATTGCAAATGCCTCCGGGGTGAAAGGGTACTTGATTATTTATTTATTTATATTGCAAGCCATGCATACCCCCTAAACTTGGTCACCAGGTGTGTCTGTCTCATGGTTTTCTGGGCCCTGCTGCTGGCTCTCCTCCATCACCACACCACCCAAATGACTTAAAGCACGGCAAGTTGCTCACATTCTCCCACAGACTCTGATTTCTCTAGGCTGCTTCTCCAACTAACTTATGCTAGCCAAGTGACTCACTGCGCTCACTCAGCAATTGGATCCCGCAGACAGCACTCACATACAGCCTGATGTCACCACCACCCTCAGAGGTACTCCCATTGTTCACCTCCCCCCCACCCCGTGTGCTCATTCTCTCATCCAGTCCTCCTGCAAGGCCCACGCAGCGGTGACCCGTCCTCCTTGGATGCCCCCCTCACTGATTCTTGCTTGTCCCTCAAAGAGGAGCCCATTGCAGGTTTCACATCTCTTTTAGCACGAGGAAATTAGAAAGGACTGGTGAAACTCTTGTCAAAGTACTTCCTGCTTGAAAGGCCTGGAGGGAAGCCAAATTCACTGCCCCCTGGCCGACATCCCCTGCAATGGCCACTCTGCAAATGAACTCCAGAGAAGAGGAGATCTGGGTGGTCCTTCCAGAGAGACTTTAAATTCAGTCTTCAGCTCTGGAGCAAATAAACACCTGTCAGATGCTTAAACTTGTAGATCACACGGTGTGGAGCACAGTGCATGGTGTCTTAGGACTGCGCCTTCCACATGGTGTGACCCCACAGTGTATGGTGCCTTAGGGCCCAGGCACCGGTGCTTACTCAGCTGCATCAGGGCACGACCACAAGCACCGGAAACCACAGAGAGCACATCGTCTCTTTACTTCCTCAAGCATGCAGCTATCAGGAGCTGCAAACCCACTCTGCAATGAAGCTGTGATTCAGGCTTGCCCGTGTGTCGAGCATAATGACACACATAATGATGTCTCGAATGACAGACAGCAATAATCAGAGGCAATCCTATGAGCACATAGAGGCACACAGACTCAAGTCAAGGCTGTAATTAACTTACACTGTTCACATCTGTTACCTCATCTGGGAAGTAGAGACTGGCCATACTGCTGTTAGTACCAATTCCGTCACTGCAGAGTCCGGTGATGGCTGGATAATACCCCACATAATCAATGCACTTGAAACTCCAAATATCACAGGGTGTGTGTCTGGAGCATGCATCACAGATGGTAATGGTTTGCGGCCCTAAGGTTCCTGCTATCATTCGTGCGTGTTTTCAGAATCAAGACAAGACCCTCTCCAAGAGCAAAGTACTGATCCTCAGGCTGCCAACATCTTCTTGCATACACAGTGCTCCTGGGCCTGGGAACTTACATAGGGCAGGGTTTCAGATACGAAGAGGTGAACACAGCAGCTAGCTCCATCAGAATAAGTAAATCCTTTCTCCCTCCCTCCTGCTCCTGGCTTGGGTCATCACTGAATGAAAACCAAACAGAAACTACCAGTGCCCCTTTGTTATTGCAGGTTGGGAGCTGGGATGATCCAGCCCAGGACTGGAAATTTAATCCCACTCTGCTTCCCAGACACAGACACTATTAAAGTTTTGTTTTGTCCTCTCTGGGAGTTAGAAGAACTGCCTGGATGTTTTGTGCCCAGATGATTCACCTTGTCTCTTGTGACAGACCCTGAAACTGCTCTCTCCTAAAAAGAACTCAGTGACTTAGACTAAATGCATAGTTTGCAAAATGTCCTGAGATCCGTAGATAGGAAAGAAGATCTTAAGATATTGATGCTTAGCGTTAGGATCATGAGCACCACTGTGGATAATTGCCTGAGTGAAGATACTTGTGTGGACACTACTTACCTAAAGGAGGAAGGCTGGGGCTCATGGACAGCTCCTGCACATACAAGCAGGCACAGAAGCAATGAAAGCAATTCAGGGTGATCAGCAACACAGTTGGCAAGGAGAAAGGTTTCCATCCTGGGCTCAAACCTCTTCTTCCACACTCCAACCACACCCACACACACACTGCTCAACTTCGTTCATGGACTGAGTGACCGACCACGAGGTAGCTGCCAGGAACATCGCTGTGATCTGGTGGGGTGATGGGGGCCAAGAGGATGAGATGAGAGATCCTTATGGTGGCTTGAATGAGAATGGACCCCATAGGCTCATATAGTTGAATACTTAGGCACTAGTTGGTGGAATTGTTTGGGAAGGATTGGAAGGTATGGCCTTATTAGAGGAAGTGTGTTATTGGGGTTGGGCTTTGAGGTTTCAAAAGCCCATGTTGTTCCCAGTTTGCGTTCTCTCTCTCTCTCTCTCTCTCTCTCTCTCTCTCTCTCTCTCTCTCTCTCTCTCTCTCTCTCTCTCTCTCTCCCTCCCTCCTTCTCTCCCTCCCTCCCTCCCTCCCTCCTCTCCCCCTCCCCCAGTCTCCCTCTGTTTTGTGGTTGTTTTTTTTCAAGATATTGGCTGTCAGCTACTGCTCCAGCACCATGTCTGCCTGCCTGCTGCCATGCTCCCCATCATGACGGTCATAGATTCACCCTCTATAAACCCTTAATAAACTGCTCCAGCCTCTGAAGCTATAAACCTTCAATAAACTCTTCCTTCTATGACTTGATTTGATCATGGTGCCTCTTCACAGCAATGTAAAAGTGACTAAGACACTTTTCCATGGGAATAGAATAGGGAGATTTTTTTCATACAACTGTGGAGGCTGAGTCCTGGAGTCTGTAGTTAACAAGTTAGGAACCCAGTAATGTTAATGGTTGAAAAACAAAGATCAGCAAGCTCAAGATGAAGAAAAACCTAACGTTGAGTCTGGAGACAGAAAAATAACCCACATCTCAATGTGATGGACACCAGACTGAATTCTGTTACTCAAGGAAAGGTCAGCCTTTCTGTGCTATCTCCTTTTCAGTTGATTGGCCGGGGCCCACCCACACTGGGAAAGGCATCTCATCTACTTATCTTACCAGTTTAAATGTTATTCTGATCTGAAATACTCTTACAGGAGCAACCAGAACGTATGATTAAAACATGTCACACCATGGCCCAGTCAAACTGACACCTACAATGAGTTACGGTGGGATCCTAAAATCCCCAGAGGAGCTGTCCATTATGCTAATGAATGAGGCTGTGTGAAGGCCAGACCAAGAGTTTAACTAAGCACAGAGCTATTGTGAGAACAAATCCTTCCTGGGACAGGGTGATGACCATGTGTGCAATGTGCCAGTAGCGCTATCTGATGCATAGCCCTGGCCCCTCTGCCCACCAGGACAGAGAAGAGAAATGAAGCCCTCCATGGCACACTGCAGATCACAAGGTTCACTCATGATTGCTTCAAGCTGACCTGGGACAGGACGGGCCTCGCTTAAGAAAAACAAACCAAGGGAGACTCTCCCAGCAATTGGGGAGGAAGTTCGGTCAACGAGGGTTCTTGCACGACAGAGCATGGGCTGAACTGGACAGAGCGTCTGATTTAGAAAGTATTTTTATTCTATTACCTATTTTATTATAATGGTGACTTTACTCTCAGAGCCAGAAAAATAAACATCAGCTCTGCAAGAGCCTTTGGTCTGAAAGAAGAGCATAAACATTCGTGACCTTCCTATTCCGAGTAGCGGGGTCTGCTGCCTGAATAGAAGTCCCCTACAGAGCCTTCTGTGCTGTGAGGCCTCAAGAGTTGGCCTTTGTGTGTCGGGAAGATGAGGTCGGTGTGGAATATAAACACTCTTCTATAGGTTTGAAAAGGTGAAAGGCTTGAGGCTTTTACAGCCACCTCCTCATATGGAGGTGTGTATTTCCTATTCTGTCTGTGCAGTGGTAAGGAACTATGTATTGACAGGGTCAGAGCAAGCAGACCAGAATGCATCCTTCAAAAAAGCCTTAGAATTTCTATCCTTCTTCTTCTTTAGACACAGAGGAGCTACAATCCGACAGAGGCGCTGGGAAGCGGTCTGTTCAGCCTTCTGAGGCTCACTTTTCCTTGTTTTTAAAGAAACAGTTCTTCTTCCACTTGACTTGATGCCAGTTCCAAATAGAGCCTGTCTGGGGCTCTCCGGGATCCCACTAATCGAACAAGTCATTGTTCTCAGGGAATTAGGAGTCTTATTCTAAACATATGGTACCAACTTTAGCATGTCCTTCCCTCGACATGCATCTGGACACCTTCCTATGTATTCTGCCCAAAGCAATTTCCTACTGAGAAGAGGAACACAGGAGCCTCACGAGCTGGTCACTCTCACTGTTCCACCCCGAACAAAGCCTGGGGTAGAGCTGAAGTAGCAACTTTGTGCCTGGGAATAGACCAGCCACAGGCACAAGCACCTGCAGCAGCATTCTCCTTACACCCTGCACTCCTGTAAAACTGTCTGTCTTCCAGGATCAGATGGGATGTCAGAATGTTTGCAGCCCTGTTGCCTGCTGGGACCAAGGTGTTCCACGACACTTCCCTAGCAGTGTGGCTCAAATCTGTTCTAAGGGAAAGCTGCCCTCAAGTCAGGACAAGAAGTAAATAGAAGCTCAGAGAACTCATGTGCTGGCTAGTGACCACAGGCTTAAGCCAGCCAGGCAACACAGGATGAAGTAACCATGCTCCATTTCCAGTGCCTTTACAAGGTCCCTCCAAATGTTTTTTATTTCATGCAAGAATCAAGAATTAATATTCCTACCAAATGAACAGTTGCTAGGTCAACACACCACTGGAAAGACGTGAAAGGCCCTGGATTACTTGAGGTTTATGAAGCCAAAGATTGAAAACTGTGGTATTTTCTACAGCTCTCAGTAAAGCAGGGTCTGGCTAAGCCAAATTTAACACCTACACACACACACACACACACACACACACACACACACACACACCTCTGTTATTTAAATTATGGCTAAAGAAAAGACATAACATAAGACCATTCTACCACATTTGAGGGTTCAGTCCACTCACATGTTAAATAATGTCTAAAGTGTTTTTTCATCTATCCCCATGGAACAGTCACTTCCACACCACCTCCCCACAGCTCCCACTCCCTCCCCCTTCTGGCTCTGATTTTGAGGATACTAGGTATGTCACAGGTTCTTTGGGGCCAGTTTAGGTCACTGGATATAGTGTCCTTCAGTTTCACCCATGTCATATGAATCGAATCCTCCTTTTCTGTACAGGAGGAAACAGAGATTCATATGCACTTGGGGAGTCCCCCTCCCCCATTGCCAGACCCCCCACTCCCTTCTAGCATCCTCACCTTCAAACTGGAAAGGAACATGACTGTATTCTTTTGGATGGCTCACTGGGGGATTTTTATACTAGCCCTATGCTTATTAAAGTGGGATTTTACTACAGAACTATTGAAAATGAAAGCTTAGAGAAGTAGCTATTTCCCCATGAATGTTAGACGGCCAATCTGCTTTAAAGGAAACCATTAGGAGTGGGTCAGCTAGGGGACCGCTTAGAGACTGTGAATGGTCCAGGTTCATGCTCTCCATCCCCTTGGATAAGGAAAGTGGTCATTCAGATAGTGTGGAGCCCCTGGGCCTGAGAGTCACACGTCAGCATCTGGACATGCCTCTAAAACAAGTTCCTGTGCTCTTCTAGTTGTTAAAGCCACAGGATAGAAGTTTGCAGAAGAAATGTGTCTTCTTCTGAAGTCCCTCTATTGTTCATCCAGCCAGGTGGGCCCAGATAGAGGCGGCTGCAAGTAACGATGATTGGAAGTAGAGGATGGGGGACGGGTGCAGGTAGGGAGATGGGTACAAGTGAGGAACACTAAAGGGGAGGATGGGTGCAGGCGGAGGGATGGTTATAAGTAGGGGATAGCTTCAAGAAGGGGTGGGGCTGAAGAGGGAGTGACTGCAAGTAGAACAGGTATGGAGTAGGAATAGCTGAAGATGGGGTGGCCTTGGGGTGCTCAAGCAAGTATCCTCATATTCGTGCATATGTCCTTGCTCCCCACTTTTCTGATTCAGGAAGCCCTTGGTTTTTTATGTGCTAAGGTGGTGAAACCTCCATGACACACTCGTGATCACTGTGACATGCCCCTAAGCTGTTTGTGAAGAATAGCATTACAAAGGGCTGAACACCATAGGCAAGCCAAGGGAGGAAAGATCATTCAACTCCAACATCTCTGGACTTCCTATGATCTGTCTAGCCCCCCTTGGATCTCCAGGCATCACAGTTTTCAAAGCAGGGTGTTGATGGTCCAGCCTAGCTTGGCCGCAGGTCATCCCCATCACTCCCTCTCAAGGAGGTGAGCCTGCTCCAAAGGCCTGATTGTCCACCTTGGGTTTAAGTTACCAAGAAGTAGGAGAGGACTAAGAACTTGGGGGACAGAGGCAAGAAAAGACCTCTCTTAAATGTGACACTTCTCAAGAGGGGAAGCTAGCCTTCGGGTCCACTGGGAAGCCACCCAGGAGTGATCTGGAAGGGTGGATCTGTCAGTCAATGCAAATCTCTCTCCACTGACCAGGCTGGGCCTCCCTACTCCCCTTAACTAAACCTACAATCTTAATGGAGCTAAAATTACAACCCCCAAAATGTCCACCACCAAAATTTAGGCTGTTGCTTTAAAATATTTTTTCCTAGAGAGATGAGTTTAGTTAAAGGTGTACTTCATACGTTACCTAAGGGGAAGTTTAAAGGTCTCTCCAGTTCTTAGCAAAGTGCTATGTGAACAACAGGACATGTAATGACCTATTGCCTGTGTCTAGGAACGCGTCACCCTTGGCCTTGTGCACTCAGTCAGCATTTCTGAGGAAACCTGACCCTCGTTGTGGTCAGTCCCATCTCCTTCCCACACTGGAATTTTATTAGGCAAAGTTGCAGAGTCTTTTTCTACAATTGTTTTCTTGATAAACACCCCGTGTACAGCATGTGGACTTTCTGTAGTTTCATTGCACCAGAGTTTGCTCCTGAGAAAACACTGCTATAGGGGGAGCCCAAAACACGAAGCTGGAAATAACTGGGGAGTGAATCAGGAGCTAGTGTGACTCTTACTCCTTGAATTCCAGGAAAGTGGGGATGTGGCACAGCCCTGTGTGGAGCAGGCGCCTGGCAGCCCGCCCAGCACACAATGGGCCTGTGATAGCATCATTGGCTCCCTTGGAGAGAGGACAATGGAAGCCAACAGCCATGCAGTCCCCAAGTCGGAGCCATCACAGTCAACAGGACAGGCGCAGGCACCCACTCCCTCACCCGGAACAAGGATTCAAAATAGGACCTGGCCAGGAGGCCCAAAAAGCAGGCCCCGGTTTTGTCAGAAGACTTGCCAAATGAGCACCAAAGCAACTGGGCTGTCCTCTGCAGAAGTGATCCTGGGCCCTGGGAGAAAGCCATAGCTAGGAGAAGCAAGGAACTCTGGGAAGAAACGGAGACCTGGAGGCTGGGGCTTTGTCTCTGCTTCTGCTTCTTCTGCTTCTTACTCAGTGCATCATGAGACAGGAGTTGGGAAGGGTGGGGATGCTATATCCACTTCCCTCTCCTGACTAGGTGAGCAAACCCTAAGCCTATGTGCAGTGGTGAGAACATGAGGACTGTGAGTACTTTGATGATAGCAGTGGATGGATAAGGTGTTGCATGAAAGGACCCACAGGCTTCAACAAACTGGGGTTTCCTGATGCTAAGTCCTCCTTGGGAGGTCAGGCAAATTCAGCCATAATGTGTAACATGTGCCTCATGTTCTCCTGGACTACATAGTCTTCAAGGCAGGGCCAAACTCATCCATGCCATGTTTCAAATAGCACACATTTGCATAAAGACCCAGTGGTGTTCCAGGGGGCCCCTGGGGTGTGCAGAGCTGGATCTGAGCATTGATAGGCCCAGAGGATGAGACTAAGGGCCAAGGTGGGGCTGCCAGGAGAGGCTCTATAGGAGCAGTGCCATGTGGGTGAGCACTATGGGACTATCAGCGTATGGGGTACAGAATGACATGATTCTCCAAAATCCTCATAAACTGACTTGGGCTTTGTCCTGTATTTTTATGGATCTAACAAGCTTAAGGAAAGTATATTGGGAGATCATCTTATTGCTAGGACTAGAATTCCAGGTGGTTAGAGGCTTACCTGCCATGGGCCATGAGAGCAAGAATGGGGTAAACAGATGGCAGGTTAGATAACCTGACAGATAATGTCTTACCACCTCCGCATATCAGTTTTCTTGGGTTTTCAAAGATAATCAATGTAGTATCCCTACGTGGACCCCAAATGGCATAAGTATGTTGCCACATGAGGTCTGTGAACTTGGACCTGCAGGGCATTGAACTGGACAGGCTCATAATACTGAAGATGGCCCTGTGTTTTACTCCAAAGGATACTGGAGCTCAGAACTGTTAGGCATTTTAGCTGTTTCTAAGCCAGACCAGCCTCATCTTTTTCTAAGCCAGACCAGCCTCATCTTTTTTAGAATAAACAGAGAGTTTAGGGCATGTATCTTCAGGTGTCAGAGGCTCTCTGTGATGGTAGACAACAGCTCTATACCCTCAAGCCATAGTTCAATACAAATAACAGTATAGAGGGTCCTGTGTGCTCCAACCTGATAGTCATTAAATTCCAGGCATAAAGTACATGATACCTATTTTATATATACATTATCTAAGGTTCAAAAACCATGATAAATTGAAAAGCTTATAGCTGGTTACAAAAGTTTATATATGAGTCAGTTCTATTTCATTGACAAATGAGTCTATGTTTATGCCTATAAAAAAATACTGTGACTGTAGTACAGCTTGATCTGGGATGGTGACATCTCCAACAGTTGTTCTTGTTGTTGCTGTTGTTATTGTTGTTGTTGTTGTGGATTGTTTCAGTTATAATGGGTCTCTGGTATTTCCAAATGAAACAAGATTTTTGTTTTCAGTTTCTGTGAAGAAATGCATTGAAATTTTCATAAGGACTACATTGAATCTGTAGATTTCTTTTATTAGGACAGCCATTTTTACAAAATTAACCCTACTGATCCATGAGCATGGGAGATCTTAATTTCTTTGTCTTATGTCTTACATTTTTTATTGTATTTTTTTGGTACAATACTTCTTTGGTTTTATTTATTCCCAGACAGACAGATAGTAGGTTAATGTGAATGGTATAACCTTCTTAATGTCTTTCTTATTGTCTATCATCTATATATAGGAGGGCTACTGAATTTAAACGCCATAATTCTTCACTATATAAATGTATTAGTTTGGGCATGGCATCAAAATTGTCCAAGAAGACAGCATATCAGCACACCCATTGACTTGGCTTGTGGCAGTTCATTAAGGCGGCTAGAATCTACTGATCAGTATTTGACTTTTCCCATGAAATTGAATAGTTCCTATGATCTGAGGCTTGCACCTTTAATCTCCAGACCTGTCACTTCTCATGTAACATACGTTGTCTCTCCACCTCTCAGTATTCTGCCCATTTATCAGGGTATAGGAGACAAATGTCTGCTTTCAGCCAGGAGCAGTCCAAGCTCGTGCTGGCTTCATTGTGCCAATGTTGTCTTAGTTCTCAGCCAAGAGGCTCCGCCTTTCATTGCTGAAGTCTTCTTTATGTTTTAGTTTGGATAGTCCTTTTCCAGGTCACTGACAGCTATTCTAACTCACACAACCTTATATTAAGCCCACCTATTAAACTTTTCATTTTAGATATAGTATAGTCATTTTTAGCTCTAAAAAATCTAGTTGCCTCTAGTTCTAGCTCATGACATTTCCAGTTTCCCTGCCCCTGGTAAGTCTCCTGATGTGTGGTACTTCCTCCCACCTTCTCACTGAAATCTCTCCACACATTTGCATTGTCTACTCCCTGTTAATTAAAATACATTCTTACTCTTGATGTTGACATGTTTTAAAGTAACATTATATCTTGTTGCTTCTTTTCTAGCCTAGTGATTTTGATATGTTACATCATTGAAAATGATTTCATCTTTTTTTTCTTCAAAAAGTACTAAATTTTTGTTTTGATAAATGGTCAGTTTATTGTAAAATAGGTACCAGTATGCCAATAACTGGTTTTAAGTTCTCCTGGGGTGTCTTAATAAATGCAGCCCTTACTGCAGGACTGAAAGTGTCCAGGCCTACAGAACTGCCTACCTAAGGCCTTGTTCAGCAAGCCTCCCTAATCTTGGTAGTTGGAATTATCCAAGAGTAATTCCAACTTCTCCAATCTCCCTTCAGTTCATAGTTTCCTATAAGCTACCAGGCCTCTCAGGCCTTCCTAATGGAGGCATAAGTTTGTATTCAGCCATATCTAAGGGATTTCCAAATATAGTGCCCCACAAATTCTATATACTTCCATGGCTTTACTACCAAACTGCTCCATCACTTGGCTTAAATCCTTCCTTCCACCATAGTTTAGACTCTCCATGCAAAAACCAGCAAGAACACAGATTTTACCCCCCTGCTCTCTTCTGTTCAAACCACATCTATTTATTATCACCATCCTTAACCTTAAAGTTGTTATCAGAGCTGCTCTCGTCCTCAACCCCTTGAGCCTCATCAGCTGCCATGTAGAAAGATTATGACCCCATGTCTGTGAAGGTCATAGGGACAAGATAGAAACACATGCCCACACATGTGCCTTGGGCACTTAAGCTGTCAAACAGACAGACGGAACCTCTGCAGAGGGTTTTTATATCTCGCTTGTTATTCACTGGGCTGTGACTTAGTGGTAGCCAGCACAGAAGTTGGACATTCACCCAAATGACAAGTCCTCATGACAGCATTGCACAGGGAGGGAGAATACACACAAGCGCAGAGAGACGCTGCCTGTATTGTCTTCATATAGGAACAAAGAATGAAGTGCTCACAGTTCAGTTCTCTTAGATTTGCTTCTGGCCTGTTGCCTCTTTGAGGTTTCTTTTTTCTTTAGGAAGAACAAGAAAATGTTATTCTAATATCTCTCAGGACAATACAATCCCACATCAGTTCCCGGCCCTGTTGGTTACCTTGGCAAGTTTCTTATATTTCCTTTGGCATCTCCACGACTCAATTGGGAACGCACAAATGGAGATCAGTGCTTGGATCAATGAATAACTCAGGGGAGGCATGGGAGAATTAAGATGGAAGTGGTCCATGCAGGATAAACGAAGAGACCGGAGCTAAGCAAATGAGATTTTGTTCTATGTAGTTTTAATTACCCAGCAAGTGAATGGACTCTTTTCTCTAATCTGTGTTTATCATTTCCATATTATATTAAATATAGAATTATATTCTTTAGCCTATTATCTATTTCTGACCTCATAGAGATGTCATACTTTATGACAGATTTTCATAGAATTGTATCTAGCATAGAGAACACTACTTTTAGCTTTAACTTTGTTGGCATGTGAAACAAATTTTTAATAATTTCATCTGATCTTAAATTTGTGGAATGTGTTAGTATTTTTTTCCACTCATTGAGTCTTTGGGAAGTTCTTCTCCCTATACACTCTGCACTAATTATCTTTTCTAATTTTAGCTATTTTCATTTTGTCCATATTAGCTTTATTTTGATGGGAAATACAAAAGATTAGTCTAAATCACTGCACTCCACATTGCTACAAATTACTCCCACCTCATTAACCGCATGTCTTACATAGTTTGTCATACTTACTTTACATAATGAATTTGGATCTGGAGAAAGTCAATGTTCTAGATTCCTTGTTGGCTCTCCTGGCCTGTATTGCATTTCTTAAAAGTTAAGAAAGTAACAAATTAATATGTCAAAATTCTAATACTAGTTCTATTTGCCCAAATAACAAGTTTTTGTATCTCTTTTAGTATGGCTTTATTAGCTTTAATAAATTGTATACCACTGCATTTAATTTAGTTAACTTGAGTAGATATGTTAGAGATTTAAAAATTAAAAAGACTAAAGATTCTTAATGTTACATTATTTTTTATTACTTATTTATTTATTTATTTATTTATTTATTTATTTATGTGTATGGGTGTTTTGGCTGTGTGTATGTCTCCACCGCATGCTCAGTGACTGCAGAGGCTGGGAGAAGGCATGGGATCTCCTGGGACAGCAGTTACAGACAGTTATGAACTGGCCACTGTAGGTGCTGGGAACTGAACTCCAGTTTCCTACAAGAACAGCAAGTACTCTTAACTGCTAAGCCATCTTTCCAGACATTCGTGTAACAGTTATTTATGAAGTTATGGACCAAGAACTAACAAAGCACACAGAAACTCCTCCCTGTGGGCACACCAGTCTAGGGAGAGCCCATGGTGAGCTGGAGCTGATACAAATCATTTCACAGAAACAAATCAATAAATGGACTGCTGTGTTTAAACATAGACATCCTTGTAATTAACTGTCATGAGAAGGCTTGTAGTAATGCAAAACTGTGCCCACTAGGATCCCATCCCAACTGTTAAGATTTCTCAGTTGTTAAAAATTTATCAGAACATTATTGGGAGAGTCAAACAATAAGATGTATACACATGCATATTTGATTTATATATGTTATTATTTGTGAGTGTGTGTGTGTGTGTGTGTGTGTGTGTGTGTGTGTGTGTGTGTGTATGTGTGTTAAAGAGAAAATTAAGGCAGGGATGTGGGGAAGGAGTGCTCAGAGTTAGAGGTTCAGATGAAGTTTGGGATAAATGACCAAGGAAGTACTCTCTAATCTGGGCCATCACATTTAAGACTGAAGGAGTTGGTGGTGTTGTATATGCCAGGGTGCTGAATACTGTGGGCAGGTCAGTCAAAAACACTTCAGGAGGGACAAGCAAATGAGCTATTGGCCTAACAGGAAATATACTCCTGGGGGTGGAAGACCAAGGGGTAAAAAGAAGCAAGGGAGTTGCCTGATCTTCCTGAAGATGAGGAACTTTTTGAGTGGACAGAGAATTGGGGACTAGAGACAGTTTGCTTTTCCTCCTGTAAGTGAAGAGAATTATCTATAGGGAGGGGAATTCTCAAGAAAGACTCCAGCTATGAGCCGAGCTGGGAGGACTGGGTAGGTAGGAACTACTGAAAATGATGTGATGTAACTGAGGGACATGCAGCTCAGAGATCTTCAGAACAGAGAGCTTCCCAGAGCCCAGAGCCCAGAGTCTGTGATAGACCTGCCTTTTGACACTAATCTCAAATCTCTGGAGAGATCACTTCAGCCCAGCAGACCTAGCATTAGATTTCCAGCAGTATAATTCCATGCTTCTTGATAGTCATTGAGAGGGATAGTAGGGAGGAAGTTCAACAACTCAGAGCCTGAATGGACATCAGAAGTCATCATGTGAGTCTCTGCACAGTTGAGCAGAAGCAAGAGTTGGTGGGGGTTGGCTGGGCTTGCTTCAGCATTTCCAGGTGAATGATAACATGGAGTCCCACATCCCATGCTCACCTGCACTGTGTGCTTGCCTTTGTCATAGCTCTGCTGTGTGAACATGTAGGGATGACGAGGAACCCCCTCCATAAACGGCAAAGCAGTTAGTCCACCAAGGAAATCTGTGGCTGATCTGTGGATCAGTAACAGAAATCTGAGAATGTGCATTAAAATATTAAGAATAAAATTTCAAAACAAGTAGGACATCAGGCATATCTACGAGGAAATACCTTGAGAAATAGACAAATAGAAAAGCGTAACAACTTCCCGAGATGAGCACTGGCAACAGGGGCTTAGGAAGGCATCAGTGCGTGCTTCTCTCTACCCTGAATGCTTGGCTAATCCACAGCCCCAGGTTTGCCTAAGTGATTTTCTGTATCTACTTCTCTTGAACTATTGACACAATGCTTTTGATCTGAGTTGCCATTGTGCCCTTGCTCTATGGATGACATTTCTTGTACTCACAGGAGCAATGGGAAAACATTTTCGATGTCCTCTAATGGTAGAGGCATGGAGCCTCCCTTGACCCCGGTAGTGCTGCCCATCACTGAGTCTGTTCCCCGGGCTCTGACATTGTTCCTTGCTTTCTAGCTGTGGTTCATCATTAGAAATGCGGGATTGCTCAAGATGCCCTGCAATTTAAGTTGCAAAATAGCCATGGACTCTGTGCTATGCTTTGGGCTTGTTCAAATTCTTTTTTCTACAGATTTTTTTTTCTTCCCAGTATTTTTTGTCTCCCAGAAGTCCCTCTCATTTAACCTCTGACCATTTGATTTGATTTTCCAAGGACCGGGACTTTCTCCTACAGAAAGCTAGCAAAGATAAATGCTACTGCAAAGGTCACTTTGGGAGGGAGTATCATTAGATATCCGCTTATTGTTATTGGGAGACAGATTTTGAATTAAAGTATAATAATGACTATGTCGTGACCACCTCCAGCTCAAAGAAGTCACTAAATGAGCCTCTGCAGAATGCAAACTGCATAACCTCAATATGCTTTAGTGCTTTGACTCCCAGGGTCCTCCCCACTGCAACAGTTTACCATGCTCTAGCCTCAGGAAGCCTGCATTCTCTCTGCTGTAGCTGTCTTACCCAGTAAATACAGGTGTCTCATCTCTCAGAGGTAAGAAACCAGCCTTTGTTCCCAATCACATCTCCTATACCTACCACTGGACCAGCAGGAGCCATAAACATAGCAACGCCCACTGCAATAGTGTAATAAAAGATGTGTAAAATAAAGCCCCCGTGAGAAGCAATACTCTCTCAGCCATGACACTTGGTAGTTTTCTCTATTTTCTTTTGTATAGACTATTTCTGGAGCGTGACCAATGAGGTGCTCTCTCAAAGATCTTATTTCCAAAGGAAAGAATTGTTAAGTATCCCAAGGTGAAATGATCTGGTTGTATTTTCTGAATTTGCATAATGGTCCATATCCAGTACCTGGTAGGGTTGATTACCAAAAGAATCCACCAAGGGAGAAGGTGCCATTTAGATTTATTTTTGCAAGGTTCAGCTCAGCACAAATCTGTATTAAATAGTGGGTCTCAAATTATTCCATTTCTAGGGAAACTTATTTTTTTAAGCCACCATCATAATCACTCCTCCTAAATCAAACCATTGCCCATTCAATCAAGTGAATTTAGATGCCACGTTGACATAAAGCATTCTGAACGAACATGGAAGCCCAGGACAGAGCAAGCTACAGGAAATCAAGAAGAATAATTGGTTCCAAAGTGTACTTGTCTTACAAATGTTTTTCCTTCTCTTGTCAGTTGACAATTTCTCCTTGACATGACGTGATTGAACTCATGAAGATTTTTCTCCAAGGAAACAACACACTTGGGAAGTATGAACCCAGAGAGGTCACATCTTTTGGAGTTATCTGCCGCCAAGAAGAATGGCTCCCATTTATTTTTCAAGGTGGAAGGCTTTCTTTTTTTTCCTGTCCATGAAATTTAAAATGCCCAGAGTAATTTAGTTCAGACCGACCAAACAAAAAAGTCACGTTTAAGCATCTATAGGACCTAGAATGCCTGAGTCTGCAAGGAGAATTATTTGACACTTTCTTATGGTAGGTGGGCTGTCAAATGATGGATTCTGTCTCAAAACATAAGCTATGCTTTTCTACAGCGGTTTCTGGACCACAGAACTTGAAGTAGAAAAGGCACATTTTTCTTAGAGAATTCTAAGCAAGCATGCTTTTAACAAAAAATTAGTCTCAAATACTTTTGGATTGATTTTAGCTAAAGAGAAACTTGGGTAACCAATAGCTTAAACTATAGGTAAAATGAGAATCATAGATGGTCTTTTAAAGGGAGGATGGGTGTGATATTGCAGATGACCAGGGCTGTACAATTTATAAAGGAAGCTTCAAGAATTGACCCTATTTTAAACACCCACAGAGACCTAGGACCAAGAAGGAATGGAAGAAGCATACTGAGATCATATCTACATGGAGAACCATGGTTTATCTGGTGAAGGACATGTGGTGCTACTTCATGCAGAGCTCTGAAGGGATTGTCCAAAGAGAGGGCCTCCTTGGGCTGGGTGCTTGACTTGTACCTGAGACATCTCAAGAGACTTGTTCACACGTCAGAGACATGGGCGAGCCCACTCATACAGCTTCAAGAAGCTGTGAGGATCTACCTGGGGAATGAGACGGGCCTAGAAAGAAGCATCTCCTTGATATCAAAAGGTTGTTGGTTCCAGGAGCCCCCAGAAAGCTAAGAGTCATGGACACTCAAATCCCTCTCTTAAGAGAGTGTGTGTTACTGTTGCACCATAGCATTGAGGGAGCGGTGGCAAGGAGGAAGTCTCTGCATGTTTAATATCATGACTAGTTTTTTAAAAGAAGTCCTGCTCTCCAATTGGTTGACCCTGTGGATATAGAACTTGTAGATAGGACATCCTAACTGTTTACATTTCGGAGGAAATCTCAGTTTTTCTCGAATGAATTTTTATACTCTGGAGAACAAAGCAGGTGCTTTAAACATGGAGGAGTTTTGTGTTATCACAGAAGGTTTTCACACTTGGCATGCCATCCCACGCTTTTAATTATAGCACTCAGAAGCTGAGGCAGGAGGATTGTGAATTTGAAGCCTACCCAAACCCTGTCAGAAAATAAAGAAGGAAAGAGAGGAATGAAAATGGAAAGGATAGAAAAAAGATAAATGGGGTCGGGGAGGGGGGGAAGAGAGGAAATTCAGAAAGCATCTGTCTGGTCCCAGTGTTATTGTGGTCAAACGGATTAATGCTTGCATGTTTGTGAAACTTTGCATGACACTGTTGTAGCCCCAAAATTTGGATCCTTGCTTGATTGGAATTGAAAATACCTGTGATTATTTGTCTCAACCAATATTAACATCTGTTCACTATTGTGGCTTAGTTTTTAAAGATTTAATATAGCTTCTAGTAATATCAGATCTTTTCTCAGGGCTTCTGACTTCTCTTGTATAAATGCTAGTTCCCTAATTTTGTAATAAAATGTATTAAGAAGATTTCCTAAAGCAAAATAATGTCAGAACATTGATATTTGTTTCAAAGTCCAGATCCTTGAAAGAGGCAGCTGAGAAAATATTGGGTGTATAGTACAGTATATTAAAATAATTTTACATCAGAGGGAAGGACATTAGAACAGTCCTTCTATTGTCCTTCTATATAAAATATAACAATGACTATGAAGCAGTAACTTATAGCACATATATACAGTCAGACATGATGCTGAGCGTCTCAAAGGCGGCATCTTACTCAATTCTCAGTACAGAGCTAAGATGTAAGTACTTTTGTTAGACTGATTTCAGAGATGAGGGACTAACATTCAAAGATCCTGAGTGATTCAGCTAGAATTACAAAGCTGATAACAGAGGGTAGCCTATGACTGTAACCCTTCCTGTCTCAGTCACAAGCTTACCCCACTATGACAAGCATGCTTGGGACCTGCCCAGATAAGTGGAGAATCTTTACTGTTAGGACAGAAGAAGCCACCACTGTACTTAATGGAATCAATGCCATAAGTGATGGCTTTCTAAATAACATGTATGAAAAACATACATTTACCATTTTAAAACAGCAAGCAAGATATATTTTTTACTGTTATAGACAGAAGTTGTGTAACATGCAATAAGTCAAGGTTATCGTATGTTACTTCCCCATCACTGTGGCAAGTACCTGGTAGAAACAACCAATGAGAAATGCATTTTGACTTGTGGGTTCAGGGATACAGTCCATTATGCAGGAAAGTGAGGTGGCCCCTTCTATTTTGCACCCTAGGAAAAGGCTTCCAAGCTCCCATTGTCCCCAAAGCAGTTCTGACAACTGAGGACTAATGGTTTTAAATTTATCAAGCCGTCAAGCACATTTCAGACTCTTGCCAGCACATTCCACCTCTGGCTGTGTCATAATGGGAAATGCAGTTGGTACTTCAAGACATTGCAATGTTTTAACAACCCCAAACTGTCCAAAAGTCCAAGGTCTTTGCTAAGATTCAAAGGAAATTCTTAACTAAAGCTAAGCCCCTATAAAATATCTTGTTATATGCTTCCAATAAATGACACAGAATAAATATTCCTTTCCCAAAAGGAAGAGGGGGGATATCAAGGAAAGACTGGGCTAAAGCAAGATCTAGACACAGCAGGACAAACAAATTCTTCTGGTACCATGTCTGGCATCTGGGTCTCATGACATCACTTGAGCTCTGACAGGCTTGGGGATCCACACTCCTGGTCTTGCTATTTGTCCCACATATGACCTCTCTCTTGGGCTGACTCAACTCAGCCCCTACAGCTTTCGTCAGCAGATAGAATCTATCTTTGGGATCCTGGTATCTCCACTGACACCCGGGCTTATCCTACAGTGTCACACATTGGTCTTCCAGGGTTTTCAACTCTGCCACACATTCCCTGGCTTTCCCAGACCCTCCCCTTTTTGTTCTAAATTCTTGGCAAGCCCCCTTCACTCTGGCACTTTGGAGATTAAACTACTACTTAGTAATAAAAATGCACATTTTCAGCAAGACATAATTATTATTAGCCTAAATGTCACTAACAGCACAGTCTCAAGCTCTGTTAACTTGGAGTCAGAATCATAATTATACATAATAAATCTGTGGTCACACAGCAGGAAAGTGATCACCAGAATTGGTGTCGGAGAACAGGGTAAGATAGGAAAACACGTAGGTGTTAATGTTTTAAATTTAAAATGTTCCCCCTCAGACTCACGTGTTTGAACACTTGGCTGGCATCAGTGCTATTTTGGGCAGTAATGGGACCTTGGTACATGTGGCCTGTCTCTCTCAGCCTCCTTATTTGTCAGGAGTGGAGGGGCAGCCATCTCCTATCCCCACCTCTGTGAAGGGAGCTGTACTAGCTGTGTGCCTTGTATTACATTTCCCAGTCCTGAAAACAGATGAAGCCCTTCTTCCTTTAAGTTGCTTCTGTCATAACCAGGAGAAAAGAAACCAATACTCACACTTGGTAGTAGGAGTGGTATCTTTGCCATACGCCTGACCGTGTGGTCATTAGGCCTTTGAAACCAGTTGGCAAGAGAAATGTGGACAAGTTAGGTGGTGCAGGCTTGAGAGCCCTAGAAGGTGTTTGATGGGCTGTTCTGGTAGAAGCTCAGAGGAGCAAGATGCTGATAGAAATGCAGACAGTAAAGACTGTGCTTGAGGGTTCAGCGAGGAACAAGACTTCTCCTGGGCAATGGGCTATTAGATTGGCATAAAGCAAAACTCTCTCCTAACTATATCTCTAAAATAAAATGCCATTATAAAAGAGGGGTTAAAAAGATTGTAAGAGCCAGAATACCTAGAAAGACTTCAGAGAAACAATGCCTTCTGGAAATGGCTATATAGATAAGATTACAACAAGGGCAGCATCTATGAGTATATTAACATGGAAAAGGCACATTTTCACAGAGTATCATCCATAGACAGAGTATTATAGGCAACCAGTGGTAGCTGGGAGAAAGAGAGTTAGTTTGTCTTAGGGATAAGACCCCTTATTGATTACTCAATGAAGAGTAGTCAGCCCTGAAACCGTATATACACACAAAAAAAGACAGACTCTAGCTATGTATTTGTGCATACACATGTACACACACATGCTCATATGTATGTATATACAAATGCACACAGAGACACATGCACATACACATGCGTATACACACACACATACACATACACACACACACACACACACACACACACACACACACTCATCAATAGTAAAGAAAATGAGTAGAGGGAGCATGGAGGGGCCGGAGGGAATGTATCCAGGAGGAGCTGGAGGCAATCAGAGGGAAAGTGATGTCATTCTATTTCAATTCAAAACACATTTTAAAATAAATAAATAAAACTGTAATGAAAAAACATTAGAAGAGGTGAAAGCAAACACCTTGAAGAAACATACACCTCGCAATAGGAAGTAGTTATAGTAACATTCATTGAAATACATTAGAAGGTAAGATGCCAAGTTCTGCTGCCTGCCTGAGCTGCCGCCGTTTGTGGAGATCCTTTGCCTATCTACGGAGCTCTCATTTCCCTACAGGACACCCCTTCCCCTCTGTCTTGCTAGACATTTTCTTTATAAATTGAAAATAGCAGAAAACTTTGCAGTCTTACACCATACCCCAGGCTTCGGTGGGTAGGAACTCACCCTCAAGATAAAGTTCTTACTGCTTGCAGAATCTGTGGGTTCTCTTTCAGCCTCTTCAACAAAATGTAGCCACTTTGTTTGCAACTGGAAACACTCTCACTCCTTCCTTGACAAACTGCACTTGTGGGGAATCTTTTGACGTTAGCACTTACTGCAAAAATGGATAAAGGCAGGGTCCTAGCTAGCACTAATTGCCGACCTGTCAACTTTACAGAGCTTAGCATCACTGGAATGGGGGAAGTCCACGATGGAGTAACTATATCAGGTCAATCTTATAGGCATGTCCGTAAGGGGTTTTATTAACTAGTAATTGACATCAGCGCAGCTAGCTTACCTTGGGTGATACTGTACCCTGGGCAGGTGATCCTAGCTGAGTGTAAGCCAGCAAGCAGCATTCTGGCATGGTTACTGCCTTAAGCCCCTGCTGTGAGGTCTCTCAGTGATGGAGTGTGGCCTGGAAGTGTAGCCCAAATAAATCCTTTCCTCCTCTGAGTTGGTTTCGCTCCAATGTTTTTATCATAGTGACAGGAAGGAAACGAGAAGGACCAGAGTGACAATGGCCATGGCCTAAGGGATTTGCTGTCTTGAACTTTCCTTAGCCAGATAAGTTAGCCATCGCTTTTAGTTTCAACATCAGTTTTCAGAACACAAGAACATAACCAGAGTCTATGGCAGAGGTAACGTGGATGCTGCTGGAGTATAAAAGCCACTCAATTTCTCATTTAAACTTTGCAGCCACCTTGGACTTAATGGTTTTGTGTTTATCTTATTTGGTGTTTTCTCTTCCTGTTTTTATTCATTGTTCCTTTCTCCTTTGTTTTCTGTTTCCTGTCAAATTCATTGCTTTTTCTTAGTTTGTTTCCTTTCGATGAATTTAGACTTTGTATTCTATTTTTAATTACCTCAGATTTACATTTTATATAATTAGTTTATAATATAAAGTTGATCACTATTTTATCTTCATCCTAAACAATACAAATTTAATAAAAGGAGCCGCTTCAGATTGGTCCCTTCTACCTACCAGATCATAATCTGTGTTAGCCTGTTTCCTGTTGCTGTAATGAACTACCTGAGGCAATTAATTGATTGAGAAGAAAGTCCATTTTAGATTATGGTTTTAGTCTGTGATCAAACAGTCTAATTGTATTGGAAGCAAAAGAGAAGAGCCCTCATTGCTGTCTCCCTCAACAGCATGCCCTGTGTGACTTAGGGATCTCTCAGCAGGGCCCATCTGCTGAAGGTCCACAGCACGCCCACTCTGGGGACCACGTCTTTAACACGGGGGTCTTTGGATAGCATCCTGCATCAATTTGTACCATCATCAGTCACACCCACTTTACAAACTCCCCACAGAGCTTTTTACACATTTTCTAATAAGTGACTTTTTTTTTCATTTTGGTGCTGCTATTGTCCAGCAATAACTACTTCAGATTCAGTTCCTTCTGGGACAGGGCATCACCCAGTGACTTTCTGACAGTTCTTTGGACATTAGCTTATTAATTATAAGTTATTATTGTCTTCTATACACACAATTGTCTTTGTAAGGATTATAGTTCTTTCTCCAACAGTCTCCAGTTTTCTTTGGCATGGTATGTTTCGATTTCTATTCATTTTGCTTAAGTCCTGAAGGTAGCTATTCCCTTAATCCTAAGATCATTATTTCTTCAGCTATTTCTGTCCCTTTCTTTGCTTTGTCTTTCCCTTTCATTCTTCATACGGCAGAGAATCAATCTCTTCTCCCTCATGCCTCAGAAGTGTCCCTTTCATTACTTTCCTTTTTTAATTTGCAGCATCCTAATGCCTTGGACTCTACTGTTCAGTTTGCTAAGCCTCCAGCCCTGCTCAATCGATACCTCATCCTGCCACTGAATTCTTATTTCCAAGGACCACCTACCCTTTCCATGTAAGGACTTCTGCACTGCCTTTGTTCAAATAGCTTTCCCTGGCTAACACTGTACCTTTGTCTCCTCCAGGCCGTGCAGTGCTCTGGCACCTGTGGTCTATGCAGACATGCTCAGTCTCACAGGTGTGGAGCATCCATGCTGCTGGCTGCTCCGTCAGTTCTGCCATTGCTCCTCATTCACCCGGGTGGTGATCTGTAATTCTGGTCATCAGCCCAGATTGTTTTAATATAGAACTCTCTTAACACCAGGCCTGTGAAAGTTTCCCCCACAGCAGTAATTTCACATTTGCTTCTTATATACAGGATTTAATAGTCTTGAACAGGTATTCAGTTCCTCCACTTGGGGTTCCTACAGCAGGTTGCTTACGATGTGCACTGCACACCAGCATGTGTACAACCTGATGTTTCGATCTTTCATGGCCAACACTTGTCTTTCTTTTCTCAGATAGCAAATGGTTTCCTTACAAAGCGACTCTTACAGGATTCTTGAACTTCTACTTCCTATTTATAGGAAGGGACAGTTGGTGAAATTTCTGAATGGGATTCAGAGACCACAGTTCTAACTCCTCTTGCTTTAGTCTATTATCCCATCTTCTATACTATCCACCGGAGAAGCACCAGACTCCCCACCATGGTGTCTTTTAATTAATATTTCTTGTTGGACACTTGGAAATTTCATGGTTTCCTTTTTGCCTAAGGCCAATGAAGTATAAAAAGTACCTTTTCATTTAGTACAGTGCGTTTTGATCATATCCTTCTTGACTCCTCTCAGTTCTAGCCCTACCCACCCAGCTTTGTCTTTTTTTTTTCCTACCCATCACGTCCAACCTGTGCCGCTCATATATTCTTGAATGTGTGGCCTCCCAACGGAGTAAGGTCAGCTTACAAGGAGCAACATTCCAGACCTACTCTTTTTCTCTCAGCAGTTATCAATTGCCAATAGCGCTTTGGCTACTGGTGAGATTTTAGCTCCTCCTCCCTTCCCTATGCTGGGATTTGGTCTTGCATGGTGTGTGTAGGCTGTTACAATGATGTGAGTTCTTATGTGTAGCTTCCCTGCTGTGCACATCTGCAGTACACTGTTTCCTTGTATCTGCCCACTGCTACTACTTGCAGTCTTTCTGCCCCTCTCTCACAATGAGGGAATGAGGGGTTGTGATATAGATGTCACATTTAGGGCCTATTCTCTGCATTGGCTAAGGGGCAGTCTGTGTTAATCAACATCTACTGCAAAGAGACGTGTCTCTAATGGGTGTTGAGTAATGCATTGATCTATGGCTATAATGATAAGTCACTAGGCATCAGTTTAATACTGTGTCCATTCTGCAGATTAATAGTAGTAGGTTCTCCCTCAGGGTCTGTGATCTGTCTACTCATAGGTTTTTGGTCCAAACAAGGTGCAAGTTATGGCTTTCATCTTACAGAGTGGGGTATAAATACAATCAGGAAGTGGCCTGTTAGTCTCATAATATTGATGCCAGTATTGCATCCATGGGCGTGTCTTGTCGGCCCAGTCATTATTGTAACTCACAGGGTTCACACCCAGGTAAGACTGAGGATTATTTTTCTCTTCCGGTAGCACCGTTCAAAGTAGCAAGTGAGATGAAGCTTCTAGGTCAGTCCCAGCTTGTTACCTGTGTGTTCTGTGACTCAGGTACAGTCTGTCTTCCACGATTGGGTCTTACCTTCAGGTCCTGGAGAGTAACCAATGGCACTGGCAATCGCCTGTACTGTCTGGAGCTCTGTGGCTTCACTATCCAACAGCTCCAAGAGAAATAACTCATTCCTGGCACCCAGTTTTTCATGTGTTAGCCTGTGGCATCTGATAGGGACACTGCTGTCCTATTATGGAATAAGTCTATTTTAACTTGTTTCATAAAAGTATATTTTGGAAGCTTCTATTAGTGGTAGATTTTCATAAAACATCTTTGAAAGGTCTTTAGTGTTATTTCTCCCTCCCTATATGTCTCCTCTATCTTGAAACTCCCATCTCTCACCTACTTAGCCCCTCTTGGTCCATTAATCCTCTTTAAGCCTTTATATCAGGATGCTGTATCTTCTCTCCCCTGAAAGCCTACCCCTGCCCTAACTTGCATGCATTCCATCACCTCTTGCATTCTCCAAGCAGTGCAGATGCAGCTCAGCTGGGTAGAGCTCTGTCCTCAAAAGTACAGGCCTCCCTGGGACACAGACCTCAACTCCCCAACTCCTTTGGCCTCTCATCTCTACTCACTAAATGCATTTCCTTCCAAAATTCACTCTCAGGACTCTCCCACATGGATTGTGGTTTCTTGAATATGGATAAGAAAAGAAGAGTCTGGCATTTGTCAGGCATCCCTCTTATTCCTGTTCCTATTACATACAATTCTATATATGTCATCTTATTCTTTGTATCAGTTATTTTGCTGATAAAAGCAACTTAGGAAAGGAAGATGGGAGGGGCTTGGGAAGGGGAATGAATATGTTGTATGGAATTTTCAAAGAATAAATAAAACTTTTTAAAGGAGGGTTTAGTTTGGCTCATGGTGCAAGAGTACAGTCAATCATGGCTACAAAGGCATGGGGGTAGGGTGGGGGCTGGTCACACCCAGTCTGCAAACAGGAAGCAAAAATAGATAAATGCTGTGGTCAGTCTGCTTTCTCTTTTCTCTACAGAGCATGGATGGTACAGCCCACATTCTCACTCTTCCCGCCTCAGCTGTTTGAAACAGCTTACGGGTACTCCCAGAGATTCTTTTCCCTATATTGTTTCAGGTTATAACAATTATTTATCATATCGATCCCTATAGGAGTCCTTTGAGGTAGGTCTGAGGATCCATTTTGCAGGAAGTAAACTGATGTCTGCAGACAGTCAAGAACTTATTCTGTAAGGTACTATCTGGATTGAGCTGGCATCCAGCTAGCTCCAAGTATTCTCTTCCTGTTTGCCCCTGTGTTCAAATTGCCTGTCCCTGAACACAGCACCTGGAGGTCACAGGGAGTTGTTGGTGTCTCAGAGTGGAATGTGGGATAAAATGCTACTGCCACTCAGGAAATGGATGTAGCTCAGGACATGCTCGAAACACTCTATCCTGCTGTGTAGACGTGACCCCAACCTGTTGCAGTAGCAGCAGCAGCAGCTCCCAAGACTGGCTAGATGTTCTAGTAATGGATATCCGCCTAGACCCACTGAATCTAAACCTTCAATTTAACAAACCCCCATGAGGTTTAACATTACAGTGCAGTCGTAGGAGCACCAGCCTAGAAATAATCTGAACTCTATATGTTAGACACTGAAGCCAGGTGCTGGGAAAGTTGGCATGACACAGATCTTGGAGGGGAATTCAGGAGTCTCACTGCCTTGCAAGTTGTCTCATTTGGACATCAAAGATTTCTCCCTTGAGGAGCCCACATGAAAAACATGAAATAGCCTCATTCTAGTCTCAGGCTGAAGATGTTGGCCAGCTCTCCAAACTCAGCATGCTTCAAATCACTGTCCTTGAAAAGACCAGCTTGCTCTTTAGTCTGCCCTGATACCCACCACTCAAAGGACTGGATGGATGGTTGGATGGACAGATAGGGGGACAGATGGACAGATAGATGTGGCAGAAAGCAAGAGGATGCAAGACCTGTGTGTGATTGGAAGGTTAGAAGTATGGAAATCATGAGATGTAGAGAAAAAGCCAGCCACATGTGTGCATTGTCACCTTGATAAATGAGCATACATATATGAAAGTCCCAGCCCTGGCCTCTAGGAGAAACCAAGAGAAGTTAAGTCACCACTGGCATCGACTCAGACTGTTAACAAGCCCCACGAACTAGGGCCTCTACGAACAGAAATGTGCTTTCTCATGGTTCTGAAGGCTGGAAGTTTAAGTTCAAATGTTAGAGACCAGCTTCTGCCGTGACTGCTATTTTGGACTTGAAGATGGTATCCTTTGTTGTGCTGGAATCATGGCTCTCATCTGGACAGACCACAGGCCAATGTAGTTTCGTGTGGCAGAGGTTTATTGGGGGGGAGGGGAAGGTGGGGGATGAGAAGGAGACAAAGGGGTAAAGAGAGAAAGAAGGAAAAAAAGGGGACGAAGATCAGGACGGATCTGCCTTTTGTTTAGGCTGTGTTGTAACTGCTTGCAGGTAAGGGTGGGAAGTGGACTCTGAGAATGTATGTGATTGCCATGGCAACAGATGTGCCAGTCCCTGTCACCTGTGAGTGTCCTGATACATCCTCTTTCTCCTTGTGTCTTCACGTTGTCATCTATCTGCACGTGTACATCATTAGGAGAACACCAATCATGCTGGATTAGGACACTCTAACCAACCTTAACTTACCTTCCTAAATGCCCAATCACCAACTGCAACTACAGATTTGAGAGGCACAGCTCACCCACAGGAGACTTTCACTTTCCACAGGGGACGGGGTCGGAGAGCTGCTTTCCTGTGCACACTGTGCTCTTCAGGACTTTCCACCTTGCTTTGTACACTGTGTCTTTCCTGAGCCTTGTGAATAGGGCTCTGGGTGGGATGGGAATGGCATAAAAGAGAAAATCATTATGAGTGCATAAATGTTCTCTTCTTGGTGAAACCCAGCAATGTCCTCTGAGACTATGCTGGTTTGTCTCATCTTCTGTGCTGGGATGTATTTGCTCAGTGGCTCAGGACAAACTCTAACCCAGTGTCCTTTTGTATACACCAGTGTGTTTGTTTTGACCCTGCGGGCAGTGTCCCCCCCCCCCCAGCCTACTGCCCATCAGTTAAGGTTTTGAAGACATAGTTTAAAAGCTCACTGTCTGGAAGGCCCCTGAGGGTCCTGTTACTACTTGAAGAATCATTAGAGCATAGTGTTCTCAACCTCGCTTATACAAGGAACTGAGAGAGCCCAGAATTTTGAAAGGAAACTAAGAAGTTTTGAAATATAACCCCCTAGCTAACCGATAACGTAAATAGAATTTCATGTGTAGTTTCCAGTGTTGAACTTTCTAATCGATGACAGAAATGCTTTAATCGAGGTGTTTGTTTTGGGTCCTTCATTATGCTTGCAGTCATTGTTGGAATGCTCCTAACCAGTGGAGAAGGTTTCAAAGATTGAGTAAGCCCTTCCAGGGCAGAGCCATGCCCAGGAGCAGTTAGCCAAACAAAGAGGACCCCAATGTCTTTCTGTGTACTTTCTTGTTGATGTTATTTGTTTGGTTTTGGTATTCTTTTATCTTATTGGATTTTGTTTGTCTGTTTGGATTCCCTGAGTTTCTCATTTTTGTTTTTGTGGGGTTTTTTTGAGACACACACACACACACACACACACAGAGAGAGAGAGAGAGAGAGAGAGAGAGAGAGAGAGAGAGAGAGAGAGAGAGAGAGGATGAACAGGAAAAAGGATAGGACGGAAGGTGGGAAGGAGAAAGAATATGATGAAAATATATGTATTGGGGGGGGGACTTCACACTGGCACAGTCCAGTGAAGGTGAAAGGTCACTTTGCCCCAGGACATTTGAGGTAGGGGGAAGCAGTTCCTGCCTTATCAGGGGAGTTTGCCAGTGATAGGAGCACACATTCTCAGTTATCTGCTGGTTCTATCTCTAGAAGAACTTTGAGATTTGCTGTACACAGGAAAAAGAGAGCTGTAATTTGCCTGTGTCACACCTTATAAGGCTTAAGTGTAATGTGTGCACAGTGTCTATGGTTAGAGACTCAGCTTCTGCCTTTGGTCCTAGGAACCAGCATGAACCAGAATAATCTCTCTGTCTCTGTCTCTGTCTCTGTCTCTGTCTCTGTCTCTGTCTCTCTCTCTCTCTCTCTCTCTCTCTCTCTCTCGGAAATGTCACATCATCAAACTAACTTAGAAACAGATGCTCCCCAAAGCAGGATATATACAGTCACAAAAGATGCACCCTCCACTCACAGCAGTGTCATGAAGAAGTTGTCTTCTAGTCTAAGCCCCCAGGAAAGGAACTCTGAAGTAACCCACTTTTTCATTTGGCCTTTCTCCATTTCGTCAGCTCTCACTGCTTGAGGTTCCACTGTATTAGGACTGTTCCTATCCAGGGCCATTCTGTTCTGCAGATGGGATATTGTTCAACTCATGAATTACTAGCCAGTAGATCTTTGGATTTAGTTTTTCTTATATAAGTTATAAAAAGAAGAAAGAAGGAAGGAAGGAAGGAAGGAAGGAAGGAAGGAAGGAAGGAAGGAAGGGAGGGAGGGAGGGAGGGAGGGAGAGAGGGGGTAAGAGGGAAAGAGAGAGGGAAAGAAAGAAAGAAAGAAAGAAAGAAAGAAAGAAAGAAAGAGAGAGAGAGAGAGAGAGAGAGAGAAAGAAAGAAAGAAAGAAAGAAAGAAAGAAAGAAAGAAAGAAAGAAAGAAAGAAAGAAAGGAAGAAAGGAAGGAAGAAGGAAGGAGGGAGGGAAGGAAGGAAAGATGAGAGAGAGAGAAGGAAAAAGAGAGGGAAAGAAGAATGAGCTGCCATCAAGACACTCAACCTTAAAGAAGTATAAGAAAGCTCTCCACCCTCCCAAGCTATGACACTTCTCTTCTTCCACTTTAGCTTTTGACCTTTGGTGAGTTCATTGCCTATTGTGCTTATGGTCAGGGTTACTTTGAGGACAAGCTGCCTGTTATAACCTTCTGTTATTATACAGAATCAGACCTAAACTGGAACTCTGGGCAGCTTTTTCTCCTTAGTCAAAAAGAACTAGGGCCTGGATCTCGGACTCAGAACTGAATGCCCCAGGCACACTGGAGACTTTCGTAGTCTGAATATGAAATGTCCCCACACCTAAACTCACATATTGAATGCTTAATTTCCATCTGGAGACACTGTATGGAGACACTGTAGAAACTTTGAGGGAAGAGATGGAACTAGAGGGTGCAGGTCACAGGAAACTGGGCTTTGAGGTTCTGTCTAGTCCCTGGTCCCTCCCTCTCTGTGTTAGCTATCAAGTGCAGCATCCTCTCAGTGTATGTTAGCTGTGAGTACCCTGCTCTGAGGAATATCTGCTCACTTCACTCTAGACCAAGAAGAAATGCGTCCAAGGACTGTAGACCAAAATCTCTGAAACTAGGAACCCAAGTAATCCCTTTAAAGTTCTTTCTTGGTATTTTTGGTCACAGTTTGTGAACATAACTAGCACAGATGCCAGTGGGATTAGATTTGCATCCTTTCTCCTCTGGCCACACCCCCCGCCCCGCGCGCACACACACACACACACACACACACACACACACACACACACACACACGTTAGGAGTCAGGGGATGCACCTGGAAAGAAAAGTTTCAGAGAAATGGCCTTTTGATCCCCTTCACAGACGTTTGGAGACATGAAACATTGCTCAGCCCAGATGCCCAGTCAAGATCAGGTACCAGAAGGGGCAATGTGCTCCTGAAGGAGAAATGACCTATCACTTTGTGCCATGGCCTATCTATCGTCATATGGTGGTGGTGGTAGGGGCTTCTTATCCTCAGCTTACACTGGGTCCTCTCTCTATAAAACACTTGTATGATCCTGAGAGGAAAAGAATCTGCCTTTCAAAACGAAACAAAAGCAAACTATTGTCCTTTAGAACTTAGAAAAATTATCTATAGGACACCCTCTTGGTGGTTAATCCTGCATATCTCAGATCCTGAGAGTCTAAGGACACATCTGGGGACATATAAGCCCCTGAGTTCTCAGGGAACCAGCACAGTGACTTCATTAAACTTTCATCAGAGACAGGATTTGTGCAGCAATTTGTATCAATGACAGCTGCCAGACAGGGAAGTAAATGCCCTTTAAACCAGTGTTTCCAAGTCCGATCTCCATGTAAAGGTTCCCTACACCCACCCAGACAAGCTGGCTGGACATCAAGTGTAGGCAGGGTGTGCTTGAATCTGGACTCCTGGGAATGTCTAAGCCGTGGAGTCCCAGGGCAGTGTTGGAACTCCTGCTGCTGAGGGGGATGTGAAAGGGAGGGGTGTGCCATTGTAAGGGAATCTAGTGTTTATGGGATCCAAGCAGAAACGTGGCCTCCTTTGTCCTCCTGAGCTGATAAAGTGTGGGACTGTCTGGTTTGGTTGTGTGGACATTGTTTTCACCAAGCCACACCTTGTTGCCCATCAGCTCACTACGCTCTGGGTGACATGCCTCTTGGCTTCTAGATGGCTGCAAGGGGGCAATAAACCAATGCTGTGCCTTTTGTTTAAGTTTTAATAAGGCCATTATTGGGAGGCTTAAAGGCCAGGTGGTTGTGTAAGATTTTCTCCAGTCTCTGAGGTGGGACTACAAACATCTCAGATGTTAGAAATGGGAGGAAAAGATTACCAGGGCAGAAAGGAAGACTTCCTCTTTCTCGAGGAAGGCTGATAGATAAGCAGCCTCTGGACATGGACTCTCTCTGCCTTGTGGTTCCAGTGTGAAGTAAGGACTTCCAGCTGGGAGCCCCAAGGTAGCTCACCTCATAGGTGAAAACAGAAGCTAAGGAAAGGGGCCCCTGAGCGTCTGTAACTGGGAAGCCAGTTTGGCCCACTCCACTATGCTTCCTGTTCGTCTTCCTGTGTCTTCCTGCACTCCACCCAAGCTGTGTCTCAATGGGCTCCCTTCAGCCTTGTCCTAGGGAAAGCAGCATCCATTTGTGGATCTAATACTAGAAGGAGGATTGATATCCTAAATATGCAAACAACGCTACCCTGTGCAGGCCCATGCACCATGCCTAGATCTTAATGTGGTTTCTGGGAATCAGAACCTGGCTCTTCGTGATTGCCTTTCAGGTATTTTACCGACTGAGCCATCACCCCAGCCCTTAGTTAACTTTGTCAGGAACCTATAAAACTACTTCCCCACCAATGATGGCATGTTTAGCCTTTTCATTTAGACAATAATAGATATGAGGTGGTATTACTTTGTGGTTTTTAACTTGAATTTCCCTAAGAAGCTAAGTATCTTTTCACATGTTTATTTGCTGTCTTTATTCTTTATGTGATGAAGTGTGTGTTCATGTCTTTTGAAATTGTCATTGTTTCTGGTATTAGCTCCACAGATGTTTCTTCCCTAAAATGACCAGTTTTTTCCCCATTTCCTTTAAAACTACCTTTTAATGGTAGAAGTCTTAATTTGAATGAATTCCAATTATCTGTTTTGCTTTCCTCTTCATGGAATGAACCTTCAGCAGTAACTTATAGGAAGTATTTTATCAGGTCACTATGACTTTCTGTTTTCTACAAGAAGTCACTAAGTTATGGGCGCTCCTGACAGATTAGGAACCAGCAATGGTGTAACCTCCCTGTTTAAAACAGAGGTACAAAAGGTCACCGGCACCTCTGAGCAGCCTGTACTGAGCTAAGGAGACACCTGGTGTCTTCACTTCAAGGAGGCGATAGGTTCCAGCTGAGGACCTGGGGGGCTTTAATAGGAACCACCCTTCACCATCACTTAGCAGTGTGATGTCTTTAAGCATGTGTAAGGGACATGGAATGGCAGAGCCTATAGAATCATAGTGAAAAGAAGGAGAAGATGAAGGATGGGTTGGAGATATGAGGAGTAAAGACTGACCCTCTTCTTTATTCCTGGTGGAAACAGACACCCTCACATGCCTGGAGCATCTCTGTGTCAGCCAGTGTCCTCTTGCCAGCAGAGGCCATGATAGTTCCAGAGGGCCCACCAGAGGACAGGATCAAATTCCCTAATTCTTCACTCTCTTAAGCACAAGCACAGGGCACTATAGTCCCCAGCATGGCTCTTCTCTGAGCACTCTTCTTCCTATGACTTAAGTTTATAGAATGATTTCTTTTTAATTTCCTTCTAAAAAGTAATACTGAAAAAAAGATGCAGAAGTGACAAGCAGGCAGGAATGTGATGGCGAATTGGGTACAGACCAGAGAACCACAGAGCCCAGGTTCAAAAGGCTACTGAGATCAGTTCTGACTCACCACATGCCACACAAACCAGTAGGCACTTCTAGGCCTTGATTTCTTCATCCCTGAGATTGGATTATGAAAGCATCTCTTCCCAGGATGCTGTGATGAAGCTTAGATATTCAGGAATAAAATAGGTGTGGTTACTTGTACCAGACTTTATGAATCTGTCCCCAGGCAATTTTTTTTCCATTGCTGACCTTCGCCACTAACCTTCAGAAATTGACATCAAGAAAAGATGGCAGTGACTACATTCTGTGATCTCCTCTCCTTAAGCATGAAGACAAGCTCAGAATTGACTCTGAAGTCCTCTAAACACATAACACTTCTGGCAGAACATTCCCACTCACAAAATCACCAACTAATTATACTAAACAAGGTTCATTCTGAGCCAGAAGAGTAATTGCTTAGATGTCCCTTAGCAAGGTAGACCAGATGGCTTGTTTTCTCTGCCTGCATCCACAAAACAGATAGAATACTGAAAGAAGTGTGTGCTGTCACACAAAAGGGAAGAAGAGGAAGAAGAGGTAGAATAGGCAGAAGAGGAAGAGGCAGAAGGGAAAGAAGAGGAAGAAGAGGAATGAGGTTCTCAGGGCCAGGTACTGCATCTTTCTCTATATAGGCCTGTGGCTTCATTCTGCAAGTGGCTTTTCACTATGGCACTGAAAATGGAGATTACCACAGTCCTAGAGTACCACATCATCAGTAGGTCACCATGACAAGCAGTACAAGGGAGCCGGAGCTAGCCTCCACCAAACAGCAGCAAAGCAGCACTCCATCCTCTAAGGAACATGCAAGGATTCTTGCCCCATTCATGGGAGACTAGAATCTCTCTGTCTCTTCTCCATCTATTGCTGGCAGTCAAATGTCCCTCTGTTTCTACAGCTGCTGTCCAAAGGTTTCTGCTCACAAGCCTCTCTAGTATAGTGCTTATAATGCAATGCTCTCTAGCTGTGCATATACATGTCTCACCTGTAAAATCAGGGAAAAAGAGAGGTTGCAGAAGGTCACTGCACTAAAAACTTGAAGGCATAGATCAGACCTGTACTTTCTTCATTTACAGCAAAACCATATAAAAAAGTCTTTGCTAACCTTCAGTGGTCACCACGTTCATATTTATGGGTTGGAGGTGACTTTGATGTGACAATCAAGAAATTATTCAGGTCATGGAAGGTTGGGTAGAGAATGTCAATTGGAAGGCCAGAGAACCAGGCCACAAACAGAATTGGTTGGAGTCCTTACAAAATTATGAATGCTCAGTTATGTTCGTCTCAATGTCATAAGTAGTTAGGATACAGTTCTTTGTATCGGGCATGTATAATTTTACAGTATCCTTTCTGTCTGGGGGAGGTATTTATTAGTCCAGCCAGCCAGGGCAGCCTAGCAACAATGGTGTGAGTCCATCCAGGCTCTCCTAGCTCCTGATCCAGCTCCCGTTCTAGTTGTGCCTATAGAGTTCTGGGATGTAGATTGGGCCACAGAGATGTTTCATGATGTCTGATTTACAACACCACTGATTTGTGGTATTGAGGTAAGTGATCAGTGAGGTTTCCAATAGTCCATTGCACACATCTGGAAGAAAATGCACACAATCAGATGGGTGATAGAGGAGGTAGCTTGGAAAAGGTGTCCAGATGTTGTTAAAAATCTTTCACAGCCCTGAGAATATTAACTTCGGCTCTTCCTTCAAGAACACACACACACAAACAAGAGGTAGGATATCAAGACTATGCAACATGCATGTGGACTTCAGAGGACAGTAATAAAGGTGGTATGCAGGAGCATTTAATAAATAAAAGTAGAAAGCAGTTAATAAATAAAAGGCATGCCAAGGGTAGTTTGATGCACACAAAGTCCAGTTTATGAATTTGGCCTCAGTCTTAGCAATAGTAGACAGTGGTGAGCTCATCCCTGGGCCTGACATAAATCTTTAATACATCCTATTATTCTATGTGTAGCTATGATTTTAAAAGAAAGATGGCCAATGCCATTATTCAGTGGCTAATATTATCGCAGTGGGTCACTCTGTTTCCTTCCTGTAGTAGTAAGAATCTATACTTTTATGGTGTGGACTCTGGCAGCCCCAGTGAGCTAACCCTAGGCCACATTCGCTGCTAGCTAATAGCAACCATAGTGCAACTCATGACTCAGCTTCCTGAGCACCTGGTGTCCAGTCTGATCCTTCCAAGGGGTGCCCTGAAGAAAACGGTTCATGAGGCCATCCTGCCTCTCTCACCTGAGAGCAGATCCTTAAGTCTACAAATCACATCTGTCCTGGGCATTCAGGAAACAGCTCTGCACTGGCTTAGTCGGCCTTGTGTTCCCATCCTTACCATAATTGTTAGACTGGCCTTCTTATAATGGCTACAGAAGGCTGGTTGCATTCTGCAACTGGAGAAAAAAAAGTAGCCTTTTCCAGCTTGTACCAGATCAGTCCTTGCTAAGAATTCTATCAGAAGCTAAGTAGAAGGACACAAGTAAACTCTCTTTACTCAAAGCTCCAACCTAATGAACCCAAGAGACAAAACAAAAAAAGTGCAGAAGATAACATGGAAGCAGAGCTTGAAGGGTCAGACAAATCCTCAAAGGCCTAGAAACTGGTTTCCAAAGAATACCTGTTCTGTTACAAATAGCTAAAGGCATTTCTGTGTGACTGAAAGTTTTATCTCATGCTCTTTGAGTAAGATTAATATCAGACAGATCCGTCTTATAGCACTGAATGGGCTTGATTGATACAGATGTGACTGTCCCGGACGTGACAGCACAAGAGCGACTGTGTACAAGGCACTGGAAATGTTCACTTATGAAATGAAACGTCTTTGGTTCAAAATATATGGTGCTATATAGTTCAAAATTATCTGAAAGAGAAAACCCAGAAATAAGATGTCAACAGCTTCATTTTCGTAGCCTATATTGATGACTGTGAAAAACTTTTGGCATCAATAAAACGTGAGTGATTGCCTTTCCCAATTGTCCAAAATGAGAAGCAGACCCAAGGAGGCATGTTTCTGCCAAGGGAGATTTCTCTTAATTATCCCTGAACCTCATTTGCTGCAGGGTTTAGCAAACAGCCAACTCCTCTGCTCTCTCTAACATGACCCTATGTGCATGCTCACTTGCATGTGGTCATACACCTGCACACATGTACCCAAATTCACATCCATGAAGGTGACTTGGAAACATGACAAGCAGACTCACTAAGTAAAACAATGGGCAACAGCACAGGACAGATGACAAGCCTTGGCCAAGGTCTGTATCACATGGGACCACGTTTGCTAAGAGGTCCTCAGCCTCTGTGGATAAATGAGGGTTTGGATTACTCAAAGTGACTGGCCTTTTTAAAACCACACAGAATTCTTCTTTTTTGCAATAAAACCTCAAGACTCTAAAGGCTCGAAGTAAAAAGCTGTGTCCCTTAGGACTAAACCAGAGAGGAAAAGAAGCCTCGGCCAAGAGCATTGTTTCCAGCTTACATAGGATCACCTCCCTGTCTGCATACCCGTTGTGATTTGTAAAGGAGGTTAAGGGTCTGGGTTAACCACCAAGATTAGAAGTTTGAGTGGAGGAGAGAGCTGCCTGGAATTGCATCTGAATGGGCCTGGAGGGAGCATGTGCATTCTTTATGGGCCGCAGCAAAGCTGCTGTCTCCTTGGTGACTAAACCCAAGAACCCAGAGATAAACTTCCGAAGGGCAATATTTTTTAAGGGCACAAGGTGAAAGAAACAAATGGTACTTTATCTCCCAAAGGTCTTGGAGATTATTAGATTACCATTTCAAGGCAGAAACATTCTGATTTGATCCAGTGCTTGGAATCAAGAGGAGAAGGCTGAACCAAAAGCAAATCTGTTGAGTTCAGAGACAGGGAAGGATTTCTCTTCTCACAACTTTACTGTTTTCTCCTTCTGTTGATTCATTGCATCTGCAAACCCAAATACTTTTCCCATGTGACCGCTGTTTTCCTTTTACCTTCCCAAGTTTCCCTATTGGGATTGACTCTTGGTCAAACATGTTTGCATGAAGCCCATCTTGGCGAGGTCAATATAGGGACAACTGAATACTTTGACCCAGGCCCCCTACTCACGTCTTTCCCCTCTCCTTGCTGCAGTGTTTAGAAGACATGGGACCTAGGCAAGGTTCTCCCACTTTCTAAACCACCCATCCAAGTTCAATGACAGCCTAGGTTGACGTTATTATCCAAGTAGACATCACCGCAACCACCACAGCAGTCTTCTTCACTTCCCTGTGTAGACGGTGCTTTAAGGGGCTCATTTCAGCAAATGTCACCTGCCCCACAGGCACCAACAGCATCCCAGCTCTGTCACAAGTCTATCAAGGATGCTTCAAGGCACTTTCCTAATAAGCAGAAATTTGAAACAGCCGGCTATACTTTTGTTTAAAATATGAGTAATTTTTAAAGACAGCTATTGTATTCTCACATTCACTTTCCTTCCTCGGTTTCCTGTGCATACAGTTGGCATTTGTGCACTGAAAGTGAACCACAATGCAGAATGTGCATGACGTCATCCCTGGAGGACCTCACGAAGGGGAATTCCAAGTCAGATGCTATGCCTCTGAGAAGACCCATGACCCAAGCCACTGTCCAGCCTGCTAGCCAGCTCACCTCCTCCCTGTCCTAGTGAACACAGGTATATATCTGGATAAGAGGGGGGGATACTGAAGGGAGGGGGGATACTTCAAGAGAGGCAGGCAGCCACAGAAGGCTCTGCTAGCCAGTGGGCTTTCAAATACTGGCATAAGTTGTTCTGGATTGCCTGAGATGACATGACTTTTATATTTCTTGTCTAGATTTTGAAATATAATATATACAAGATTTGAAATAGTTTTTCATAAAATCATACCTGGAATGAAAAAGATACTAATGTGTATAAAGAAACATATTCTGGGGATGAACATTGCTCAGTGGCACAGTACTTGCCTAGTATATGCAGACAGCTGGGTTCCACTCTCAGTATACACACACACATGCATATACACACAGGTGTGTATACACACACAAGCACACATGCACCATCTGTGCACATACAAGTACATGCATACACACATGTATATGTTCGCGCGCGCGCACACACACACACACACACACACACAAAGAGAAGTATTCAGTTTACAAATTTGGATTGTAGAACAGAATGGAGACTCATTTATCTTTTCATACATTTCCCACTTCATTTTAAGACAAGTTCTTCATCTCTTTTTCTGCCACCTACCCAGTATCCCTTTTCTTCCTCTCAGTAATTTCTTATTCTCAGTCCATCCTATGAAGACCTGTAATACTAACATCTACCAGTCCTGGAAAGAGAAGAGAAAACCCAGAGCCTGGGAACCACAATGCAGAGAAAATAGCACCCAGAGGCATCCTGGGCTCACTCAGGCAGTGGGATGGATAGAGCTTTTCCAGGAAAGCACATACATTGGCTCATTTGGGGAAGAAAGGACAGGACAGATGACAAGCCTTGGCCAAGGTCTGTATCACATGGGACCATGTTTGCTAAGAGGTCCTCAGCCTCTGTGGATAAATGATGTCAGGTGTGGATGTGGCACCAGGGGCCTTATTTGGGTCATGTCATGCCCATTCCCTGAGAAGCAAAACTCATCTTCTCAGCCTGGTATTCCTTGTGGATATCTGTGCTGTCCTTTCCTTGACAGCCAAGATAGGAGAGGACATAGCTATGGCTCCTAGAGACTACCCTCCACTCAAAAGGAATGTGAAGAGATGTGATCCTTTGGAGCCAACTGACTTGATCTCTTTACCCAGCTGGCTCCCAGTATTAGGAAGTCCCCCACTATAAATGGAGGCAGTGCTAGGTTCTAGATGTGGAGTGCAAATGCCCAAATGCCAGGAACACATACATGCTCTTCCAATGTGTGGAGAGCTTTTTGGGCTACTTGGCAGGAATCTGACATTGGACCCGGACAGGGAAGTGGGCTTCAGGCAGGAATTTGACTTTGGGCCATGACAAGGAAGTAAACTCAAGCAGGAATCTGATTTTAGGCTAGAACAAAGAAGTAGGCTTCAGGCAAGAATATGACTTTGGGCTAGGAGAGGGAAGTAGGCTCAGATATCTTGGTTATCCTGATAAGCCCTTAGAAACAGTGATAACGGGACTTTGTTTATTGCCTTGCTTGTTCCTCAACCTAGAACTGACCTTATTACTTGCATGTAATTAGAATGGTATAAAAGCAGATTGGGAAAAAAATAAACCTGCCTTCAGCCTCAGAACTGGCTGGGGTCATGCTACCATGTTGTCTAACTGTCTTTTTTCTTTTTAATCCTCAATCCTGCCCTGGAGAACCTGTTGACTGACTGAGCTGGCTTGGTCACCAAAGGAAGACAAGAGGTATTGCTGAGAGCTTTTCTTGCAAATAAAGACAAAAATCACAAATGCTGATGAGACAGGATGGGGCACACAGGCCCCAGAAGCCAGTTTCAGTGTTTTATAAAAATGACAAAGGAGCTGGTCCTCCTAGAGAGGCCTGGGTGGGGTCCAGAGAATCCAGCTGCACAGTGACAATCTCAGGGCTTAACTGTGACGCAGAAGAAAAAGCCATGGCCACCTGAATGAGGGACAAGAGCTAAGTTCAGAAAAAGCTGGACCTGGGAAGCCCAAAGGCAGGGAGAGTCTTCCACTGGTTATTGATTTTTTTTTCTCGTCATAGACACCATATAAGTACCAAAGAATCCTTCACCAGGGGTAGAAAATAAAAACCAAAATGTTGATATTACCCGATGGAGTCTATTGGTACTACAGGAGGGAGACAATGGGGAAAAGGTGATTTTTCACCATAAAAGAAAGGACAGAGGAATATGGAGGAATTCTAACACAGAGACTGTTTGAGTGGGGACATCCAGAGAGAGCTTCCAGCTAAGAATAGCAGCAGGGGTGTGTGAGATTAGAATAAGAAAGGCAAACACAATCTTGGCAAAGGAAACTATTGTTAAAAACAAAACGAGCGCACCGAAGTGAGTAATGCAGACCTGAAGAAAAGTTACAAAAATGAGACAGGGTGGATGGAGAGGCCAGGATGCACTGGACAGAGAGACCAATGAGGGCCACACAGGATGTACTGAGAAATGTGTGTGTGTCATGGAAAGAATAGTGTCCTGAATGGGCTCACATTCCAGGAGAGTCCCAAAGGGAACCACTATGTGCATATTTACTTTACATATTTTAAATTTACTTTCTATTTTGTAATATTCTTGTGTTTTTTCTAATGTTCAAAAGCATCATAAATTTGATACTCTAAAACAATATAGCATATCTCTCAAGAATTTCAGGTGACCTGAAACCCAAACGGTGCTTCTCAGGGGTATATGTAATTCTAACACCTGAGCATCTCCAAAGCATCAGACATGACATGACTTTAGAAAACAGAAACAGCACTTAGATGGTGAGATATGGAGCCAATGAATGGTGGGCAGTGCAAAGGTTGTCTAAGGGGAGGTTCTGTCAGGTCTTAGAGACTGGTGGAAAGTGGGGGCGAGGAAGAGGGGGAGATAAGAGATAGGGGGAATAAGCTTTGGTGGCCTTCAATGAGAAAGGACTGTAGGGGAATCCAAGCAAACCAAGGCAGAAGTAGCCTAAGGAAGTACTTGATTTGTGTCCGAAGATGTGAGGCTCATGTTGCCTATGGGCCATCAGACAAGAGACACTAAGGAAGGCAATAGCCCATTGTCCAGGGAGGTCTGTACTAAAGGTAGTATTTGGGAGTTACTATCTGTGCAAGACCAAGTTGAAAGTTTAACTAGATGTTTCCCTTCTCCCAAAAAGTTCACAGTCTGGCTAAGAAGCAATGATCTCACCTCATGGTGACACCAGGGAGAGAATGGTCCATGGTGGCAGAGACAAACTCAACACCAATTTGCCTAGAGTGAAGATGTTTATGGAAAGTCATAGAACACAAGGGAAGCGAGGGCAGCTTGTGATAAACCAAAATGTTTGGAAGACAGTTTTATAAGCAGGGCCAGCACAGGCTAAGGACTCAGTAGAGTCCTGTGAAACTTAGCTGGACCAAGCATTTCCCTGATGCTCTGGCAACATTCAGTGAACCAGAGTCAGATGTGTGGAGGCAAAAGAAAGGCATTAAGGGCTGTGCTAGGAGGCGGGGGCACTACAAACACTTGATCATTGTAAAGTAGGCACCTATACCAACATGCTGCATCAACAGCTGCTACCTAAGACCAGGAAACCAGCAATCAGAGGAGGAAGAACCTGCAGGGGCTACAGACTACGGCAGCCTGTAGTAGAAGAGAAATGTGAGGTGCAGATGGTGGCTGGATAGTTGTGTGTAATGTCAATAAACAAAGGCAAGATGGTTTCTTCTACAACGGAACTGCGCCTTAGATTTGCTTTCATGGGACCAATGAAGAAAGTAGGGGAATTCGGAGCAGAGACCTCATGGGTTGGGGCATCTGGGTCACTGAGAAGACCCCTGGCTCTAATTTCCCATTCATAAACTTGGCATGTCTCGGTCTTTGCACCAGTCACTCTCGATAATGATAGGGCCATTTGTCTTACTTTTCCATAGCAGTAAACCTAGGCTGGAATGTAAGCTATAAAAGAAAATAAATAGTTTCCCATTAGCCCAAAATGTGAATGGAGAACAAAAAGCAGCAAAGGCTCAGCAGACTCCTGTCCTGCTGATTAAGGCTCAGGAGAAGCTAAGTTACCTTGGGCAATAGACTTTCAGAGCTAGCAGAGTGGGGACCACCCACATGCTCCCTCGTCGAGTCAGCATCCCAGGAAAGGCCAGAGCACTGTCCTTCCTTAGTGCCCATCTGTGGATGAGCAACCCAGCACTCGGACACAGCCAGAGCCAATGGTTCATCATGTTCACCTCTTGCACATCAGCTTCTTGTCAAAACTTAAGCCTGGGAAATGGATATCACCCCAAATGCAAACAGAGACTCTGATGGTCATGGGAACTTCAGGTCACCCCTGGCAGAATCTAACAACTTTGTATGTTACTGGCCTTCGTGGCTTTCTTTAGGTGAAGCTGAATGTCCCCACCTAGGTTTTTGGCCCTGTGATGGTATGTATAAGCTCGGCCCAGGGACTGGCACTAGGAGAAGGTGTGGCCTTGTTGGAGTAGGTATGTCACTGTGGGTGTAGGCTATAAAACCCTCATCCTAGCTGTCTGGAAGTCATTCTTCTCCTAGCAGCCTTCAGATGAAGATGTAGAACTCTCAGCTCCTCCTGCAGCATGCTTGCCTAGGTACTGCCGTGTTCCCACCTTCATGAAAATGGACAGAACCTCTGAACCTGGAAGCCAGCCCCAGTGAAATGTTCTCCTTATAAGAGTTGCTTTGGCCCTGGTCTCTGCTCACAGCAGTAAAACCCTAACTAAGACAGCCCCTTAACCCACTTGGAAGGAGAAAGAACCAGTGCAAACCTGTACGTAGCTCCTCCTGGAACTATGTTCTTAGCAGTGCCCTTATGTTGCCAATGCAATGAACTTGAATGGACTTCCCCAGTAAGGGAGATGAAGCTAGAAGACTGGTAGTTAGAGACCCCAGATCCCAGCAACACATACTGAGTGTTTCCCTCTCAATATGTGGAGCCCTCTGTCCCAGGATTTGGGAATTTGATGAGTGGGATATCCCTTCTGATCTCAGGAAGCATGGATGTCCTGCTTGGAGAGGAGGAGGCAGTTTAGTGTTGTGCTCCTTGGACTTGGCTTCCAGTGAGTCTGATCCCTACCCTTGTCACTTTCCCAGTGTTCTGCCCCAGTCACTCCTTCAGATCCGGAAACAACCTAAATGACAAGGTCACAGGGCCTCTTCTTCAGTGGAAATGGTCTCTAGGGCACCCGAAACTCAGCACATTCACTCCATTTTAAAAACTGTCTGAAATCACAGCTTGAACCTCAACGAGATCAGCGTTCTCAGAATTGGGAAACCTGACCTTAACCTCTGCCCTTTTTTTTTTTTTTTTTTTTTTGCCATGCAGTAACATTCCCCTTTAATAGCCTCATGGGACCTCCAGTGGTGGTGGAGTGGGTTGCTTGGGCCTAGCGACCCAGGCCCATTGCCCACTTACCCGGCAGTCAAGAATGAGAGGGTTGGGCAGCACTGGGGATGGAGGGTGGGATGGGGGAGGAGTAGGGCTAATGAAGCCAATTCATTTCCCATCCCTGCGCAGGGGATGGGGGATGGCAGCACCTACCATAATCACATGGTGGTCAAAAATAAATAAATAAATAAATAAATAAATAAATAAATAAATAAATAAATAAATAAATAAACAAATAAATAAACAAACAAACCAGGCAGGGGTCAAGGCTATCCCATACATCCTACCCCAGCAGCCTCCTTGTTCAGTGGAACCTTGTTCAGGGGTTGGGCTCCAAGAAGAGATGGTGCAGGCCATGAATTATGGAGTTTATCTTAAGGACTGGCTTCCGGTCCTCTCTGAGGACATTGAGGCAGATGTTGCCCTCGAGGTCAAGATTGGGATGATAAACCATTGTTTCACACATCACCTTAGGAGAGTCGTGTGGGTAATCCTTTCCCACCTAAAGCTGAATATAAACTTGTCACTCTTGTAGAAGCCTTCATCAGGACAGATCACCAGCTTGAAGGTGAGGAGGTCGTATGGGTCTGAGAAGCTGATGTCAGACCCAGGTTCAGTTCCTTGATGTCCTTCTGAAGCCGGAGCTGCACCTTCTTGCTGCTGCCCTTGGTGCCACCAGCCGACTCCTCCTCCTGCTGCTTCATGGAGAACAGCTTGATCATCCTGCTGCCCTGGGCCCAGGACCCCAACCACCCAGCCTTAATTTGCTCTGAACTCCGTGCATGTCTCTCTCTCTCTCTTTTGTCACCAATTATAGAGCCTGGGATTGTTCCTTTGCTTCTTCAATAGTTAAGCCCCCCCCCCCCCGCTTTGTGTTCATTTCGGCTTTGTGTTCACTCAGGTGCATCCAAGATGACATTACAGAAATACTGATGCCGGGTGTGAAAGAGATGGCCCCTTGGTTAAGAGTGATCACGGCTCTTCAGAAGACCTCAGCTTGGTTCCCAAACCCACCTGCCACACACACACACACACACACACGCACACACACGTGCACACACACACACAAATAAACCTTTTTTAAAAAACCAAAAATTAAATTTCCCTTCACCTCCAAACTTCCTAGGAACGGGGACTTTGTTTCGTGGTGTCTTACATGGCATGTAAGTCTACTCATACTGGTCTGTTACTGCTCTTCATAGCTCTCTTTGCTAATAAGCTCCTGGCAGTATTTTCACAAAAATCCTCCTTTTTATGAAGATAGTCCTCATGGCTGTGTCTGGAGAGGGAGGGGATACATCTGGGCAGCAGCAGGGATGGTGACATTTGTGCCTGCTTTTACTTGGCCCGTTTTCTGCGTTGTTCTGTGTTCAGTCTTTTATGTTGATTATAATTGAATTCTATTTATTAACTTAACCTGAATGATTTAATACATGAATGAGTGTAATTTGTATTTTTGTTCTTAATTCTATTACCTGGGTGCATGCTCTTTGGTATGCTTTTTTATTGCCTTTCGTCTTTCCTTAGGAACACTGCCTTTGCTTTCATTTTCTCCCATGCTTTGGAAGCATATATCCGGTTTCAAATTAACTGCCGCTTCCCTTTATGGTTTTCCAAAGCCTACATTCTTCTTTGTTTTTTTTTCCTTCTAATTGCCAAAATCAAGAACATTTAATCACTTTATATTCTCCTGTTAAAGAGGAATTTTCACGTGGGTATGCCAGCGTGATGGTTCATCTCTTTGCTTATGTTTGTGTTATTTTTACAAAGTTATGGTTTAAATACCATTGTGCCATCTAATTTAATATATTCTTAATTTTTAAGCAAACTTGATTCTTAATTAAAAATCCATGATCCAGCTCTGTGTGTGTAATGAGCAAAATTTAAAGTGTGGTTCTCCACCAACCTACCCACAAAACTTTCAATCTCTCTAAAAGAAATGCAGAGACAAAGATGCAGCAGAGACGGAAGGAATGGCCAAGCAATAACTGGCCTAACTTGTGACCCATTCCATGGGCCAACACGCTAATCCCTGACACTATTAATGATACTCTGCTATGCTTACAAGGAAGGAGCCTGGCATAACTGTCCTCTGAGAGGCTCCACCCAGCAGCCGACTGAAACAGATACAGAGACCCACTGCCAAATATTAGATGGAGGTTGGGACTCTTAGGGAAGAACTGGGGGAAGGATTGAAGGCCCTGAAGGTGATAGGAGTTTCACAGGAAGACCAACAGAGTCAACTAACCTGGACCTTTAGGAGTTCTCAGAGACAAAGCCACATACCAAAGAGCATACACGGGTGGACAGAGGCACTTATGTAGCAGACGTGCAGCTCAGTCTCCATGTGGGTCCCCCAACAACTGGAGTAGAGCTCTCCCTAAAGCTGTTGCCTGTCTGTGGAATCTGTTCCCCAACAGGCCTACCTTGTCTCGCCTCAGGGGAGAGGATGTGCCTAACCCTGCCGAGAAGTATGGTCCTCGTGTGCCATGGTTTCTTCACATATAAAAGCTTGACTTTGAGTAATTCTATCATACATTCTCCAAGGGACAAGGACTTTAGGTCATCTAGTCTGCCTCTTGTGAATGAACGAAATGTCTTTCCCTAGAAAAGTTCACAAGCCCCAGAATTCTCTTTATTCTTTTTAAAATGAATATCTTTGTTTTAAATTTGATTCCATGTATGTATATGTGTATATACATGTGCATGTGTCCATGTACAATGTGTGTGTGTTTGTGGGGATGTGTGCATGTGTGTGGGGTAGGGGTGGCAGGGGGTTATGTTCATATGTCTGTTGGTGTTAGCAGAGGCTTGAAAAGAGCATCAGCTCTCCTGGAGCTAGAGTTATAGGAGAATGGGGAGGTGTAAACTGTCCAGTGTCGGGGCTGGGACCTGAACTCAGGACCTTAGCAAGAATTGCAAGTACTCTTAACTGCTGAGCCAGCAATTTACTTTTTTTTTTTTTTTTAACTTTTTGAGACAGGACATCAGTGTGTAATCCTGATTGGCTTTGAACTAGCAACTCTTCCTGCTTCTGTTCCTGAAAGCTCAGATTATGGGTATATGTCACCACACACAGCCCAATTCATTTAAAAGTTCATATTTTCTTCCCAGTAAAGCTTTCTTCCCTGCTGTGACTTTTTTCTATGCATTTCTCTTAGCTGTATTTTATATCGTGCCTGTTGGTCGTACGTTGGCCTTTCCACTCTTGATATCCATTACATTTCCTCCCATTTTCTTCTTTGTATATTCATTCTACTTCCTTAGCCTGGGTTTTCAACTCTGAGTCACTGGTGCTTCTATTGCCAGGTCTCCTCGGAACTGTTTATAGTATAGTATATAACTGCCTATAGTATATAACTGTTTATTATACTATATTATAATGATAATTGTAATATATATAACTACATAAATGTAATAGGTTACATTTGTTATTAATTGTGTAAATGTTAATTATATAAATGTTACATTTATTCTGTAACAGAGGCCTTAGCGTTCCCACATTTCTTCTAATTACCACCCAGTCATTTAGAAATTCTCAGCCTGCCTCAGCCTCTTCCGTGTAGTCATCTCTGATTCATAGACTTTATGATTCTCATATTTTATTCTGAACATAGAACTTGTACTTGACAATGTTTTTTTGTTTTTTTTTTTTTCGTTGTAGGTGATACATCATTCCCCCATTGTCTTGAGATAAGTGCTTCTTGTAGTCAGTCCCAGGACCTTCTCATTGTCTCACCAAAGTCACCAGAGAACGAGAAAGAAGGTCTCAGTCTCTCCTCACTGTTCTTTAAGACCATAATAGAGCCAAGGACACTAACAGACCATAATAGACACTAACAGACCATAATAGAGCCAAGGACACTAACAGCTAGGAACGGAGCATCTGCTTCTGTCCCCTGAAGACTGAAGCATGGGCCGCCTTCTATGCGGTCCCTAGCAGAGGCTCTCCTCACAGGGCTCTCATTTGCTCCTGTTACTGAGTTGATCGGGACAGGTCCTCATCCTGTATCACCCAATGAGCTGAATATAAAGAGAACAGTGTGTTCCTGGGCAGGCTGACAGTCACCGCTCTTCTCGTCTTCTGCGCTAGAGACCCTTCACACACAATGTCAGTCCCAGCGAGAGAAAGCTACGGCTTCTGCTCGCTTCCAATGCCTTTCCCATCGAGTGTACTAACTAATGGCACGAACACTTGACCCGTGTAACGGTGTCCTTAGTAATATGTGATAAGAGGGACGTTCCATTGAGTAGCTGGGCAAGGGAGAGAATGTATATTGCCAGGAATACCATGGTTCCTTTTGGGGTTCTTCGTCTCTCTAATACAAGATCCTAGAAACAAATCTGTAAGAAAATGGAAGGACAATTTCATTAGAATTTCAGAGAAAAATCACAGGGCAGACGAACTTTAAATCTCAGCAGTTTCCAGGTGTAGGGAGATGAGAAGGAGAAGAGGATGAAGAAGATGAAGAGAAACAGGAGGAGAAAAGAAGAACAGGAGGAAGAAGGAGAAGAAAAGGAGGAGGAAGAAGAAAAGAAAGCTATATTTTCTGAGTTAGGACCCAAGAAAGCTAGCATGGTCAACAATAGAGGTCAGCAAGGAGCTGCATGGCATGAGTGAGGGTGAATTTCAGAGAAATGGGAATAATAATAACAACAACAATAACAGCAGGGGAGCATGCCTAGGCTTTCAGCAATATTTTATTTTTACTTAAATGGTACCTATGCAATGTGTCTGTGTGTGGACATAATGTCTGTGTGTGCAGTGCTGGAAGGTTCAAGAGAGGGAGTCAGATCCCTAGGAACCAGATTTACAAGCGGTTGTGAGCCGCCCAACATGGGTGCTGGGAACTGAACTCTGGTTCTCTGCAAAAGCAGTTCTCTCTCTCTCTCTCTCTCTCTCTCTCTCTCTCTCTCTCTCTGTTTTGTTTTATTGTTTGTTTTGTTTTGTTTTGTTTTGTTTTGTTTTTTGTTTTTAGAGACAGGGTTTCTGTAGCCTTGGTTGTCCTGGAACTCACTCTGTAGACCAGGCTGCCCTCGAACTCAGAAATCCGCCTGCCTCTGCCTCCCAAGTGCTGGGGATTAAAGGCGTGCGCCACCACACCCAGCTCAGTACTGTCTCTTAGCCACTGAGCCGTCTCTCTAATCCCATGCTTAGGGTTTTTGGTCAGTATCTAAAAGTAAAAGATGGAAAGAAGAAAAAGTTACTCTTTTCAAAGTGGGCAGGCTTAACTGTGCTGTGTTGAGGGAAGCTCCCTAAAGGTCCATCCCGAGAGGCGGTCCTCTCGGAAGCAGCAGTTAGTCTTACTAAGAAAATAATTGTTCTCCCCAGCCTTTTAGTACAGCTTGAGGTGACTCTGTCTTCCCAGGCAGTGGTATCCTGGCCTGGTAACTGACATCTCAGCTGAATTAATTATGAAAAGATTAATTGCTAATGATATGCAATATTATAATATTTGGAGCAGTTCACAATATCCTGTCTTTTTCCAGCTCCAGAGACCTAAGGAGGGCAATTTGGAGTTTCCTCTCTAGTGTTACCAGGGAAAAGGGGGGGGAGTGTCCAACACTGACCATCAGGAGCAGACCATCCTCAGTGCCCTCTGAGGCTACTAATGCATGTCTGATTGCTTAACATCAGGGAAGACGTGAGTGTCTACAAAGGCAACTCATCTTACTGGGTAGGATAGTCACACATCTGGTGAACCCCTGGCTCCTAAGTTAGGGCAAAGGCAAGAGTCTCTTTTCTCTCCTCCTCAGCCTCATGTTGCTTCGGAGCTTTAGATTAGAGCTACGAATAAATCACTTGTGAAAGGTTCACAGCTGGGACAAATGAGCAAACCCCCTGCCTCCAGCGCTGCAGGCTCTGCACCCTCTATTTCCTGGGAATTCCAGCCGAGGAGATTTATATAAGCCTTGGTAGCAAGTTTCATTCACAGCCTGGCGTCTCCTATTGTGCATGCTTCATCTTCTTATATAACGTGTAAACTGCATCAAAGACTTCACTGAGTGATATATGTTACACATGAACAAAACGGTTTCAATTCAACATGGAAGTTTCAGAAAATGAACACCCTAGTCCTTGATAAAGCCAGAAAAGGAGTTCCCAAGACCCTTCACGCTATCTGCTTTCTCAGGGCAGTGCAACGCGTGTTCTGTTAACGTTCTATTCGATGTTTTCATTGGGGTAGATTAGGAATGGCTCTTACTATGATAACCAACACACGAGCTTACCTGAACCTATCTATCTCCTTCCAAGTGGTTGGTTGGTTTGTTTGTTTGCTTGCTTGCTTGTTTGTGGGGTGTGTGTGTGTGTGTGTGTGTGTGTGTGTGTGTGTGTGTGTTGAGGCATTATGGAATATAACAGTCCTGTTACTTCACACATGTAGGACCATTCAGCAAACTTCAGGTAGACACTGTGATTCATGGTACGTGGTACTCACAACACGGTTGATTTATAGAGAGATAGAAAGAGTGTCTGAATGGAAAATGCCGATCGCAGGCCCCAAGTGGATCTCCGAGGGACCGTCTCAGGCATAGTGCCTTGTACAGGGATGTATTTTCATTGCTCCATAAGGAGGACACTACATGTCCATGAGCTCATTCACTGGTGGAGACCTATCTCTGGCCCACATGTCCCATTCCCAAGAAGATGCTGTCAGGTGTGGCAGATTCCTGCTCCACAAAGGCTGACATCAAAGGCAGTCGGCAGTTGCAACACCAGTGTTTGAAAAAGAAAATGCAGAAACCAAAATGGCCTTTCCTAGCTTTCACTTTGGAATTTACCAAAGCCAGACCCAAGAAATGTGATGACATCCTAAAAGCCTGTGATTAATTCATGCTGGTCCCCAAGTCTTGCCCCTCAGTGCCACATGGTGAAGCAGTTACCACCACCTGGTTTTCCTCTCCAGCCAGACAGTACTTCTAAGAATTCCAGTCATCACAGAAGTGGAGATAGGCCTAAGTGTAGTGTGCCTGATATTACCGTTATGCAAATCTCTCTAATCCACACCCCCCAAGGCTCCCTTGCATAAACAACCGTTTGTGCCCATAGATTATTTACACATGTAATTGATGGCCTTCCCCCAGACAAATTGTTCAGTGCAGGGCTTCCAGCTCTGTCTCCTAATGTTTTTACACAAGTAGGAGTCTGAGGTGGCAGGAAATGGCAGCTCCCTGGAGAAGTCATGGTGATAAATGGGGCCGTGTAAGGCTATTTTACATACAGGAAACAATACACATAGAGGAATGAGGCCAATCCTCAGTTTTCATGTTATTTTAAATCAATAACCCTAAATTTCTTTTTCTTTTTCTTTTTTTTTTCTCTCCCCTTTTGGCCAAATCAATATTTTGAAATGTAGATTCTTTTTGTTAAAAAGAACCAAGATTTATGATACTAGTTTATTGAAATCGCTTAAAGTATATATGGGGCTATAATCAAGTATGCGATTCTCTAGTGGAAAGCATAGAAGCTTTGCACAAACCAGAATACTGTAGAACCTTTCTGAGTACCTGGGAAGTAAGGAAGTGCTGATCTGTGCCAGAGGCACAAGAGGGTCTAAAAGGGCAGGCACACTGGCTGGTCTTGTTCGGCGGGAAGGAAATTGGACATTTCTGAGTGGCTCCATATAGCTGTGGGGGCCTGTAAGAGAAGACAGGCTGGAATAGACAAATGTCTGCTAGTGAGTGATCTTGCCTCTCCCAGCTGAACTGGGCCTGGATGCTCAAAGCCTTATAATGTGCTCAGCAGAACAGAGCCTGAACCCCATGCATCTGCCTGCCCCTGGCCTCCTTATGCCATGACAAGACTATCCCTGCCCAAGTCCACAGTAGACTTCAAGTTTCCCCAGAGTGACTCTGTCCCCATGAGTATCACCATTCTTGGAATTTTAAGGCAGAGACAGATCCAGGCTTCTGGAACTGGGCCTCTTGCAGCTGTGCCAATTGTGGGTCATCAGGGAAGAGAAAGGCATTGTTGTATTACAAGTTCCTTGTTATATGCCAACTGGGACAGGGGACATCTGGCCCTGGGCTCATCCTTCTTAATGTAGGAGTATTAATATAATCACTCGATGAGAGCTTTCATCTGAGTACGACTACAGAGTATCCTAATAGTGGTTAGCCACAGGCCTTCGTCATTGACGTTCTGGATGGTTACCTCTGTCAGTATCTTACCTAACATGCTTACCTATGTCAGTAGAGCACAGTGGAGCTGTTTAGTGACTTCCACCCCAAAATCAAGGGAAACCACCTTCAGTAAGAAAGCAGTCTATAGAACATCGACAAACATTCCCTAACCATGAGAAACAAGTATTTAGAAAATAAAATGTTAAACAACAACCATTTATGTTTTTCAAGAGCAATAATAAAAATGTCTAAGAAAAACTAAATTTTAAAAGATAAAAGCTCAAAAAAAAAGATAAAAGTTCTACCTGAGGAGTACAGGAGACCCGTGCATCTTCATCTGTGCTCTTAAGATTTGTTTTTCTAGAAGTATCTCTGAAGTCCACTTGGAGTCGTTAGTATGTAGATTCAGTCAGGACGTGTCATGGGAACAAAAAGACAGTTGAAAGGTCAAGGCATGTTAAATACAAAATGTCTTTTAAAGCTGTAGTAACTAAAGGTTTCCCTTTAAAGTAGGAGTTGACAGTTAAAAACTGTCCAGAACTAAATCCATGTGGGATGCGGTCTACTGTGAAGGCAGAATTTAGACCCAGCACACAAACAGCAGTAAGAGAATACCAAAGAGGTGACAGTGTCACCGTAGGTCTTACTTCTCCTATGTTTGAATAAAGCCCAGGAATCAAAGCTACAAATTGCAAACATATCAGATGAGGAAGGTGAATTAAACACAATCTTTCCTTGAGAATGTGTTTGAAACAGAAACAGAAGGTGGTATGGTACAGCCGCAAGAAAAACAGATGGACAGAATGATACATTTGACAACAAAAAATATAATTAAAAAATGTTTACAGGGCCAATAGAGAAAATGCAAAAGAAGATAAAAAGATACAAAGAAGAAAAATCTTAATACATATAAAACTCTGCAAATCAGTTAAAAAAACCAAAAAGCACAGAACAAAAAGTTCAGAAAAGGCACTGAGAAGTTTACATATATAAAAATGTGAGCTGAAAAAAAAATTTAGAAGCTCACCATCCCTTAATGATCAGGCGTATGCAAATTAAAATAGTATTTAATTACATGCAACTGGAGTCATATGCAGAAACTTAGCTGATGTGATAATATGCTTTTAAATAAATTTCAGTCATTAAGAAGTTCTCAGCTTTCCGATCTTCAGACATGACTTGTGCATGTTCATGAGTTCTAAGTACAATTTTATTGACTCTGGCTTCAGAAACAGTACAAAGGCTAGTTAGTATCTGACAGCTGAAGAGGACCTGGAGGAATTACAGATGGTCCCATAGTGGAAGAGAGCATAGCCACAAAGGCAGATAAATCAGATCTGCATGCCTGCTATGATACGAGGTCTGAGTCTCCCACAACATGCTGCAAGTTCAAGTCTCTGTGTGGCAAAGCAGCAGAAAGGAAGCTAAGAGCTGAGGCATTGCTCTCCTGAGGGATTAACTTGGTTTTTGAGAGATAGTTACTTCCCCATAAAAGCTGTTCCTACAAAAGAGTAAGCCTGGCCCTAATCCTTCCTGCTTTCCTGTGTGCCATGTGATCTCCCCATTTTTCAATGTTCTCCCACCAGGATGCTATGTGCCATGTGGTAAGGTACCAAGAAGACTCTTATCAAACAGTAACAAATGGGCCATTTCATCTTGGACTTCCAGCTTCCAAAATTGTGATAACTAAACAGACTAATTTTTTTTCTAATATAAGCTGTCATGCATGTTTTATTGTAACAATAGATAATAGAGTGATAAAATATCATAATAGAGAAGGTATTTGAGAATAATTGTAAAATAAAGAGCAAATACAACATTCAGAGTGCCCTCAACTTTGTAGACAAATGACTGTAGTGGGTATTAAGTGCTTAAAACATTTTTGAAAAGATTACGTAAGGAAATTCGGAGTAGCTGCTTTACGTAATGAACGTTAAAGAAATGGGGACTCAGAGGAAGAGTGTCTCCTTATTGTGTGATTCATTGTGCATTTGAAATGTGTCATCATATAGTTAGTGTCTCAACTGAAAAAGCAACTTTATAAGTCTGACAAGATGGTCAAGAGGTAAAGCACTTGCCACACAAATCATGTGACCTGAGCTCAGTCACTAGAACCCATATAAAGGTGGAAGAGAACTGACGCCACAAAATTGTCCTATGACTTCTGCATGCACACCATGACACACACCTACACACATTCACTCACATATATATACTTACCAGGCACACACAATAAATAAATATTATAGAAGAGATTCCATATTCCTAAGGCCCTCTTCTTCTCAAATTAATATAAAAATACATCAGTTTATACAGTATTCTTTCTAAAAATTAGGTAATATTCTGATCACTTTTGTAATATAGTCTTTAAAATGCAAAAGTGTGATCTTAGCCATGGATTTCACCCTTTTGGGACATGGATTTAATGTTCTATTTTATTGACATAGCTAAGTTTGCCAACTCACTAATAACCCGAGTCCTTCTGACTCCCGAGAGTTGTATCGCCAGTCTGCGGGGCCTCTGGCAGCTCTTTGACGTGAAATGAAGGGTTCTGAATGAGCATTGCTTCTCACCTGGGAAAGGGGTTGCTCTCTGCAGAAGGTCAGTGCACCAAGCTAATGGATTAAGCAGCCCCTGCGCGGTCTCTGGTTTCATAGCAACCAAGAAATACAGATCAGTGATCCTGACACACCTTGTACTGACACATTTTCATCACCTTGTGTCCCTTGGATGACATACCTCCTTTTGGTCATATGTCCTCCAGCAGTGATGCTCTTCCTGCCCCCACCACAGCCCCTCACCTCATTTTGAGCAGGTGTCTAATACATCCTCTTCAGGCTAACACAATCGTAGCAGCTCCCTGGCTCGCTGTAGAGGTCAGATGAGCTGTCTCAGCTGCCCTGCATCTCCTGAATGACTATACCATACTGAGACCCATCTCTCCCAGGTCCTCTAAAGTATATGGAGAAATACCCAAGTGACTTCTGGGTAGGTTAGAGACAGCCACTCCCTGTGCAGTATCTCACCCACTGCCCGCCATCACTAATCCTTTGTATGTCTTCCTTCCCATTTAATTCCATCATGTATTCATTCATCGAAAGCCAGGTGGTGGTAACTGCTTCACCATGTGGCACTGAGGGGCAAACCTGCACTGTTTCCCTAGGCTCCCTCCTTGCCCCCATTCCTGTCTGTTAGCTGGCCTTGTCTTTATCTATCACCTTCCTCAATATCCATGTGGGTTACACACTGATCTCAATGGTGCCATCTCCTTGAGATCTGTTCTGTAGGCCTGGTTGGAATGCCTTCACCTTGAAAGACCCTATTTTAGGCTTTTGAAATCTGTCAGATCCCAAAGACACCTGAGGAAAATGGCTGAGGTGCCCATTGGCACACCAAAGCACTCCCTAGCCCCAGAATCGTTCAGTACCTGTGGCTCTTCGGTTCTCTTTTCACCTCTAGCCCGCTACCCAGGTCTCTTAGTCAGGGTTTCTATTCCTGCACAAACATCATGACCAAGAAGCAAGTTGGGGAGGAAAGGGTTTATTTGGCTTACACTTCCATACTGCTGTTCATCACCAAGGAAGTCAAGACTGTAACTCAAGCAGGTCAGGAAGCAGGAGTTGATGCAGAGGCCATGGAGGGATGTTCTTTACTGGCTTGCCTCCCCTGGCTTGCTCAGCCTGCTCTCTTATAGAACCCAAGACTACCAGCCCAGGGATGGTCCCACCCACAAGGGGCCTCTCCCCCTTGATTACTAATTGAGAAAATGCCTTACAACTGGATCTCATAGAGACATTTTCCCAACTGAAGCTCCTTTCTCTGCAATAAGTCCAGCCTGTGTCAAGTTGACACAAAACTAGCCAGTACACCAGGGGTTTCTCTTCCCTTCCTCCAGCTTCTTTTTCCTCCATTATCCTGCCATTTCTGCATGCCCTCTCTCGGTCTCACTCCTTTTTCTCTTTGGTTCTCTGGGCTCACTCCTGGTTTTCTTGGTCCACCTGTTCACACCCCTTCTCTTCTCTTCTCTCACTCTCCCTCCCCCTCTTCTTGTGGCTCAGTTCAGGCTAGACCCTCCCAGATGCCTCTGACTGATTTTATTTTGACAATAAAATGCTTCTCTTCAACGATACCTTGAAGGGCCATGTCCTCATTTTTTATCCAAGTCCCACCACTCAAATAGGATAACTTTGAAATTTTTCTAGAAAAAACTGAAATGATCAGAAGTTAAATATAAGTCTCAAGATGTCCAAAATATAAAAGCTAAAATAAAAATAGAAGTAAGATGATCTGAAAAGGACCAGTAAAATCTATGAACTATTTTTCGGTCAGAAAAAAATGGTAACAGAAGACATGGCATTATGTTTTTCAGTATGATGAAATATGATTGCCAACTATAATTCACTATCCAGCAAGAATATGTTCAAGAAAAGACTAGGTTGTTTGCATTTCCTAGCCACTGAATATAGACCAGCAAGAAACAAGTTGATCAAGTGTCTGTGTAGGATGTCAACTCTTTTGGGTGTATGCCCAGGAGCAGTATAGCTGGGTCATATGGTAGATGTATTTCTAGCCCTTTCAAAATTTACTACTGATCTCCATAATGGCTGCACACATTTGCAATCCAACCAACCAACAGCAAGCAAGCCTTTCTCTTTCCCCACATCCTTGCTAGCATTTGCTGTCATCTGTTTTCCTAATGATGGATGAGTGATAAAGATTAGTAGTTTTGTTTTAAATAATGTCTTCCAAAGATGATACGTGTTGTGGAAACAAGACTGGAAGCCAAGAACTCTGCTGGTCTTAGTCTTAGAGTAGGTGTGTATGCACGGCAAGAAGCACAGCATCTCAGGAGCAGACATAAAGAGAGCGATGGAGCTTGATGCTTTCACAGTCAGGAGAAATAGAATTCTGGAGTTCAGAAACACTGAACAACTTGCCAAAGACCTTTGGATGATGCGTGGAGCCCAAATGAGGCTGAAGCAGGTGAGAGACAGCTGCTTCCCCACAGCACATTTGCAAACCACTGGGGACTCTTGGGTTTGAGTGCAAGGCCTTCCATGTCAACAGTCTCCATGGTTTATTTTGAATATTATTTAAATGTAATTTTTTCTTCTTTTGTTTTTCTTTGTATATGTTACTTGAGCAAAATAATGGATTTCACTGAAACATTTTCAAACATTTCTATCATGTCCTTTGATCATATCGCCCTCTCTCATCTCCCTCCCCTGACCTCTTCACTCTCTCCAAATACTCTCCCTTTAACTGGATCTGTTTGCTTCTTTAATCCAAATTTTACATATAAGCGAAAACATGTGTTATTTGTTTTCCTGAGTCTGGCTCATTCAGCTTAACATGATTTGCCCCATGAATTCCCCTACAAACATGGCTGAATAGGAACTTCACTGTGGATATATTTGCTCCCCAAGTTTATATTTTTTGCATGAAAAAAATCTTGATTATTTTATCTGCACAGAAGTTCAGGTGGCAAAATATCTCTTTCTTCATTTGAAATGTATATGTACTCTAATCATATATTTAATTTGAAATTAAAATATAATTACATCATTTTCCCATTCCCTTCTTAAGTATTCCTAAATATATACACACAATCTGTCTAGCCCGTATCATACTCGTATACTTTTTTAACTTAGAATTTTTGAGAATTTCATCCATCATTTACATTCTTCATTTCCATCTTCACTGCTTCCCCTCCAACTCCTTCAGTGCCCTTCCTCTTAAATCATGACATCTATAATTGTTCCTACTACACACAACATACACACACACACGTACACACACGTACACACACACATACACACACTTATTAAGCCCAGTTAGTTCTTCTCTTATGTACAGGATTTTAGGATGGCCACTTGATTGGTTGACCTATCAGGAAGCTTTTCCTTGGAGAAGACCGGTTCTCCTTTTAACCAGTCATTGGTTGCCTATAGCTCTTGATCTAGGAATTGGGTCTTGTGAGCTCTCTCGTATCTATATTGGCACACCGAGTGGTGTTGACATTATGCACGTCTGGTTTAGACAAGCACACCTTTGAGATTTCATGTGTGGAGCATCTCAGTCAGGTCTACACGTCACTGTCTAACAGCAGATACCCTAGTCTTCTCACTCTTAGTTTCCACCTCTTTTATTAAGCCTCAGGTATGAGAGTTGCATCACAGATGTACCACCTGGGGTTGGGCATCCCACAATCAGTTATTCTCTTATGGATTTCCGTGGTAGCCTCTCTGTCAGCTGCCAAAGGACGCCTCGTTGAGGGCTACACTTACCCATGGATATATTGCCCGCGCTTTTGTGTCCCCCTGGTAAGAACACACTCAGGGCAACCGGAATCTTCTGCAGCACAAGCTTTATTGCTTACCCCATCAGGAGCCAGTGGAGAAGAGAGCCAGAGAGAGAGCCAGAGAGAGAGAGAAACCCCTGAATGGCGAAAACCCGTCCCTTTTATGGAGGACTGTCCTCCGCCTTGGACGTGTTGCTCCCTGATTGGCTGCAGCCCATCGGCCGGAGTTGTCATCACGGGAAAGGCAGAGCACATGGCGTGGAAAGCTACCCCGGCACATGTGCAGCTTGCTTGTTTACTACTTAGAACACAGGTGCCAGTGCCATCAGCGCCATCTTGTAATGGCGAATGTGAAGGCGGCTCCTTACATCTCCCCCTTTTCTTTTATTTAAGAGCAATAGGCCACCCATATTAATGAGAGTGGAGATAGAGGTCAAATCCCCAGTGTGCAGGTAAAGGAGCCGTACACAAAACCTCCTCCCAGGCTCATCACCCAGAGGGGTCTTGGTCTGGTCCCGTGTCGTTTTTCCTGGGGGAAGGACACTTGGACACTCAACCTTCTTGAAAGATGACATGTCTCCCTAGAATAGGCTCATATATGCCACAGAGCCCTTCTACTGCAGTGCTTAGCCGTGCAACTCTCTCGGGCTGCTGAAGCACACTCACTCTATCCCGTGCAATGAGACTAGCCTCGTGGGGTGCAAGAGCTGAGTGGCCAGCGACCTATTGCTTAAGCATAGATAACCATATATCAGGGGAAGCACCATGTTCTAGTGCTGCAAGCGCCTGGGAAGTAACCACTTTGTCTCTCCTAGTTTGGGCCTTAAGCTTACAGACCAATCAGAGAAGCAACACTAATCCACAGCAAAGAACAGCTCCAAATAATTCCACCCCCACCCATTCTTTAAAGAAGGAAAATGTTGAAAAGATAGTCCTTAGGTCAGGGACAGGTCCAAGTGCGTGGGGCAAGTCTCAATTTTCAAAGGGTCTGTTCAAATTTAGCCGTCCAATTCTGTATCTCCCAACGCTGCTCTCCCTTTGTTGTTATCGCACTGGACATCACCAAGACGAGGGACATCAGGATTCCCTTGGTCAGTCTGGATTTTTCGGGTGAGTCTTTCTGGTATCCAAAATGGGTTGTCTTCATTCTGTGGAAAAACACAAACAGCTCCCCTGGATCCTATCAAAATAGGATCCGGGTCTTTCCATTTGTTACTTAAAACATCTTTCCATTTAACCATCTCATTGGGCCCATCTGGCTCTGAACAATGACGTTCAGCCGCTGTATCTTTGTTAATTGTCCAGTGGCTTCACCTGTTCGGGAGAGCGCCTTCCAGGCCTTAATAGCCGTGGAGGAAATTTGGGCATAAGCTCCCCAGTGATAATTTGTTTGATCAGCGGTATAAGCTCCCTGACCCGTTAACAGGTCAAAGGTCCAATCTCTCTGCTCTGGAGTCAAAGCGGCAGCATTTGCTCGGGCCTGAGTTTGTGCAGCCTCTTGCCATAGAGCTCTCCATTCCATATATTTGCCCATATTGGGGAGAGCGGCTTTTGCAACCATTTGCCAGTCGGCAGGATTTAATGTCTCGCCAGTAAGCCTGTCTAACTGCACCAAGGTGAAATTAGCATTGGTTCCATATTTACAGACCGATTCAGCAAGCTCTTTAATCTGTGTATAATCTACCGGAGCGTGAACACGCCCACCCTCGGCTCCTTCAAAGACCGGAAATGCCTGTTGCATCTTCCTTTGTTCCTCTCTTGGAATGAACGAGTCTGCGCACTGCCTCTCTGTGCAGGGCTGACGCACTACGCAGGGCGGGGGCTCCGCATAGGGCGGAGGTGCACTATGACCTTGAGACCGAGCAGCAAGCTGCCCTTTGCCAGCCGCTTTTGGCTTTTTCCTTGACCTATAAGCTCGCATTTCTCTCTCATAACGAGCTGCTCCCTCCTCCAAGTCTGTTTTCTCAGAAGAGCTAATTTTTTTTATCTGATTCACAGCTACTAAGAACTGGCTCTTTAAACTCATCTCTTTTCTCCTCTTTCTTTCTAATCTCTCCCCAGGTATTTTTCCCTGACATTAACTTTTCTTTTTTTCTTTGTTTTTTCTCCTCTTTCCTTCTAGTCTCTCCCCAGGTATTCTTCCCTGACATTAACTTTTCCTTGGGTTCAAGACCCGTGGAAAGGCCTGTATACTTATTTGGCGTGCCATGCTTTCTCTTTTTTCCTGCTCTCTCTCCCCGCTTTACTTCTGATAGACTGTCTTGAATTTCGTTCAGAATTCTCCACCCTGTCTTAACCACTTGTTGACATGTGAAAAGAAATAAAAGGGCTTTTAACACTAGAGAAAGTTCAAGACCAGACATACCTTGTAAAGCTGTAACGCGCGTCCGTTCCCCAGCTGAAGAGTTCTGAACCCACGCCGGATCCTTCTCAACAGTCTGTTTTGTGGGAACACTTCATTACCACAGTTCCCCAGCTGAAGAGTTCTGAATCCACACCAGATCCTTCTCAACAGTCTGTTTTCCGGGAACACTTCATTAACCGCTCCTTCCCCATGATGTAGTAGCTCCCGGGTTTCGGCGCCATTTATTGCCCGCGCTTTTGTGTCCCCCTGGTAAGAACACGCTCAGGGCAACCGGAATCTTCTGCAGCACAAGCTTTATTGCTTACCCCATCAGGAGCCAGTGGAGAAGAGAGCCAGAGAGAGAGCCAGAGAGAGAGCCAGAGAGAGAGAGAAACCCCTGAATGGTGAAAACCCGTCCCTTTTATGGAGGACTGTCCTCCGCCTCGGACGTGTCGCTCCCTGATTGGCTGCAGCCCATCGGCCGGAGTTGTCGTCACGGGAAAGGCAGAGCACATGGCGTGGAAAGCTACCCCGGCACATGTGCAGCTTGCTTGTTTACTACTTAGAACACAGGTGCCAGTGCCATCAGCGCCATCTTGTAATGGCGAATGTGAAGGCGGCTCCTTACAGTGATAAATACTTGGAATACAGTTAGACACTATACTAGGTTAGGAAAATGGCAGTAGTAGGTTCTCTTCTCACATCTGTGACCTCCCCAGCCATGGGTGGTTGGCTAGGTTTATAGTGTTAGCCATGAATTGCTCCCTGTTGAGTGGAGCTTAAGTCCAATCAAATAGCTGTTGATTACCCCAAGATTAGAGTGTCAATGTTGCACCTTTGTGACTTTCTCATGGGCCTGGTCACTGTTGTTGCTCATAGGCTTATAGCTGGGTAGGACTGTAAGGATGCTTTGATTGCTTGTTGACTTGTGTAGCACCTTTGGATTCCATGAGAGCTAGTCCTCAGAGAGGAGACTTCTAGGTCGGTTCCAGCTTCATTCCTCCAGATCCTGTGTGCAAAGTGTGTGGCATCTTCAGCAATAAGGTCTCACCTTTCATTTCTGGGAAGCCACCAGGGCCATTGGCAATAGCCTGGTTTATCTGCGGAGTCTCTAGAACCCTCCCTAAACAACTGTTCAAGGAGAGGTGTGTGTGTGTGTGTGTGTGTGTGTGTGTGTATGTGTGTGTCTCGCTATGGGTTTTCAAACATCCTTAGTGTTATCCTCCCCCAACTTTCCTCTCCCTCCCTATTACCCCAACCTGTCCCCTCCTTCCTCCACAGCACCTGCGTCTTCCTGTCCTTCTCTATAGAGTGCCTTCTCCCACCTTCCAGGACAGCTCCTTTCTACTTCACTGGAACATGTATGCTTTTTCAAGTTATCTTCTTTGGAGCTAGGATCAAAAACAAAAAAACAAAAACAAAAAACAAACAAACAAACAAAAAACTAGAGAGCATGTGGCATTGTTTGTTCTTTTGGCACTGGGTTACCTTCTCTGATACAATATTTTTCAGTGACACCCATTTACCTGAAAATTTCATGATTCTCATTGTTTTACAGCCTAATAGAATTCCACCATATATATGTAATACATTTTTACTATCCATCCCTCAACTGAAGAACATCTAGTTAGCTCCCTCTGTCTCTTGCACTTCCTTCAGTAGAGGTCTTGCTACTTGGCTGCTGGCTGCTTGGTGTGGATTTCTTTAGTGGATGCCTCTGCTTTTTTCTCTGGCCCTTCAGATGTTGGGGGTGACTTCAGAGCAGTTTTGATTTGCTGGGCTAGATTTCATTGCCATTCTTCCTGTCCTTCGATGCTTCCCTCACAGAAGGCCACTCAATGGGAACATGTACCCCACGAGTTTTAAGGATGCCTAGCTCGGCTTCCTGTGTGCATTAGCATCCGGTTGGCCTTGTGCTGCAATATGCCTTCCATCCAGATGGCTTGATTTTGCAATGGTCTCTTCCTTTCCAGGGGATGAGTCTTTGGGTCTGTTGGAGACATACTTTTACTTGACCTCTTCTCTCTCTTAATGCATTCTTTTGTTTGTATCCATTTAAAGTGTACCGTTTATTTAAATACATGCATGATGTTGTGCTGGCAACATAACCAATTTTGCTCCTGGCCTAGTCTCTGGACTCTACTGTTCCACCCTAGTCTCAGTAGATTTGACTATTCTAGCTGCAGCAGAGCAATGGGCTGACAGACCTTCTGGGACTGATTTATTCCCCACAGCATAATGCCTGTTGAACTGTGTATCAGGATTCCTTTGTTTTTAAGAACACGCATTTATGAACCACCTTTTGGCTTAACTCTTCACGGGTTATAGACTCTTGGGTTGGTCTTACTCTATGGCTGTTGTTACCAATGCTACTATGAATATGGGTATCAAGTTCTCCTAACATGTTCGCTTCTAACTACTTGGAACAAATCCAGTGGAAGTACTAGATAGTGTGGTGACTCTGTGCTTCATTTTTGTGGAACTGCCATACTGTCACTTGTGATGGTTGCTTCATTTCCATCAGCAAAACATAAGGCCTCTGGCTTCATCATATCCTCCTAGTCATGTGTCATTTTTGTTCTGTTCCGTCCCCAACCCCCATAGTAACCACCATAATGGGAAGGTACTTTGGCTTCGTGACAGGAGTTTTCTTTGGAACCCCCACCCCCACCCCTGCTTGTCTACAGGCTGCCTTTTGTCCTAAGAAACCTATTTCTGCATCCTGTTACACACCTACCTGCAGAGGTTCTGGGATTCCCCATAGAAGTTCTGTCAGGGCTGCTGAATGACATGTGTCATCTCACTGAAATCTGGCTGGCTGAGCCCAGTGGTTTTCCTCAGGACCTGTTTACCCTACCATGAGGGGCTCCTTGGCCAGGGTCCCAGCCCCTCCTGGGCCCAGCATGTTTTGATGGCTCTTTGCACAGACAGCTTGGCCAGGAAAAAGCAATCCAAGTGCATATAGTTCTCTGCTGGGGATATAACATCATGACGGCAGGAGAAATGTTAAAAACCGTAAATGAATGAATTGGAAAACAAATGAGTTGGAGAGCACTGGCTAGAGAATCATCCAAAATGATACTTCAAAGTGTGTTTGTGTGTGTGTGTGTGTGTGTGTGTGTGTGTATGTATTCCATATAGCATGAAGAGTCGAATGTACAATTCAAACAGTAAGAACAACCTAGGTAAGAAGATGAACATGCATCAATTCCAGCATGAGCATGGGCTTTGTAAAACGTTGACAAAAATAAATTTCTCAGAAAGTTTTCTCTCTGAAGACCCTGGCAGTTGTCTAGGAAAGATCCTGATAACCCCTTGAGAAATTAGGGGAGCCTTCAGGGAAGGTGGAGCATTGCAAGGCTGCCTGGCCCAAAGCTGGAGACCTTATGGCAAGGCAAACTCCTGTTCTGCTAAGGACTGGGACAAAGATCAGGCCCAGAGGAAGGAATCTGAGGTTTGGGTGGGGCTGGGGAAAGTATCCTGGGGAACTGATTTGAGTTTAGTAAAAACTGAAAACCAAAACATTAACTCTAAGCAAAAATAAAAATACATAACAAAGCCAGGTCTTGTTTGCAGCAAATGTGATCAGGGGTCGGCTGCCATTATCTCCACTGCTCTTGCTGAAAAGTGCCAGGGCTCCAAAAGGAAACTGGTCAAGGACATTGTACCACTCAGTACTGGACCAGATGAGGCAGATGAGGGAGATGGGAGGCCAGAGCATCTCTGGCCCATTACTAGCAGAGACCAAGCAGGTTTCTCTGCACAAATGTCCTCAGAGACTCTGCCCCTGGCCTTTCTCTCTGTGCTCAGACCCACTTCCTCAACACCCAGGTAGCTCTGAGTGATCCATAAAAGGCTGCTGACTGACGGGTGAGAAGCTATACTGAATTTAGAACAGAAAGTGGCAGAGTGAAGGCAGAAGGGGTCAATTCTGTGCCCTGTGTACCAAAAATCACCCAAACCTACTATGTCCAATAAGCCCAGGGTGCAGGCAGACAGAATTCACGCACAGCCCTGCAGGGACTTCTGGGCTGAAGTGATTCTTAGGCGTTGATTGGCATTGTGCCAGAGCTTTTATACCACATTTCAACCTGTCACTGGGTCAAGGCCACTTTGGGACAGATGCAGTATCTTAAAGGAGGAAGCAGGTCAGACAAGAGCAACCAGTTTATGAAGAATCCAAGCACAGTAGTTCTTGCGTGGCCCTGAAGACCACATCCAAAATCTACACACTCTTGGCTGATAAACATGCTTTCCTCACACAACACAAGAGACTTTATAAGTGGTTGTCCTGAGATGCATCAGTGAGGCTGGCAGTGGCCCCCTGAGTGAAAGAGGATATTGGGGAAGGGCAGAAAGAGATATGAAGGTCAGACACTTGCTGGCCCCCAGAATAGAAGAAGGGTCATGCATCAAGGATGCAGGGATTCTCAGGAGCTGGAGAGGATGAGAACATGTCCCCTTGAAACTTCCTAAGGAAGCAGTCCCCCTTCCAATGCCCTGACTTCAGCCCATTGAGGCCTGTTTTGGTCCTCTGACCTACCAAACTGAAAGCAAATTGCATTAAGCCACTACATCTGGCTTTCTTAAATTTGTTAAAGCAAACAGAAAAATGCACATTCAATTATTTGCTAGTTTATCCCTTCATCGGACTAGAAAGGACACAGGACAAGCATCCTTCTCCCTACATGTGCTCGCATGTGGGTTTCCACCAGCCCCCAGCACCGGAGAAATCTGTAAGTGGTCCAACATGCATGATTAGCATCAGCTGCTCCGAAGCCCGAAGCCTGCAGTGGGGCTGCTGTTAGGACACGTGGCTGGCGCACAGTGATTGCTTTGTGGGATCCACTGGGTTGGTGGCAGCTTCACTAATGCCCAGAGTCCCCTCTTGGTTGCTAGCTTGACCCCTGACTCACTAGACTCCCTTCTCCAGCAGGATGGTCAACTCCTTGACAGGAGCAGCTTCCACGAGCTGCAAACAGACAATTCTGTTTCAGACAAATTGGATCCATTCTATTGTTAAAGAGAAAGGAAGCAGGCTCTACCCCAGCAGGAGGCTGGATGATGGGTGGCTGCATTCTATTGTTCAAGAGAAAAAGAGGCACTCCATCTCATAAGTCTGGATGGCAATTGATCACTGTGCACTGCAGGTGACTTCTGATATTCTTGTTAAGTGACAGGTCAAAGGGAATGCTTCATTACTTATAAATTTCAGACTAGAGGAACAGAGTGAGCTGGATAGGTACTTTTACAAATGGAGGTGAGAGAGTGGGAAGGTGTGGAGCCTCATCATGAGTTGGCCATTTCACCCAGTGTGCAAGTGCCATTGCTGGCAACCAAAGCCAGTCTCTAACACAAATGGGATGCAGCCAGGTGCCAGCCCCCCATTCTCAGGAAAAAGGCTAGTGCTCCTGCAGAATATTACAGAGGCACTTGGGGGGCTAAAACCAGGAGAGACTAAAGGCCTAAGAGGGGCTATTTCTTCATTCAGAGCCAGGGCATGTTTTTCTGAGACTGCGATAGGAGCTTACTTTTCATCTCTGTTGTTCTCCTGTTGCCTGGAAAGCAGGAAGTGCTTCATTCATTAACCCAAATGCATTCATGTTGTGACGTCTTTAATGACTGAACTGAATTTTCCCACAGTTTAGTTTGATGAAGGCACAGAGTGTTACACAGCTTGCTCATGTTGCAGTCAGGTCTAGTGGTGAAATCAAGGTAGAAAACCTCTCCATAGCTCTTCTGTTACCACACCTGTCTCTGGGAGCTGAAGGCTAGTTAGGCACACAGCTCATAAGAATGTGTATGAAAATGCTGACAGTAGTGTAAAAGTTACCTGTGAGGTCATCTTGGTGTCCAGGCCCTTTTCCCAGAACTTGGCATCAATCCAGAGAAAGGCTATTGGTCCAGGACAAATGCTGGCACTCAGCAACATCCATGGAGCTCAGGACATCTTGGCCAGACACCATAATGTTCAGAGCTTTGAGTTTTCATCTGGCTTTCTGCTCACAAGACCCCATAGGAGCAGCTGGCCATTGGCCTATTAGGCATCCCAGGCCCAGGAGACAAAGTAACTTTGAGACTTAAGAGCACCTACCAATCAAAGTACCTAGGGATTAATTCTGACACCTTCTGCTGCCTTTGATTCTGTCAACTTTGGACTGTTGTGCACTGTCTCCCCATTAACCATCCAGACACACAATCATCACTATAGGTAATTCTTGGTTCACCCAGTGTTCATGAAAAAGGTGAGTCAGTTTCCACTAACCCTGAAGTCCTCCTCTAGGGGATTCCACCACAGCCTCTGGTGATAAATCAGAAACTACAGGTCTGAGTAATAGTAATTATCCCTTTGAGTTTCAAATGCAAACCAGATAGTCTAGATCCACCAACACATTCCTCCATCCTTCCCTCTTTGTATGGTTCTTAGGCCAAGGACCACTAATGGGACACTCCTTTTTATAAGGCTTGTGGCAATGACCTCACCAGTAAAAATAGTCCCACTATCACTGACCTAACCACATAGGATGGATATTGTATTCAGAGGAATGGGTAGAAGTTTCAGGACTGGCATCCCAACCCCAGCACTCTGAGTTCTGTTTTCTTATCTACAAAGTGCATCATCGTGGCTTTGACTGATCCTATCAGTGATGCTATGAAGAGCAATGAGATCAGAGAAATGGACCCTTCCTTAAAAACAAAAGACAGCATGGCTCTTACTATGGTAACTACATTTTTATCAACACAACCAACACAATAGAAGTTCCAACGGGAGGAGAACCACACAGGAAAGAATAATTTTACTACATTCATGTTCAATGAGCAGAGACCCTAGAACTGAATCATTTCTCATAATGGCTTCCTGAGATTCTAAAGCAGGTAAAGACTCTATGGGGAGAGATGGCCATGTGCTAGAGGCAATGGTAAGGAGACTTTACACTGTATTTAGCTTATCTGGTGACTCAGGGGGAGTGATTTATGGTGTTGATTAGGTAGCCAGTTTCTTTGCAGGTAAAATGGGCCACCTTCACCCTCAGTCTTCCCTTTAAACATAAAGAATGCTGCTGGAGGTGTGGCTTGGTTGTAGAGCAATCGCCCAGCATGTGTAAGGCCCTGAGTTCCATGCCCAGTACTGTAACTAATAAAAGTAGGAATTGTAATGCTGGCTATAACACAAAAGTCAAACAAAAATAAATGCTGCATTACCACATGACCCAGAAATCCCACCTCTGGATGTGTACCCAACATAATTGAAAGCAGGGACTTAAGTAGATATTTACAGACTTGGGTCATTTGTAGCATTATCCACATGGCCAAATGGTGGAAAGACTCACGTGTCCACTGACAGAAATAAGCAAATGTGGAAGTACATCTATAAAGTACTATGGAGCAACGAATTCTAGAACTTGTTCCAATGTGGATGAACCGTGAGGACAGATATTGGATGCCTATACCTCTGAGGGGGTCCTAACAGTCATATTCATAGAAAGAGCTGGTCATTCCTGGGGCCAAGAGGAGGTGTTGTCTCACACATTCAGATCAACAGTGTTACAGAGCCTTAGTGTAGAGATGGGCATTGATCGGGCTGCTCAATGCTGGGTTAATGTTGTATAATTATTTTATAGAAGAAGCCAAACAAGGGAAGACTCTGGAAGGTGGGAAGTCTCCCACAGCTGCTTCAGGACCTTGGAAGCAAAGACAGCACAGTGGGACACAGGACTCACTTTACTCCAGTGTAAGACAACCAATGCCCTGGAGAAGCCTAGAGCCTGTGCATCCACCAACAGATGCAGACCAAATGTCCACAGCCTACTCATTACCCCCATGCAAGTCAGCCAGCGCACCAGGAAAAGGCATGCTACAGGAACAAAGAGTCTTTATGACCGTAACTATGCTGCATAGGCCAAGCATCAGTGGAAGCCTCCCCTCTGCAGAGCCACAAGACTGGCTGGTGGCTGGGCCGGTACATCAGAACCCTCCTCACCTCCCAGGGTCTGATAAACTCTTGAATTTTTATTTTATTTATTTTATTTTGAAGATACATAAGTCAAACCTCCACACATATTGTCATGGTGACATTCTCCCTATGTGATCATCTTATAAGGACACCGATCACATCAGCTTAGGAGACTAGTGACAACTGCAATGACTTATTTATTGTCAAAGGTCGTGGTAAACATGAAAGGCTGGAACTTCAACAGCTATCAGGTAGGGGGTACAGAATTTAACCCCTAATGTGTGCTTATTTTTATATTGTGCAATAGTTATATTTCTATAACTATTGTACAGGTTATTTTAAAAGATCATTGTGGAGAGAGAGCCTGAAAAAGAGACACGACATTCTGTGTTTTATTTTTGCAACTTCACCAAAGTATGTAATTGAATCAAAGGAAAAGATTTTGTTTCATTTTGTTTGACAGAGATGAAGTGCATCTTCACAGATTTTTTTTTTAGTTAGTATTTTTAATTTTTATAGAATTTATTTTTTCTCATATTTTTCTGTGGTTTGCTAAATAGATTGCATACTTTAAAGGGAGCCAGTCAGCAGCTTTGAGACTTCGGTCAGACCTCTCTTATTGCAATCCTTCCAAGAATTTCAAATAAATCACTAAACCTCCTACACAATGATAACAATTTCTCAGGCCTACAGACAACTGAAGTGCCTATAATTCTAAAAATGTTCACTCCTCTCTGTCCTCAGGTTACTGTGGTTTGGGCTTGGAGATCTGGCGACATTTTTCTTGATCTTCTCTAGGGAAGACTGAAGACCATTCTGGGGTTTGTGGTCTCTCTCTGTTCCAATAAATGACTTGAAGGCATCAAGACACAGAGGCATGGAAGTGGAGTCCTCTGGAGGTGGGGTCGAGAAGGCCCAAACCTTCGCTGCTTCCTGGCTCACTTAGGTGTATGGTGTATGGCCACAGGGACATCCTGAGTAGGGCCAGTGGCTGGCAAGGTCATTGGCATCCTGGTCACTTGATGCTCAGGGACAGGAAGCAAGATGAACCCAAGACTAGGTCAATCAGCAGATAACAAAATACAGGTAAACAGAAGTCAGTCCTGATGTTCCTACAGAATTCAGTGGGATAAATATGGGCACAGCTACTTATATTTCAAAATAACTAGTTGAGTCTACATTCCTCATTACATAGAAATGATAAATGTCTAAGGCAGTGGAAATGCTAATTATCCAATTTCATTTTTACACTTTGTGAACACTTACTGAATTTTTGCACTGGATTCCATAAATATTTATAAACATTATCGAATATTAAAATATGAATTAGGCTATGTATGGTAATGTGTGGAGATACAGGCCTCTCATCCTAACACTCAAGAGACTTGGGCAGAAGAACCAAGAGTTCTAGACCAACCTCAGCTACAGAGTGAGACAGTGTTTCAAACTGGCATCTTTTAAAATAAAAAAGAATTCATGGCAAGGCCCAGAGCATAAGGAACTCCTAGACCATGCTAAAAACCTGGCCATGTTGGGGTTGGGGTTGGGGTTGGAGGACATTGTAAATTATCATGAACTACACACATCCGTGTCAAACACATCTTTATCATCCCAGCTTCCATAGGTGACAAGGCTTGGTGAGGGAGGTCCTTAAATGTCTCAGGAGGCTAAAGTCACAATGCTGGTCAGCTTGCATCCTCTTCTGAAGTTCCAGCAACGCTCAGTGGTTGCTGGCAGAACTCAACCTCCCTGCAACTGTGGGACAGATCCAAGGCATTCGGTTTCTGTTTTGTTTTGTTTCCACTGTTTGTTTGGATTTTTGTTGGAGTGTGGGGTGTGTGTGTGTGTGTGTGTGTGTGTGTGTGTGTGTGTGTGAGAGAGAGAGAGGGGGGGGGAGGGAGGGAGGGGGAGGGGAGGGGGAGGGGGAAAGGGAGAGGGAAGAGAGAGAGATGTGTGTGTGTGTGTTTCTTTGCTGGGCATTTTTCAGGGTTATTCTCTGCACATCTGGGCCATTTAATGGCCATTTAATTAGGATCAATTAATCCCCTGCAGGACCAACCCATTGCCAGGAAAGCTCAATTCCTCAAGACCAGCTAAGGCTTCCTCTCTCATTTGACTTTGAAAAGGGCCATGTGCTATTAAGGATCAGATTTGTCCCTTTTCACTGTCTCAACATAAACTAGGGACATAAACTCAGTGAATCTGCTGAACTTCTCATTTCTGAAATGAAGCCCTGTTAGAAAAACCATCATATTTTAAGTGCTGCCTCCCTCCACGAGAAGGGACTCTTTGGGAGGTCTATCTGCAAGTAGACTCTTTACCAAAGACTCTTTACCAGGGAGTAGGAAGTATGGGCCCAGGGCTAAATAGCACCTCCTGATGAACCAAAGCTTTGGCAATCTGGAGTGCCTGGAGCCCCACATGGAGCTGAGGTTCGCCACAGGCACAACTCCCAGCACTAGAGGTGCCAAACACAAGAGGATTCTCAGCGTTCATGGATTTGTTCAGGTCATGCTGGCCTTTCATAAGTCACCAAATGTAAAGTGTAAACTTCTGGTTTCTTTGGAAAGTCAGTTATGTCAAATGATGTTTTGTTAGTGCACACAGGTAAAAGGATGTTTTGCTAAAGCAGACACGTGAAAGGTCACATGATATTAAGAAGGACTATGAATATAACCCAACAGACAGTGGATGACGACGCCTTGCCATTCCTAACTGGTCATCTTTGGTGTGATGTCATAGAAAGAAATGCACAAAAAAAAAAAATAAATAAAAAATAGATAAAACCCCTCGGGTAGTGTTCTGGTGGCTTCTTGCTCCACAGTCTCCCACCGACTGGCAGAGTAAAGTGGAAGTTTCTGGATCTTTCAGCTGATACAGACTCACGTAGTAGAGTTTTGCTAAAACCAACTCATATAGTGTTTTGCTGAGGCAAGACCTATGGGGGGGACACGTAATGTTTGGAAGGAGTATAAATAGGACTCAGTGGACAGTGATGACCGGCTTGCATAGCTAGCTTTGCAACGCTTAGCTTCACTGGTCTCATGGCTCATGTCTGAGGCAAAGCAGAGAACTTGTCCTGTTGTCCCTGCTGGTCATGGTCACTCCTGCTGACTCGTGCTGATTTGGCAGAGGCCTGGCTGTTTCTACTGGGCCGTGCCACTACTGTTGATTCATGTTTGCTATCCTGACACTGTTGAAGTGGATGCTGGTATCCTGACAACTGGAGATTGAAGTCACCCCAAAGCAACTACTTCTAAATAGCATCCAGCACAACCTCAAGCTTTCTTCTGGATTGAGTTGCCACTGTTGATTCATCTAAACTGCTGATATCCTGATGATACAGATTAGATTTGCCCCAAAGAACGATTTCTAAACAGGTCCACTTCCCCTTTCTTTCCACTACCTCTGGTGGGTGGTGGGCTAGGAAGGAAATTAAAGCATTTAAGAACCATTATTAAAAGTAGGTTTTGAAAAATCCAAGCCTATAAAATGTCCCCAGAAAAAAGGCTTGACTTTAGCATCTCAGGTAGGATGTTCTCAGAACTGCCCAGTTAGTATGTTCCTCAGTGAGTATGGCCTGCACTTGGGAAAAGCATTAGTATCCTCTGTTCTTGGCTGGAAGGTGGCTACTGATGTTCTGGCAGCCTGTCAGAACTGGCCAGGCTCAGGTGCCTGTCTGCCAAAGCCTGCAGATGGCTGGGCAGAGTGGTCTCCTGAAGATCCAGATCCAAGAACGGATGGAGACAGGCATAGAAATTCACTAAGGGACAAAGCAGGCTCCCAGGAAAGGAATGTTCCTATTTTAATAGACTCGGGGGGCCATTTTCTTCTGAAGACCATGTGTGCTGGGTTGAGCTTCCCAGGAGTCTGTTAAAAGGAAGATGCCAGGGGAGAGACATATGTGTCAGCTGGGCAGAAGTCAGCACAGATTCACGGACTGAGAGACTATGGTCTCCCCATATCCTGTCTTCTTATTTATAAAACAAAGACAATCTGCAACACACTCATAAGGACATCAGGAAACATCACACCACCAGGTAGTGTCAGGGATGGCTACTGTCACTAAAAACCTTCAAATGCATGGTTACAAAGTGACAGTTCCCATGGCTAGAGATGTGTTGCCCTTACCTGAGGCTGACTGCCACACTTTTTCTCCAGTCACACGTATGATACAGACTTACATAGTAGAGTTTTGCTAAAACCAACTCATATAGTGTTTTGCTGAGGCAAGGCCTATGGGGGGGACACGAGATGTTTGAAGGGAGTATAAATAGGACTGGGCACAGGGATGTAGAGAAACAAATGCCCTCTACTGGTGGGCTCTAAAAGAGGGAAGTAAGGCAGAAGTCTTAAGATCAAATGCCGACTGTTAGTCCCTTCTGAGCCCAACCCACTTGACTTTCAGGTATCTCCTCAATGTATCCTACGTCACAGTCTCCCAGAAGAACCTGAAAACCATCTCAGCTTGACCATATGAAAGTGCCCAAGCCAAGTAGTCTCAGGGCCAGCTACCATGTGCTTGAACTTCCAAAGGGAGAAGCATATCTAAAAGGGTTCTGTGGCTAGCAGGGGTCCCTAGTCGAGATCCACTGCCAAGAACTGCTGGGACTTAGGGATGAGAGGTTTCTGCAGAGATTTGTCTGTACATGGTTGTGGAGCTGGTTAGTCGGTCAGTGAGACTGTCTTGTCCATTTTGCATCTGATTCTGTGGTTCACAGCTCACAGTTAAGGACAGGTGATGAGATGAGCAAAGAGTTCCCAGGATAGGAAATAAGGATGGGTAGTCACCAGGGCTGTCCAATATCTACAGGACCAGACTGCTTTGCACTCTGGTCAGAGAGAAAGGGGTAGGCGGTGCAGGGGGACAGATCCAGCTAGTGGCTGCTCTCAGCTGACCAGGTGATCCAGATCTTGGGAGTGACAGCCTGCCCTCTGAGAAAGAAATCCGTTCCCTCTCTGAGGCCTTCTACATGGTAGAAAGTATGACCCAGGTTTCTAGGGAACCATTCAGAGATGACAACCCTAAGGAATGGCAACCCAGGTCAGCCAACTTGACATTATAAACCCAGTCAATAAGAACCTACAATGTGAACCAGCAGGTTTAGGAAGTCTGGGAATCAACATGGGAACAAGACTGCCCTTTTGAAATTCAGACCCAGGGACCAGGCCCATGATAGTAGGTAGTGCACCAAGTGATTTTGAAAATAAGGTGGGGTCTGGACTTTGGGGCTCAGGCACTTTAGAGCAGAGGGGGCTATGGAGACAAAGACAGGCAAAAGACCACAGATGAGGCAACTTAGACAAACACAGAGACTGGGGCATTACAGTAAAGCTACACTTACCCCATCACCTACAGAATTCAGCAAGTATTCAGGAAGCAGAGATGAGCCTCCCGCTTCCTTCCCCCAGGACAAATAACCAACTGTAAAGAATATTTTACAGGGCAGGAGGTTTTTCACTCCCTCATGTGGAATGAAAATCCCTGGACTGGGTTCACAGTGTCCTTTTGTCAGATCGTGTTTCAGATGGTCCATTTTAGGTCTTGAACTCTCCCTGACACGTTACATTATTTTTCTCCAATTCTTTACTACACTACATAAATAATAAAACATAGATGAGGTCCAGGTCTCCATCCATCACTCACTCACCATAGCTTCGTAAAACTGGAGGGAACACTGCATCCTCTCAAGGAACTCAACCCTCCACTGCGTTGGCTTCCACCATCTTCCTCCATCTTCCTTCCCGCTAACCCTTTTTAAATTTTGTTTTGTTTTGTATACCAAAACAATATGTATGTAAAATATATAAAATGTTACATATTTCATAGACACATAATAAAGGATGTTTTAAAATCCCACCAGCTACGCTGCTGTTAAATTGTGACACACACTTAAAATCTATCTTCCAACACTGTCCCCTTTGTCCTTTTCACAAACTTCCCTTGGTTTATCTGGAGGTGTTGATACACAACGCTGCATGCCACATGTATCCACTTTAGAATATCGTGAGTCCTTTTTCCACTCTGCCATATTATCCTCTGTGTTGTCATTTACCACAAGCCTGTGCCTTTTAGGAAGAAAACAGTAGCCCACAGTGGGAGGCCTCGGATGGGGGCCTTAGTGTTGGGAGCGAGGGGGCGGGAGGCGGGGGAGGGAGGGATGGCTTTGGGCAGATTGCAGTTCTCTCTTCTAGAGTAAGAGCTACCCTTCTGGTCCTCATAGGCAGTGGTGAACAGACCAAGGAGAATTCCCTTGCTATTTAGGTACCAACTTCTTAATGCTCCCAAAGTGATCTTAGGAGAGGTTTCTGAAGGAATGAAAGTTAGAGAGAGCAATGACTGACCTGCTGCTTGGTGATTCCCTGACGGAATGATGCTTCTCTTCCTCTGTTAAGGGCACACAACATTGATGGCTTGCTTTCTGTTCTCTCTCTAAGAGTGGATCACCATAGCCTACAAGGTACACAGGAGGTGCTAAATTAAATGTGGTGAAGACTTTGAAGGAGAGTAAAATGGTATAACATTACATTTTTTCACCCCAAATCTATTACTTATAGTGTGTTCCTCTGTATACTAAGCCAGGAGCAAAATAGACACAATATCTAAGTAAAAAAACAAAATCAAAGTGGTTGACACAAACCCAACTCTATAAATAATAAAATTAGGTGTGAATGGATTAGGCAATGTAATCAGAAAGCAGAGACTGTCAGATAAGATGGGAAAATAAGATCCAGCTTATGTTTTTTCCTACAGACAGCACACTTTGTCTTGTTTTTCTTGGGTCTTGTAATATAGCTCAGGCTGTAATGACTCTTGCTATGTAGCCTAGGCAGGTCTTGAACTGGTGATCCTCTAAGTTACATCTCCTGGGTGCTGGAACTACAGGTGTGTGCCACCATACCTGGCTCCAAAAAACATACTCTAGATTCAAAGACACAAATTGGCTAAAATTTAAAGAGTGGAAAGTACATCTCATGTGACCAGCCACTATAAGGAAGTTGAAATTGATACACTGATTTCAGACAAAACACACTTGTAAAAAATGTTTTCCACTTGATTTCTGAGGGGAACTTATCCAAGAAAGGTGCTAATGGAGATTTAAGAAAGGGAAGGCCAAGCTTCCCCATCACCATCTCCCTCATAGCCATGAAGTATCTTCTGCAGCATTCTCTCAGACCCAGCTTTTGCCCAACAAGCCAAGGCTCTGGTTTCCAAAGAATGACCATGGGGCCTAGGCCCTGAAAGACCTTGCAGAAGGCTGCAGCTCCTTCTAAAGCCAATGAGTTCCAGCACCTCTTACCATCACTTGGGTACCCAGTATCTATTCTGGAAACCTACAGTGGCCCTTCTTCCCAATTGGCCTTTGTATGACTCAAAGGGCGCTACTCTTGAACAAATAGAAGAAGAAAGACAATTTCAGCCATTAAACCACGGGGAATGCCTTGACAGGAAGAGAGGAAAAGGAAGAGATACAATAGACCACATCACGCCCAGCACAGTGCAGCAAGCCAGAAAGTGCCTAAATACCAACCTAGAGGAAGAAAAGAGCAAGTAACGACCCAACAGATCAGAAAAGCAACCAACCAAGTTACAGGAATTAGGAAGCCACCCTCAGTAAGAGCCATAAGTACAAATGTCCTTAAGTCCCACGTAAGAGACACAGATTAAAATAATAGATTTTAAAAACCAAGATGCAAATATGGTTCATACCAATGCACTTCAATGATAAAACATTCACAGACAGAGTCAGGACAGAGTGCAGAGCATCAAGTGAACAACCTCAGAATGGCATAGCCATAAAGCAGACTTCAAACAAAAAATCAGAGGAGATAAAGTAGACACTTCATGATTAAAGGGAATAATACATCAAGAAGATGTAACTATTGTAGCCTGCCCTAAACAAGGGACCACCAATTTACTAAAAGAAAATGCACATAAATGAACATGAAATGATCATAAAATATTAAGCAGATCCTGATGCAATAATAAGCTGATGGTTTCAATAACCCACTCTCATCTTTGAATAAGTTATCCAAACTAAAAATAAAGCTACTTTAGAACAAACAATACCATAGATCAAATGGACATTCCCAGAAGATCACATTCAACTGTGGCCAAGTATACATTCTTCTCCATAGCCTACAGAAAATTCTCTAAGATCATATTCTCAGCCACAAGAAAGACATGATCAAACAGAAGAATGAAAATAATTCCTTGTATTTTATCTGATCATAGTAGGAAAAAAAAACCCTAGAATTGAATAGCAAGAGAAACCACAAAATGATAAAAATACTTGGAACACATGAAATACTCCTGAATGGCCAGTGGTCACTGAAGACAACGGGGAGTAAATCCTGAAGTCTGTAGAGCCAAGCAGAGCATTAGAGTGCAGAGCTGTGATCACAGCAGATGGGGAGTAAAACGTCAAGATCAGGAAGAATTATGCTGGCCTGAGCTGCAGGGTGAGTGTGAGAATAGCTGGGGTTACATGAGATTGTATTTAGAAGCAAAATAAACCAAAACAAAGAATAAATTCTTATAATCAAGTGAAAGCAAAAGCACAGCATATCAGAACTTTGGGGGAACAGCTAAGGCAGTTCTAAGAGACTGTGGCTATACATGGTTAGATTATAATTTAAAAGGGTCCCACATAAATAACTATGCATCTCAAGGTATTAGAAAAAGAATAAGCCACACCCAAAAGCATAAGGCAAAGAAATAATAATGATAAGAGGGAAAAATAAAACAAAACATTGAAGAAAAAAAGAAAACCTAGGAAAGTCCTAACAAAGCTACCTAAGAGAAAAGGGAAGCCACGTTTGGTGAGAGCAGCCTTCTCCACAGCATCGGGGGGAAATCCAGAAATACAAAGGAAGCACAGAAAACCTCAAATAGTCAGGCAACGCTAATCAGAAAGATGCCAAATTATACTACAGACACACAGTGATAAAATCATCATGGAACTTGCATGAATCCAGATGGGTAGACCCATGGCACAGAGTGGCCACCAATAAATACACACAATCAAAGCCACCGAATGTTCAACAAAAGTTTCGAGACTACACTTTGGAGGAAAGATGACCTCTTTGGTAAATGATTCTTGGAAAGTCATATTTCTGTCCAGGTAGTGGTGGCATGTGCCTTTCATTCCAGTACTCAGGAGGCAGAGGCAGGGGTATCTTTGTGAGTTTGAGGCCAGTCTGGTCTACAGAACAAGTTCCAAGACAGCCAGAGCAAGTATACAAAAACAACAACAACAACAAAGTCTCAAACAAATGAATAACAACAACAAAAGAAAAGTGCATTCCATGTTCAGAAAAATAAGTTAGATCTATATCTCTCACCTTACTCAAGAACCAACCTAAACTGATCAGACTTTCATGTAAGAAACTTGTAAAAGAAACACAAAGAAATCACTTTAGTACACAGGCATAACCAAGGAATTTCTGCAAAGAGCTGGAGAAACCGTTCCCCAGGTTGGTAAAAGGGCTTACATGGAGTTTTAAAAGCTGCATGGTGAAGGAAACAATTGCAAGAAAGACAAAGATATAATAATATAACAAATATATACATAGATGCAAATATTGATACTAAATCCCCAACTCAATCAAAAATTGGGGCAATACAATACCTAGATAGTTCTCAAACGAAGAAATACAATGGCCTATAAATACTTTAAAGGTGTTGGACATCCTTCACCATCAGGAAAACACAATTTAAACCTGCTTTGATATTCCATCTCTCCCAAATCAGAATGCCCAACCTCAGGAAAAACAAAAGGAAGAAGTGCTGGAGAGGAAAAGGGGAGGCAGGAGCTTATTCACCTTGTGAGATTATAAACTGATGAAGCCGCCATGGGGGATGAGTATGGAGGTCGTCCCCTCCCAATCCCCAAAAAGGAAAAATCAAATGATCTCATACCACAGCTCTCCCACCCCTGGGATTTTACCAGCAGGCCACAGGAAACAATCACCGCACATCCGTTTTGTTACCTCACTATTGACAGGAGCCAATATGTGGGAGCTGCTAAATGCCCACCAACTGGTGGGTACATAAAGAAAATGTGGCAATTCCATTCAGCGATAAAAGGAATGAAATTATGCAATTTACAGGAGCATGGTTAGAACCAGAGATCATCATGGAAGCAGACTCCAGACTCAGGAAGATAAGTGCTTCATGCTTTCTCTCATAGGCAGAATGCAAGTTTAAATATATTTATAAACATGCATAGGGCATGAAGCTAAAGGGGCGGGGACAATGATGGAGGTGGAAGAACTTTAAAAGGAGGGGAAAGAGGATTGAGGTTAATAAGGAAATGAGATAGTTCTATTTTTCTCTCATGCGGAATCTAGATTTAATTACGCTCACAGAGACACAGACACACATATACAACATCACACACATTCGTGCACATGTGCGTGCTCACACACACACACACACACACACACACACACACACATCATGAAAGCATGGGGAAACTATTTGGGAGGAGAAAGAAGACCATGGAGCTGTGGAGAGGAGGGAGAGGAAGCAGGGGCAGTGAGTGAATGCAGGGTATAGGATATATGTATGGAAATGTCATAATGAAACCCAATATTCCAAACACTAAGGAAAACTTTTTTAAAAACAAAACCTTTAACTTAAAGAAAAAAGAAAAACGATGAGGGAACAGTCCAACTTACACTGGTTGAATTTCGGTTATTAGACTTGGAGCCAAGAGACAAAGATGAATCAACCAGACAAGGCCACACATTCCTGAACACATGGCCTTATTAGCCTTCCCCTGCTCAGAGCAGAGTAAGGTAACTGCAATGCATCCGCCATGCAGACCCTTCCTGTTCTGCCTTACATATGTATTCTATTGGATTCGCACCACCCACCGAGAGGATCTGTAGATGCTCGGACTCTGTGGTCCTTAGCAAGAGTGAGGTAGCATGATGGGAACCCCAGGTGCTCACTGTCCCCTTCCCAGCTCAAACCACAGCCGGAGTGTGAGCTGCATCATTGTGGTCACTCTCTTGCAACACCCTAAACAAAACCAAAGGAGGCTGGAGATGCTTAAGTTTCAGGGTCCCTGTTAGACCATGCAAAGGAAGCAGCACGCAGCAGCCACAGCCTGGTTATCTCTGAGAAGCTCATTGGAAGTCATCAGCCCTAGTTCTAAGCAGGGCGCGTACCTGGATGTAACTGTGTGACTACAACTGTCTAATCAGCTCTTCTACTCAATTATGCTCTGACCTGCAGGTATAGATTCATGGGGACATCTTGTAGGGCACAGAATGTGTCTGATGTGACTGATGGCTTGGGACACTCGAGACTGTCCCTGTATTGTTTACGCTAAAAGAACTTGTATTTTCATTTCATAGCACAGAGCTGACCTTTGACACATTGAGTCACTGGTGAGCTTCCTGAATTAGCCCCCAGAGGCCTGTTGCTCCAGAAATGTGCCATTTGTCTTCTTTCAGATGACAATGTGGCTTTCTTACCCTGTAAATCTTCAGCACATAAATACCTTTCTACCCCCACTGCAACCTCATCCACAAATGATCCACCACGAGATTCCTCTCAGAAAGGCCCTGTAGTGATAGAGCCCTGGTTCAGCCCTGGTGGCTTTGCTGTTGCTGAAAGTCCCTTGGGGCCAATCTTCCCTGAATGAACAAGTCGACTGTATGGAATGATATTCCAACTTTACATGCCAGCTCATTATGGCTGTCTCTCACCATACAGCCTTTAGCATCTGTAAGACAAGCACATTAGTATCAGGCTACAGGGGCTAGCCCCAGGTCATACACTCAGAGATGCAAGTCTCATCATTGCTTTAAAGAAACTAATATTTTCTAGCCCTGGCCATGAAAGCTCAGGACTCATGGCCAACCTTACTGATTCCAGAGCAAGAGGCTGAACTGATTCATCTTCAGCATCAGCCTCACTGAACCTGGAATGGCCATGAAAATACATCTCTGGGTGTGCCTAAGAGTGATTCCAGAAAGGTTGGAGCAAAGAGGAAAGAAACATCCTGAGTGTGGGCATCTCCATACTGTGGTCAGAGCCTCGGACTGAACAAAGAGGAGAGGGCAATCTGAGCACCAGCATCCTGTGCTCTCTGGCTTCTCACTGCAGATCCTATGTAACCTGTGCTTTGCTGCCGTAACAGCCCCCTAAGTCCTCTTGTGTTTCTAAGACCAGTCCTCTTGTGTTTCTGCCTCCGTGACTACGCCCATGATGTACTACTGTACTTCAGACAGAGCCAAGATAAATCCTCCTTCTCTAAGAAGGTATTTTGTCAAAGCGGTAAGAAAAGTAGCTAATACAGAGTCAGTTCCTTTCCAACCCCAACAATAAGGAGTCATTTTTAAATGGCTCTCGGGTTCAAGTTAGTGATAAATATGACAGAAACATTAAAATCCCAAGTACAGTAACGCTGGTTTTAAACGAAGCAGCCATGTGGAACTTCTTAGGACTCTCGGTTTCCTTGGTGTTAGAGGTGCAGAATAGTCACGTATTTTACTCTAGCCAATAAATTCCCAATGCAGACAAACTGAGAGCAAGGACAGTTTAAATCAACTGGAATCTGCGTGGAAGCATTTGAAGTGTTTCCAGGCACTCACAGTAAGCCCGGCCACACTGGTAACCTGTCCTGTCACTGGAACAAAGGAGTCTTTAGTAATGGTTCGTGGATAGCCTTGGGGTTCAGAGCAGACAGGAGTGACTTGGATGCAGGCTGCTGCCGATGGAAGGAAATGGGAAAAACTTAATGCAAGAGCTGATGTTTTAATTAATTGGGGCCTTCAGGAAGGTCACTCCAGTTGAAGAGAACAGCATTCAAATCCAGAGGGGCAGACACGTGGGTTTAGAAGTGGGTGGGAGGTCTTCGTGGGCAAAAAGAGGAGGTGGAAGAGACCACGGTGGGAGCTGGGACCAAACCATTACTGACGATTACTTGATTTCCTTAGGATCACCTTTCAAAAAAGATCCCTTCGAGGAGTCATTAAATGAGACCTTCAGTCGGGTCTGCAATGTGATTTTTCTTCAGTACCTGTAAGTATTGATGCACACAGAATATACAGCCCAGAGAACTGAGGCAGCGGGACTTGGGAACCCAGACTTCTGATAACAAACTCCATAAGTGATTCTGGGGTAAGCCACTGAGTCACAGGTATCAGGGAAGTGTGGTTTTTAATCAATGACACACCAGTCACTGAAGGGCCATATATAAAAAGAAGTTCCAGAAGCTTACAATGGAGCTGAAATATTGCTATCCTGTAGTGGCATTATAGCCATTATAAAGTCCTACCTCTGTGCACTATTCACAATGTGTGCTGCCGCTGGTGAGAAATAAACAAAACAAAACAAAACAAAACAAAACAAAAATGCTAGTATTCTGCCTCTCCTATAAAAGATAGTGCATACCAATTCTTGGCAGTATGTAATATGTAACAGACAACAGTGTTGATAGTTTATGCACCCACTGTACTTGTATTATTATAGATAGATTTCTATTTATTAAGCTTAGTGTAAGAAAAAAATGATCTTATGTAGCAGATACATTGTGCTTTTTACCATGGCTCTTGACCTCATCAAAGGCCCAGTCCAGTGACTGACCTGTGCTGCTTAGGTTTTTTTGGTAACCCGGCTCTACGATATTTACATGATGATGAAGTCATTTAACAACACATATTCCCGTAAGGACCCTGTCATCAAGCAACACACAGATGCTCAGAGAAACCCTAAAGAGAAAGGAGGTGGCCAAATACAGTGTGTGACTATGTTCCTAAAAGTTCAGTCCTGCTGGGACCTGCCCTAGCTGAATGCCCTGGGACCAGCTCTCTGGGTGGAGAGTAACATCCTCTGAGGCAGTTGAGAGTTAGCATTTCAGAGTGGCTGGAAGCTGATGCCCTGTGTACACAGAGGAATTGGACAGAAGCCATCCACTGGCCCAAAGCTATATATACCTCTAGTTTTGGCTTCTGCCTTAGCTCAAGTCGTGGGCACACCATGCTGTTGTCAAGGTGCCCAGTACCAACACTGCTCTACACCAGCCAATAGACAATAGCCTGGGACAGTTAAGTGTCCAAATGCCTAGGACAGTGTCTGCCTTCCAATATGGTCTCCCTACAGACATAACCCATTTTGATTCTCTCCTTGCTCTGAGTTCACCAATGATTCCCTTGTCAGCCAGCTCCAAAGAACCCCCAGAATGAATGCCCATACACCCCTGAGTGGTATGGATGCCTTCTAAAGAAACAACTGATGGCTGGCTGGAAAAGGCTGGGCACAGAAAAGTCAACAGAACTTCCCCTTGCTTCATTGTACAACTGTTCCCTGTGATTTCCACTTCAACTCCAAATGTGTGTGGGCATATATGACCATGTGTGGGGGCTGCTTTTCATTTCTTTTCAAGCACTGAACCAATGAACTCAAACTGTGGGCTAGGATATAAAATGTAATGTTCACCTGAATGCTGTGGACCTCCGTGGATCTGGACAGTTGTTAAGATACAGCTTTCCTATGGCTGACCTTGAGTCGGGTCTACCCCCATCAGCTCAGCCTTATCTTCATGAATTACCTCCCAGACATTACAATGTTTCTGTGCATTCATGGCTCTGTTTGTCTCCCATAAATCAACTTCAGGCCTACTTAATTGTCCCTGGGCAATTTTAAACAAGCAACGTTTTTAATGAGGCAGAGAATGCACAGGGGCCAGAAAACAGGGTCCATGTGGGGTCACTTTGTATATTTTTCAAAGCCAGACGTTCCTGAGATAAGTCACATATTAGCCAGATCTGGAGGCTTGGCCAAAAGCCTTTCCCATTGCGTGACCAGTGAGACCCCTGGCCATCAGCAAGCTGCTTTTTATCAATGGCCTTGAAGTGTGTCAGTTATTACAAACACTGATGATGAATGAGTGTTGTGGTTATGTGAGGAATCCAGTCACCTTGGCTTGGACTGTGAACATGCCAGAGCTAAGGATATGGATGGAAAGACATTCTTACCACAGGAGCCAGGCCCTTGGTGTTTGAGCATCATTAATTTTTAAAGTTTTTCTTAAAATCCATGACTTTCTCCATCTGGTTTTTAGGTTAATGTGACGGCTTTAATGAAACTACCCCCCAGCCCGTCCCCATGGTAAGAACCATTCCTGTGCCTTTGCTCAAAGGGAGGCCTAGTTTTACTGACCCCAACTCTTCAGAGCCACAGGACACTTAGGAGATCTTAACCCTCAAGGACCTGTGCTGGTGAGATAACGCTCAGCTGGGCTGTATTTGGGGCAAAGCAATAAGAGCCTGGGTCCAAGCAGGCCAAGCACAGACTGGAGGGCCAGTCTTAGCATTGGGCTGAGTATCTAAGTCAACAGTTCTAAGGGTGGTCAAGGTGGGTCAGGGAGGGGACAAGACAAAAAAGCAAGCAATGGTTAGGCACCAGGTCTGAGGAGTCCTAAAATGTACAGCAGAGTCCCAAGAAAGAGAGCCCTGAGATGGTCTGGAAATCTTATTTCTAGGTTATTCTCATGACCCCTGAAATAGGAGCAGGAGAAAGAGGACAGAGCAGCCTGTGTCTGCCATAGCCAATCCCCTGCCAGCATTGCTGCCTCTCTCATCTTCTTCCTCTTTTATCTTTTCATTTTCCCAGATGCCAGGCTGGGTCAGATATGAACATCTCACTTAACGTGTAGTAGTCTGCCTTACCTAATGAAAATAAAACACTGTGAGTAGTTAATGTATTTTTAAATTATTTATATTGTTCATGATAGTCCTAGATTTCAGGCTATAATCAAGTAACCCCATAGCTTTGGACTGGTTTTAGACTGGTGCATGTGTTAGCTAGAATGTCTCAGCTCGTGGTCAGGAAGCAAGAGGCAGGGGAGAGCTGGTTTATCAAGTCGCTTTAAGGCATATCCCTGGTGACCCAAGCACCCACCATTAAAGCTCCATTTACTTTGCATCTACAGGACTTTCAGATAGGTCTATCCTTAGGACCTTTGAGGGAACATTGCTCAGGCAAACCTCAGAACAATTGCACGTTAGAGATGAGGGGCAGCCAAGGGTCTAACAACTCATCCAAATACCCTCTGCCCTCCTGCCAGCCAGGCCTGTTTCAGAGCATCACATTCCAGGGACAAACCTCCTGCGATCATTCTGCCTGCCTCCACAGCACCTTCATACTGACCCTCAGCAGGCTCTCCTTTCCAGTTTCAGAGATAGAAGCAGCAGGGTTTGAAATGAGTATTACAAAGCCAAATATAATTGGTTAGGCTCTCTGCTATGACCTGGACAAGGTACAGGCCCCCATCTCAGGCAGGCACAGCTAGTGAAGAGTTTTGTACCCTGGTCACCCAGGAGACTAGCTAATACCAAGCCTAATGTTACTCTCAATGCTCCTTCCTTGTGGCCTTCTATCCCACCTCTTGCTTCTCCCTCCTCCATGTGACCTGTGGTAAACTGAGAGCAGGTTCCTGTCTGTCTAGCAGTTCTTGATAATTTTACAGCTGTTCACACATGGTCCAAGGACATGGGGACAAGTCAGAAGCCTGCACAGAAATCCAGGAAATTATTTCAGTCTTTGTTTTCATGCCAAGCTAAGTAACCTTTAAGGACCCTGTAAGATGCTAACGTTAGGGGGAAGTTTATGAGCTGCTTGGGTCCATTTTTAGTAAAACCCCTTACCTTTAGATACAGAGTCAAGGCTCTGGTAGAAGCTCCTCCTTGGACGGTGAAAGTTACTTGACAAACAAAAAAGAACAAGCAGAAGACAATGTTTCATCCTTCCAAAGTCTGTCTACCTGAAAGTGAAGGGGACAGTTTGAAAACGAGACATCAGTCAATGTATTCAATGTGTGTGTGTGTGTGTGTGTGTGTGTGTGTGTGTGTGTGTGTGTGAGAGAGAGAGAGAGAGAGAGAGAGAGAGAGAGGGAGGGAGGGGGGAGGGGAGGGGAGGGGAGGGGAGGGGAGGGGAGGGGAGGGGAGGGGAGGGGAGGGGAGGGGAGGGGAGGGGAGGGGAGGAGAGGAGAGGAGAGGAGAGGAGAGGAGAGGAGAGGAGAGGAGAGGAGAGGAGAGGAGAGGAGAGGAGAGGAGAGGAGAGGAGAGGAGAGGAGAGGAGAGGAGAGGAGAGGAGAGGAGAGGAGAGGAGAGGAGAGGAGAGGAGAGGAGAGGAGAGAAGAGAAGAGAAGAGAAGAGAAGAGAAGAGAAGAGAAGAGAAGAGAAGAGAAGAGAAGAGAAGAGAAGAGAAGAGAAGAGAAGAGAAGAGAAGAGAAGAGAAGAGAAGAGAAGAGAAGAGAAGAGAAGAGAAGAGAGGTATGTTTTAAGATAAGGTTTCTCTGTGTAGCCCTGGTTGTCCTAGAACTTACTATATAGACCAGGCTGGTCTTGAAATCAGAGATCTGCTTGCCTGTGCCTCCTGAGTGCTGGAATTTCAGGCATGTGCCAATGTAGCCAACAACTCATTCAACATTTCAGAACATTAGCCATAAAACAAGAATGTTTTAAAGCAAAATCGTGTCTAAAGCAAAATAAAATCTTAGGGATTGTACACATGGGCACAGTCACCAGAGTCTCCTAACATCTGCACTTAAGGTACCACCTACAACATTTTCAGGAACAAATAAAATCCTAAGTTTTTCTGTTTAGAAGCTCTTAGAAAGTAGAGTCCTTAGAAGTTAGTTTTATTAAGTCACTGAATTTATGTATAGTTTTACTATACTGAAAAAGTGAGATAAAGCCAATCAGAGGCAGGCTGAGAACTGTGTAGGCTCTTAGCCGTGGGTACCCACAGTCAGAGCAGGAAGGCTGAGCACACAGACGATGCTTGGAACCCAGTCCTCGATGCATGGTTCAATTAGACATTTAAGGAGTGCATCTCAAATCAACACCCCTCCAGAGTCTGTCTCTCTGGCCCTTCAGTCTTTAAGTCTTTTCTGTACTGCACCTGGAGCTTTGGACAGGCAGGGCAGGTGAGATAGTAGGGGGGCTCGGGAAGCTGTGGTACCACAGAGCATGTAGGGCACAACTCAAGGGCATTACTTGTGCACCCTTATGGGTAATGTATCTTTGAGAAAATATTAGGGTACCAGCAACAGTCCAGTGATTACAACTCTTTGTTAAGGTAGGCAGAAATCCACAGCAAACAAGGAGAGTTAAAAGGCAGGTAGGTGCCCAGCAAAGTCAACAGGAAACAAACAGAGTCCAGGAACTGCCTGGGACACAGTGGGAAGCATAGGAGAGAACTGAAGCTTGTGCAAGGTCCACCTTCCTTATTTTTGCTCTAGAAGAGAAACTCTAGCTACAACCAGCAATACCGTCTCACATCCCCGTGACTTCACACCAGTACCTACCTCAGGCAAGAGAAACAAAAAAATGGCATTCCCCTGCCCCACCCCTCAGTCCTAAAATTCCTGCTGTCTACTAAAGACAGGGGGTTTCAATTTTAAACGGAAAAATGAAAATGTGTTGTGGTTTGATCCATTTCCATAACCCTTGGCTTTCAGAATTATAGGAAGAACCTCAGTCAGCCCAGATGTCTTTCCAATGCTCAGTCAAGTGGCTGAGAGACCTCCAGAGACATTGCTGTATTGTCCCGTCACATGGTCCCTGGGCCAGGTACAAACCTAATCCTCCACACTAGTTTCCTGAGTGCAGACTCTGAGACCCACAGTGAGCTCCACAGAAAGGTCTGTCAGCACAGTAACAGCTCTCTGCTGACCACTGTGCCTCCCTGACCTGAGTTTCTCTCCGGCTGTGTCACCCATAGATGATTATGTGACCATTTTGAAAATCAGAGAGCCCTGTACCCTATGAAAATTACACATCTTAAATAATCCATGTCTTTAACAAATATTTGTTGCACATGTGGGATTCCTCTCCTTAAGATCAAAATCTACTGGATAGGCCAAATTGGACAGGGAAAAGCTCACAAGGTCACAACTCCACAAATAACTAGTCAACTGTGTAAAACCGGAAGGAGAAAGGGGGGCCCTCATCACTTGTTTGTCCAGTGCCAAGTGGTCAGCACTGAAAATATACATACAAGTAGCATTATATGGATTTAATGGGTTATAATTAGGCATATGCATGTATGTATGTATGTATGTATGTATGTATGTATGTATGCATACACACACACACACACAATAACAATGAAAACAGAGGCCAAGAATTTGAAGGAGAGAGATATATGGGAGAATGTGGAGGGAAGAAAGGGATAGGAGAAATATTACAACTAAATTATACTCTCAAAAATAAACAACAAAAAACTAATAGAAATACACATAAATAATTGAATGCAGTCTAGAACTGGACAACAGAATTTGCTGCAAAGAGGTTCAAGCAGCTGCTTTGAGCAGCAAGCACGTGCAAAGAGCAGCAAAGATAAGAGTCCTGTGGAAGTGATGTTTAACCGGGCTTGGAGATCTGAGTAGAAGTTCTTCAGGCAAAGGATGTTAATGCAAAGATCCCATAGGTGTAAACACATACTGTGTAGTCTATAACTCAAGAATGAGAGGGGATGCTACTGATGAGAGTTGACTCAAATGATGACAGTGAACTGTTCTATCTTGACCAGCACAGGTCATGTGCTCACACTACATCTATGTCTGCTCAGGAGTTGGAGAACTGAACCACTTCTGTCATACTGGTAGGAAGAGAAAACCTGTGCTGGTGGAGTCCATGTTTACCTCAGAAGAGACACTCTTAGCATCTGGATGCTTCTACCATGGTTTCTTCCTTTGTGTGCGATGCCGTCCTTACCATCAGCTCCACTCAAGAGCTGTCCTCAGTGGTCTTGATATGATGACCAATGGACTCATTCATGAGCTATAGCATTCCTTGCTTGTCTCATGCGGGGAAACCTCTTACCTTCATCTTGCCTGTCTACTCCAGATTAATTACAGAGCAGAGCATGCCACATGCAGAAACCTTTAAAGGCAAGTAGACCTTCCCCCTGGAACCTAGGTGGTGGTCTAATGTGATGTGGTCCAGTCAAAAGAAAACAAGTAGGGTTCTCATATGGGCAAACTGTCACCACGGCCCACAGATAGGACACCTTGATTGTTGACACTGCAGGTGGGAAGAGCAGGGAATGACGAAAGTTAAAGGGCATCAGAGTAGAGTTAAGCAGAGTAGAGGTAAGGAGAAAATATCTGAAGAGCTTTCTCTATTTTTTATTCAGTTATGGTGGATTTGAGCTTTGATTCTCAGGCAGTTAATGATCGGGCGGCACAGAAGATTTATAACAAGGGGACACCACAGAAAGGACTCGGCAGCATAGCTATGGCAATAGTTACGTGAGCACAATATAGGGAGTGAAGAGGAGAAAGAATACAAGTGCCTCCACTTAAGTCAGGCACTTCCTACATCCAAAGGAGCACATGGGACATTCAAAGAAAGTGGCCACCTGTTTGGGTCTAGGGCCTGGATGACTACCCTCACCATCGTGACATGTTAGACTTCAAAGAGAAGCATATATGATGAACAACTCCAGGTTTGACAATGAACTAGAAGCAAGTTGAGTTTGAACTATCATGGAAACACATGGTGAGGAGACATGAGGAGAGTCTAGGGAGTCAGGGTTAGCAATGCCCTCCTGAAGGTCACTAACTTGGGTTAAGCAGATAGTGTTTAGAACACCAAGGCCAAAGGTCAAGAGCTCCCATGTTGCCTGGAGATCTGAGATAACACGGCTTCTCCTCTAACCCTGCTAGGCACGGTAGGCCTCTGATCACAGGCTTAGCGGGAAAGCCAGGATCTTACAGGGTTCATGGCCCCAATAAAGTGTGACCTTAGCTGGAAGAGGGCACAGCCTAAGTGCATCTGTGTGGTGTGGCACCCAAGGTGGCCCTGAGCAATGCCAGGACCCTGATACACAAGCACTATGGCTTAAGATCAGATCTCCCAGTCTGAGGCTTTGAACATCTTCAACTCTGTCTTGCTTGCTGTCTGCATGACTCCAACTCTTTGAGAATTGTCTCTGAAGGTCCTCCCAGCTTTTGTTCTGATTACCAGTAGATCATTGTTATGGCTCCGGTTCTCCACAGTGTGTCTAACTCCTAGTATCCTCCTGCACTTGGTCACACTCTCAAAGGTCTCTCATCTCATCAGCACCAACAGACCACCCCCAGAATCTTTGCATTTGTGCCCGCAGTGCTAAATGGAATGAGCATGAGGCTGAACGCTCCACGCACACAGATTCCTTGCTACTCTTGGTATGTCCTCTGAACCCCCTTAGATAACATTCATGAGTAGCACACAGCTGAGCAAATAGCTCTCTGCAGTAAGGAATGTCCTCCTCTTTGATCCTACTGCGCATGTTCCAGAGAGCCCTGTTCAACCTCTGTGTGAGCCCCAAGCAGACAAAAGGATAGAAAAGAGGTCCCCCAATGGCAACCCATCTCAATAAAAGGATTCTGCCATGGAGCGTAGCAGAAGAATGTCATACATCTCTCTGGCTCCACATACAGCCACTGATGGCATCTGCACAGTCCATCCTTACAGTGCCATTCAATCCCAATTACTTTCTGGACTCTCTACCTCCAAATACCATCAGCATGTGAATTTGAAGGTTAGAGTCCCACATGAACTTTAGGGCACACGGTCACAACATAGCATGTTATCACCCAGATGTTCACTCTAACATTTTAATAAATGTATAGCACACAAGGTGGAGCCTGGGCCTGTTGTCTGCAAGGAATACTTTAGCTCTCATCATGGTTTGGTTAAAGAAAGGAAAAGCCCATCCACTACAGTCAGGAGCTAACAGAAGCACTTGAGGCCATGAGTTTGGAGAAGATATGTGTTTTCTGTTATAGTTTTAATGATTTTGAATTATTAAAATAGTAATGCAAATTTAGAACTTCAAGAAAACTTTATTTAAAATCTTCTATGATCTCCCCAAGGATGATGGCTGGAGTCATTTAAGTGAAGTCCTGTCCTAAGTCAGGGGTCCCAAAAATATGGGCCCAGGGCCATGGACAGCAGCAAGCAACACCCAGCAGTGCCTTAGAAATGGAGCTTCCCAACTCTACTTCAGACCTTCTAAATCAGAATACATAAAAGCAGGGAGTTAAAGGAGCCTACCCCAGGAAGGGCTCTGGTGCATGCTGAGGTTTTTTGAGGGGCTGTTGTTGATTTCTACCTACAGCTAGGGGACATGTTAGAGGGATGTGCTAGGAGGCCGGGCATGCACAGGGCAATAGACCAACCATAGGCAGGAACATCAGCATCATCTATAGAAACAAACTCAGTAAGCCAACAGGGCAGACAAGAGGAATGACTGACACAGCAAGAGGAATCGTGCCAGGACCAAGTGGGAACCAGCATCTCAGTCAGCTTGACAGCTGGCAGTGAATATCAAGTCACAACATCTGCCCAGGGGATGCTGATGTGCAAACCCTAACAACGCTATGAAACAAGGGAAAGAGAACCTGAGAGTAGACGTGGTCTGAGAAGTAACATCTTCCATGAGAGTGCTCAGCCACAGGGATAGGTCAGGTGTATCGGGAAAATTGAAGAACTCTTTACCATGGGGTGGACAAGTCACAAAGCTGGTGCTGGTCCCCTTAGTGATAGGCAGAAGGTCTACACTTCCTCTTTCCTTATATCAGAACTGGCTTTCATTATCCTTGTGTATCTCCAAGGGATTCTGTCCTTTCTCTACCCCAAGACAGCAATCCTTAGAGTGTCACAGTATGTTGCTAAAGCTGGAGTAGTGGATGAGGTTGGTCAAGTGTCACTTCTGACTGACCAGTGGTTCCCTGGCCTGGAACGTCATCAATATCAGGAAGAAGGACCTGGCAGAGGCTTTCTGTGATCTCCAGGGAGTGGCATGATTTGAACACTTGGTTCATTAGCTATTTCTCCCACTTTTCAGTGAGAAATTGCTCTCATAGCTTTGTAATTGTCTCATAGCTTTCATAAACATCAGCATCAGAATAATAAATTCCAGTAACTTCAGCATCAGAAAACACACACACAAAAAAAAAAAATACAGGGATCCTAGTAACAGTGGCTGCCACAGTGAAATGGTTGAATGACCAAAAACAAACACTGAGATGAAAAGGCATAAAATTCCAGCTAAGAAGTCCTGAGGCCATACTGTGCAGGAGAAACACATCCATTCATTCACTGCAGTTCTGTGTAACGATGACCTTAGAAAGATTAAGGTATCAGTATCCCCTCATCTCCCCTGTGCTAAGGTAGAGCCATGGGGTGGAGTGGGGGGGTGGGGGCATGAAAAAAGGGGGCTGAGGAAACCGGCTTCCAGCAAAACAGCCATCACTTGAGAAAGTTATACAAACAAGAATTTTGAGTATCTGGAAATTGTCCTAAAGGCAAGAAAAACATTTGTTCAAGAAAAATCTACTAAATCTCAGAAAGTGCACTATCAGGGCCGGCTATCTCTGAAAGAAAAGAAAACAAAATTAGTGGAACCTGTGGCATCTGAGTCACAACCAGCTCATCGACATGGAAACGCTTCATGTCACTCGAGAGCCCAGGTCAAGGTCCTTGTCCCACAAGGAGGAAATTACCATCAGTCTCCACTCCACTTCAGCTCCACCTGAAAGCTCCCCAAGGAGGGGTGCTCCCTTCCAGCCCTGCCCACCCCTGAGGTTGTGAGGACTAAGTTTGGTCACCTGGAGGCTCAACACCAGGAAAAACAAAGGGAAAAGGTCCTTTATTTGTGGGGCAGGTGTCTCTGAAGAAGTAGACGGCCATCGTTCCCACCCTCTGCTCTTGTTTAGCAGACCAACTCTGCCTCCAGAAAACACGCAGGTTTTAATAACAATGAGATTCTAAATTATCCCTAAAAGGACTACATTTATTTCGGGTTCGAGAAAATCAGACCCAATGACACTGTTAACCGGCAGAGATCTTAGTGTGGGGTGGGGGATAGGGGATTCTATGTGAGGCACTGAAAGTTCCATGTCATTAGAAGACTAAAGAATAGGACAAGCCAAAGGGACCTAAGAGCTATCTATGGAGTCGCCCATGAGAACAGCAGGATGTGCATACATCCTTCTAAAGTGCACATGAAAAGTTCCTTAAAATTTGCTAGGTTCCCATCAAGACCCAACAATCTTAAAGAGTGTAAATCTATGTATAGTACTTCTTTTCCTCAACAAAATGAAAAGAGAAGGCAATAACATAAGGAGAATTGAGGGATTAACATACATCTGTGTAGCAGGGGTGCAGGCTGTTATCAAAGGACTCCAGAATACCGAGTTCCTTCTCTGGGACAAACAAAGAACTAAATGTCCAGGACAAACAGAAGGTGAAACCTAGAGAAATAAAAAGTAACAGCTTTATCCCTCTGGGGTAAGCTAGGGATGGTGGGCCTTAAGGCTTGGAGTCAGCTAACAGTCTCTAGGTTGGATGTTTTATAGGTCTCTTGGTCATCCCCTGTTGGCCCTATTTAGATAACAATTCCAGTGCCTCTCCACTGCTTCTTCTTGAGTGGTTGTCTGAGAACAAGAAGCCAAGCTGTCATCCATAGAGAAGGCTTTAGCTTTCCTGTCTATCTCTATTCCTCTAACTCTGCCTCATGTAGAAATATATTATTAATAATTAATGGATCAAAAAAAAATCACAGAAAAATTATACAATGCTTAAGTGAAAACAAAAGACAAAGCAAATGTTTGTGGGGTGCAGCTGAGGTGGGGCTTTTAAGGGGGACTTGATAGTTCTTGATGATTATAAACTGAAAAAGAAACTCCTTACATCAACAGCTAATATTCCACCCCAAGAAACCAATAAAAGAAAAGGAAACAGGAAAAAAGAAATGAAAGCATTTATTTTTCTCTTCTCAGCTTCTGATCTCTATTTTATTCCTTCTCTGTCTTTCTATTTAGTTCTTTCATAAACTCGATCTTGACTCTTGGAAAAGGTCAACAATGTTGACAAATGCTTCACTGGACTGACCAGCATACAGCAGAAATGATTCAAACAGCAGAATCAGGGATGGCACAGAAGACAAAACTCTAGAGTCACAGGAACAGATTATTAAGTGGTTCTGGATGCAGTCACATGGTAACAAACTGAGTAATCTAGACAAACAGGACGACCACACACACACACACACACACACACACACACACACACACATACAGAGAGAGACTCACCACAAAAGAACTAGAACACCCAAACAGACCCTACAGAGACAGACTGAATTGGTAAACCAAAACTTCCCCAGAGAAAAGTTCCCAAGGCTTTGCTGGTATTGTACCCATTCTTTCTGCCTCCTCTGCTACAATAGTCCAGGAGCCTTAGGTGCAGAATTTCTGTTGTAGATGTATCGCTGGGGCTGTGCTTCACACCCCTGTATTTTGACTAGTTGTAGTTTTCTGTAATGGCCTCTAATTCAAAGAGAAATTTCCTTAAGGAGGATTGAGTATTACATTTAGCTGTATAAGGATAAATATTTAAACTATATTTAGAGATTGTGCTGGTTTAATAAAGTGACACTTGTAGATTGTCCTGCAAGATTCATGACTTCATTAGCCCAAGGTAGCTGGCTAGGATTCCAGGATAAGGCATCATTTCCCTCACTATTATTTTACCCTCCTTCTTACATATTTATTTAACCCCCTCCACAATTTAAAGCCCCCTTTTCCCATTTCCCCTTCAGATGGCTTATACCAAAGGCTTCCTGGCTAAATGCGCGCGCACGCGCACTCACACACACACACACACACACACACACACACACACACAGACCACATTCCTGGTTTCTGTAGTTACTCCAGGTTTTCTATTCACATCTTAAGACTTGGATCTAGGAATCTAAATGAGAGAGAAGATGTGATGTTTGTTTTTCCAGAGCTGCGTTAATTCTTTACTCAATATAATCGTGTGTAGTTTCACCTATTTACCTGCAAAGTTCATGATTTCATTTTTATTTACAGCTAAAGAGTATTTCATAGTCCAGATGCACTACATTTTAATTATCCATTCATTGGTTTAGGGACATTTAGATTGTTTCCAGTCCTTAGCTTTTGTGACTAGAACAGCAGTGAACATGGCTGAGCAACCATCTGTGGAATAAGATGTCAAGTCCTTTGGTCAGATGCCAAGGAGTGGCATAGCTGGATCATAAGGTAGATTTATTTTTTGCCTTTTGAGTTATTTAAACTAATTTTAAAAAATAGATACATAAGAAATACTCCCAAACTTCTCCAAATTGATTTCCAGAGTAACTGGATGAGTTTGCAATCTCATCAACTATAAATAAGGGTCCCCAGCTCCCCACATCCTCGTCAGCATCTCTGTTGGCTGTTTTGTTTGTTGTCATTCTGGTTGGGGTAAAAGGACATCTCAGAGTTGTCTTGATTTGTATATCCTTAATTTTGTATTATAATGGCATGTCGTCAGCAAATAAGGACAGTCTGTCTTCTGCTTTTCCTATTTGTGTGCCTTTTATTTCTTCATTTGCTTTACTGCTCTAGCCAGTCCATAGAGCACAGCATTGGCAGAATGGGGATAGTGGGTAGCCCTGGCTCCTTCCTGCTTTCAGTCATTTTCCACCATTTAGGATGACATTGGCTGTGAGCTTTTCATATACGGCTTTTATTGTGTTGAGGTGTGTTCCCTCTAGCTCTACAGTCTGTAGGACATTTATCAGGAAAGCATGTTGGATTTTGTCAAAACGCTTTGTCCACATCTATTGAAAGGATTTTGTGATTTTTGTCTTTAAGCTCATTTATGTGGTCTTTTACACTTAACGACTCATGCATGTTGAAATATCCCCACATCTCCAGATTAAAACCAACTTGGTCATGATAGATAACCTTTTAGAAATGTGAACATACTCTATCAGCATTTTATTGAGCATTTTTTATTCGAGGTTCATTAGGGATATCAGCTTACAGTTTCCCCTTTTCTAATCTCTACTTGTTTCTCTATTCTGAATCATAGAAGTTTGGGAGTGCTCCTTATATCTTTATTTTTTTAACAGATTAAAAGACTATCTATAAATACTATATGGAAACCTGGTAGAATTCTACTGTGGATCCATCTGGCCCTTTTTCAGCTAGAAGGCTTCTTTTTTTTTTTAATATTTTTATTACATATTTTCCTCAATTACATTTCCAATACTATCCCAAAAGTCCCCCATAGCGCCCCCCACTTCCCTACCCACCCATTCCCATTCTTTTGGCCCTGGCATTCCCCTATATTGGGGCATATAAAGTTTGCAAGTCCAATGGGCCTCTCTTTCCATTGATGGCCGACTAGGCCATCTTTCGATACATATGCAGCTAGAGACAAGAGCTCCGGGGTTCTGGTTAGTACATCATGTTGTTCCAACAATAGGGTTGCAGATCCCTTTAGCTCCTTGGGTACTTTCTCTAGCTTCTCCATTGGGAGCCCTGTGATACATCCAATAGCTGACTGTGAACATCCACTCCTGTGTTTGCTAGGCCCCGGCATCGTCTCACAAGAGACAGCTATATTTGGGTCCTTTCAGCAAGATCTTGCTAGTGTATGCAATGGTGTCAGCGTTTAGAAGCTGATTATGACACGGATCCCTGGATACAGCAGTCTCTAAATGGTCCATCCTTTCATCACAGCTACGAACTTTGTCTCTGTAACTCCTTCCTTGGGTGTTTTGTTCCCAATTCTAAGAAGGTGCACAGTGTCCACACTTTGGTCTTCATTCTTCTTGAGTTTCATGCGTTTATCAAATTGTATCTTATATCTTGGGTATCCTAAGTTTTGGGCTAATATCCACTTATCAATGAATACATATTGTGTGAGTTCTTTTGTGATTGTGTTACTTCACTCAAGATGATGCCCTCCAGGTCCATCCATTTGGCTAGGAATTTCATAAATTCATTCTTTTTAATAGCTGAGTAGTACTCCATTGTGTAAATGTACCATAATTTCTGTATCCATTCCTCTGTTGAGGGACATCTGGGTTCTTTCCAGCTTCTGGCTATTATAAATAGGGCTGCTATGAACATAGTGGAGCATGTGTCCTTTTTACCGGTTGGGACATCTTCTGGATATATGCCCAGGAGAGGTATTGCTGGATCCTCCGGTAGTACTATGTCCAATTTTCTGAGGAACCGCCAGACTGATTTCCAGAGTGGTTGTACAAGCTTGCAATCCCACCAACAATGGAGGAGTGTTCCTCTTTCTCCACATCCTCGCCAGCATCTGCTGTCACCTGAATTTTTGATCTTAGCCATTCTGACTGGTGTGAGGTGGAATCTCAGGGTTGTTTTGATTTGCATTTCCCTGATGATTAAGGATGTTGAACATTTTTTCAGGTGCTTCTCTGCCATTCGGTATTCCTCAGGTGAGAATTCTTTGTTCAGTTCTGAGCCCCATTTTTTAATGGGGTTATTTGACTTTCTGGAGTCCACCTTCTTGAGTTCTTTATATATATTGGATATTAGTCCCTTATCTGATTTAGGATAGGTGAAGATCCTTTCCCAATCTGTTGGTGGTTTTTTTGTCTTATTGATGGTGTCTTTAGCCTTGCAGAAGCTTTGTAGTTTCATGAGGTCCCACTTGTCAATTCTCGATCTTACAGCACAAGCCATTACTGTTCTATTCAGGAATTTTTCCCCTGTGCCCATATCTTCAAGGCTTTTCCCCACTTTCTCCTCTATAAGTTTCAGTGTCTCTGGTTTTATGTGAAGTTCCTTGATCCACTTAGACTTGACCTTAGTACAAGGAGATAGGAATGGATCGATTCGCATTCTTCTACATGTTAACAACCAGTTGTGCCAGCACCATTTGTTGAAAATGCTGTCTTTCTTCCACTGGATGTTTTTAGCTCCCTTGTCGAAGATCAAGTGACCATAGGTGTGTGGGTTCATTTCTGGGTCTTCAATTCTATTCCATTGGTCTATTTGTCTGTCACTATACCAGTACCATGCAGTTTTTATCACAATTGCTCTGTAGTAGAGCTTTAGGTCCGGCATGGTGATTCCACCAGAGGTTCTTTTATCCTTGAGAAGAGTTTTTGCTATCCTAGGTTTTTTGTTATTCCAGATGAATTTGCAGATTGCACTTTCTAATTCGTTGAAGAATTGATTTGGAATTTTGATGGGGATTGCATTGAATCTGTAGATTGCTTTTGGCAAGATAGCCATTTTTACAATGTTGATCCTGCCAATCCATGAGCATGGGAGATCTTTCCATCTTCTGAGATCTTCTATAATTTCTTTCTTCAGAGACTTGAAGTTTTTATTATACACATCTTTCACTTCCTTAGTTAGAGTCACGCCAAGATATTTTATATTATTTGTGACTATTGAGAAGGGTGTTGTTTCCCTAATTTCTTTCTCAGCCTGTTTATTCTTTGTGTAGAGAAAGGCCATTGATTTGTTTGAGTTAATTTTATATCCAGCTACTTCACCGAAGCTGTTTATCAGGCTTAGGAGTTCTCTGGTGGAATTTTTAGGGTCACTTATATATACTATCATATCATCTGCAAAGAGTGATATTTTGACTTCATCTTTTCCAATTTGTATCCCTTTGATCTCCTTTTGTTGTCGAATTGCTCTGGCTAGGACTTCAAGTACAATGTTGAATAGGTATGGAGAAAGTGGACAGCCTTGTCTAGTCCCTGATTTTAGAGGGATTGCTTCAAGCTTCTCACCATTTACTTTGATGTTGGCTACTGGTTTGCTGTAGATTGCTTTTATCATGTTTAGGTATGGGCCTTGAATTCCTGATCTTTCCAAGACTTTTATCATAAATGGGTGTTGGATCTTGTCAAATGCTTTTTCCGCATCTAACGAGATGACCATGTGGTTTTTGTCTTTGAGTTTGTTTATATACTGGATTACGTTGATGGATTTCCGTATATTGAACCATCCCTGCATCCCTGGGATGAAGCCTACTTGGTCAGGATGGATGATTGTTTTGATGTGTTCTTGGATTCGGTTAGCAAGAACTTTATTGAGGATTTTTGCATCAATATTCATAAGGGATATTGGTCTGAAGTTTTCTATCTTTGTTGGGTCTTTTTGTGGTTTAGGTATCAGAGTAATTATGGCTTCATAGAATGAGTTGGGTAGAGTACCTTCTGTTTCTATTTTGTGGAATAGTTTGTGAAGAACTGGGATTAGATCTTCTTTGAAGGTCTGATAGAACTCTGCACTAAACCCATCTGGTCCTGGGCTTTTTTTAGTTGGGAGACTATTAATGACTGCTTCTATTTCTTTGGGGGATATAGGGCTGTTTAGATCATTAACCTGATCTTGATTCAACTTTGGTACCTGGTATCTGTCTAGGAACTTCTCCATTTCATCCAGGTTCTCCAGTTTTGTTGAGTATAGCCTTTGGTAGAAGGATCTGATGGTGTTTTGGATGTCTTCAGGGTCTGTTGTTATGTCTCCTTTTTCATTTCTGATTTTGTTAATTAGGATGCTTTCCCTGTGCCCTCTAGTGAGTCTGGCTAAGGGTTTATCTATCTTGTTGATTTTCTCAAAGAACCAGCTCCTTGATTGGTTGATTCTTTGAATAGTTTTTCTTGTTTCCACTTGGTTGATTTCACCCCTGAGTTTGATTATTTCCTGCCGTCTACTCCTCTTGGGTGAATTTGCTTCCTTTTGTTCTAGTGCTTTTAGGTGTGTTGTCAAGCTGCTAATGTGTGCTCTCTCTAGTTTCCTTTTGGAGGCACTCAGAGCTATGAGTTTTCCTCTTAGAAATGCTTTCATTGCGTCCCATAAGTTTGGGTATGTTGTGGCTTCATTTTCATTGAACTCTAAAAAGTCCTTAATTTCTTTCTTTATTCCTTCCTTGACCAAGGTATCATTGAGAAGAGTGTTGTTCAGTTTCCACGTGAAGGTTGGCTTTCTATTATTTATTTTGTTATTGAAGATCAGCCTTAGTCCATGGTGATCTGATAGGATGCATGGGACAATTTCAATATTTTTATATCTGTTGAGGCCTGTTTTGTGACCAATTATGTGGTCAATTTTGGAGAAGGTACCATGAGGTGCTGAGAAGAAGGTATATCCTTTTGTTTTAGGATAGAATGTTCTGTAGATATCTGCCAGATCCATTTGATTCATAATTTCTCTTAGTTTCACTGTGTCCCTGTTTAGTTTCTGTTTCCATGATCTGTCCATTGGTGAAAGTGGTGTGTTGAAGTCTCCCACTATTATTGTATGAGGTGCAATGTGTGCTTTGAGATTTACTAAAGTTTCTTTAATGAATGTGGCTGCCTTTGTATTTGGAGCATAGATATTCAGGATTGATAGTTCCTCTTGGAGGATTTTACCTTTGATGAGTATGAAGTGTCCCTCCCTGTCTTTTTTAATGACTTTGGGTTGGAAGTCAATCTTATCAGATATTAGAATGGCTACTCCAGCTTGTTTCTTCATGCCATTTGCTTGGAAAATTGTTTTCCAGCCTTTCATTCTGAGGTAGTGTCTATCCTTTTCTCTGAGATGAGTTTCCTGTAAGCAGCAAAATGTTGGGTCTTGTTTGTGTAGCCAGTTTGTTAGTCTATGTCTTTTTATCGGGGAGTTGAGTCCATTGATATTAAGAGATATTAAGGAAAAGTAATTGTTGTTTCCTGTTATTTTTGATGTTAAAGTTGGCATTTTGTTCTTGTGGCTGTCTTCTTTTAGGTTTGTTGAGGGATTACCTTCTTGTTGTTTCTAGGGCGTGGTTCCTGTCCTTGTATTGGTTTTTTTCTGTTATTATCCTTTGAAGGGCTGGATTCGTGGAGAGATAATGTGTGAATTTGGTTTTGTCGTGGAATACTTTGGTTTCTCCATCTATGTTAATTGAGAGTTTGGCTGGGTATAGTAGCCTGGGCTGGAATTTGTGTTCTTTTAGTGTCTGTATAACATCTGTCCAGGATCTTCTGGCTTTCATAGTCTCTGGTGAAAAGTCTGGTGTAATTCTGATAGGCTTGCCTTTATATGTTACTTGGCCTTTTTCTCTTACTGCTTTTAGTATTCTATCTTTATTTAGAGCATTTGTTGCTCTGATTATTATGTGTCGGGAGATATTTCTTTTCTGGTCCAGTCTATTTGGAGTTCTGTAGGCTTTTTGTATGTTCATGGGCATCTCTTTCTTTAGATTTGGGAAGTTTTCTTCTATAATTTTGTTGAAGATGTTTGCTGGTCCTTTGAGTTGAAAATCTTCATTCTCATCCACTCCTATTATCCGTAGGTTTGGTCTTCTCATTATGTCCTGTATTTCTTGGATGTTTTGAGTTAGGATCTTTTTGCATTTTACATTTTCCTTGATTGTTGTGCCGATGTTCTCTATGGAATCTTCTGCACCTGAGATTCTCTCTTCCATCTCTTGTATTCTGTTGCTGATGCTCGTATCTATGGTTCCAGATTTCTTTCCTAGGGTTTCTATCTCCAGTGTTGCCTCATTTTGGGTTTTCTTTATTGTGTCTACTTCCCTTTTTAGGTCTAGTATGGTTTTGTTCATTTCCATCATCTGTTTCGATGTGTTTTCCTGTTTTTCTGTAAGGACTTCTACCTGTTTGATTATGTTATCATGTTTTTCTTTAAGGATTTGTAACTCTTTAGCAGTGTTCTCCTGCAATTCTTTAAGGGATTTTTGTGCTTCCTCTTTATTGTCTTCTGCCTTTTTAGCAGTGTTCTCCTGCATTTCTTTAAGTGTGTTATTAAAGTCCTTCTTGAAGTCCTCTATCATCATCAGGAGATATGCTTTTAAATCCGTGTCTAGCTTTTCCGGTGTGTTGGGGTGCCCTGGACTGGGCGAAGTGGGAGTGCTGGGTTCTGATGATGGTGAGTGGTCTTGGTTTCTGTTAGTAAGATTATTACGTTTACCTTTCGCCATCTGGTAATCTCTGGGGTTAGTTGTTATCGTTGTCACTATTTAAAGATTGGAGCAGAAGCTGTGTTCCACTCACCAGCAGTCTCTAAATCCTGCGGCAGGGGTCGTGGGTAGCTGACGGTACCCCGGTGCTGGTCCAACCGGAAGAGGCCTGTGTTCCTACTCAGGCCGTTTTTCTGCTTCCCTAACTAATGCAGTCTCTGGTCCCGCGTGCAATTGGATTGGAGCAGAAGCTGTGTTCCACTCTCCAGAAGTCTTAAGATCCTGTGGTGGGTGTTGTGGGTAGCTGGTGAGTGTCAGCCGACCCTGCGCCCCAGCTGCCCCGGTGCTTTTCTGACCGGAAGAGGGTTGTGGCCCTATGTAGGCCTGATTTCTCTCTCCCCAACCAGAGCAGTCTCAGGTCCCGCGTGATTGGACTGGAGCAGAAGCTGTGTTCCACTCACCAGCAGTCCCAAAATCCTGCGGCGGGGGTCGTGGGTAGCTGGCGGGTGTCAGGCAACCCTGTGCTCCCGCTACCCCGGCGCTGATCCAGCCGGATGAGGCCTGTGGTCCTACTCAGGCCGGTTTCTGCTTCCCTAACTAATGCAGTCTCAGGTCCCGTGCAATTGGATTGGAGCAGAAGCTGTGCTCCACTCACCAGAAGTCTTAAGATCCTGTGGCGGGTGTTGTGGGCAGCTGGCAAGTGTCAGCAGACCCTGCGCCCCAGCTGCCCAGGTGCTTTTCTGACCGGAAGAGGGTTGTGGCCCTATGTAGGCCGGATTTCTCTCTCCCCAACCGGAGCAGTCTCAGGTCCCGCGTGATTGGACTGGAGCAGAAGCTGTGTTCCACTCACCAGCAGTCCCAAAATCCTGCGGCGGGGGTCGTGGGTAGCTGGCGGGTGTCAGGCAACCCTGCGCTCCCGCTACCCCGGCGCTGATCCGGCCGGATGAGGCCTGTGGTCCTACTCAGGCCGGTTTTCTGCTTCCCTAACTAATGCAGTCTCAGGTCCCGTGCAATTGGATTGGAGCAGAAGCTGTGCTCCACTCACCAGAAGTCTTAAGATCCTGTGGCGGGTGTTGTGGGCAGCTGGCAAGTGTCAGCAGACCCTGCGCCCCAGCTGCCCAGGTGCTTTTCTGACCGGAAGAGGGTTGTGGCCCTATGTAGGCCGGATTTCTCTCTCCCCAACCGGAGCAGTCTCAGGTCCCGCGTGATTGGACTGGAGCAGAAGCTGTGTTCCACTCACCAGCAGTCCCAAAATCCTGCGGCGGGGGTCGTGGGTAGCTGGCGGGTGTCAGGCAACCCTGCGCTCCCGCTACCCCGGCGCTGATCCGGCCGGATGAGGCCTGTGGTCCTACTCAGGCCGGTTTTCTGCTTCCCTAACTAATGCAGTCTCAGGTCCCGTGCAATTGGATTGGAGCAGAAGCTGTGTTCCACTCACCAGCAGTCCCAAAATCCTGCGGCGGGGGTCGTGGGTAGCTGGCGGGTGTCAGGCAACCCTGCGTTCCCGCTACCCCGGCGCTGATCCAGCCGGATGAGGCCTGTGGTCCTACTCAGGCCGGTTTCTCTAGAAGGCTTCTTATTACTCTTTCGAGCACCATGTTTTTTATGGGTTAGCTTAGTTTGTTAGCTTCTTCTTGGTTTAATTTTGATGCTTTCCTGAATCTAGAAATTTGTTCATTTCTTTTAGGTTTTCCAACTTAATGTAATACAGGTTCTTTCAAGTACTTCCTTATAGTATTTCAATGTTTTGTCTTGTATGTTGTAATGTTTCCCTGCTCATTTCTGTTTCTATTTAGTTGAATCCTCTTTTTCGTTTGGCTAACTGGGCCAAAGGTCTGTTGGTTGTATTTATTTTCTCAAAGAATCAACTCTTCGAAATGTTGATTCTTTGTGTAGTTTTCTTTGTTTCAATCTCACTAATTTCTGCTCTTATTTTTATTTTGTCTTGCCCTCAACAGGATTTGGTTTGTTCTTGTTTTTCCAAATGTTTTACTTACATCATTAAGTCATTTATTTGTGCTCTTTCAGATTTTTTAAATGTAAGCACTCAAAGCTATAAATTTCCTTTGTAGACTGTTTATAATGTGTCCCAAAGATTTGATTGTGTTGTGTTTCAATTTTCACTTAGTTCCAGGAATTTTTTTTTTTATTTCTACTTTGACTCATTCATCATTCGGCAATGAATCACTTAATCTCCACGTGACTGTAAGTTTACTAGAGATTTGTTAGCTGCCAATTTTAAATTTTATTGTGTTATAGTCCGATAAGATAAACAGAGCTCTTTCAATCTTTCTAGGTTTGTAAGATTTGTTCCATGCCCCATGCTTTGCTATTGTAGAGACGCTACTGAGTGGAATCATAGTCTTTGGTGTTTGGATAGGATATAGTGTAGATATCTGTTAAGTCCATTGGACGAATGATGTCATTTAATTCTGCTATGTCTCTGCTTTAGTTTTTCCAGATAACCTGTCTATTGGACAAAGTAGGATGTTAAAGTCACCTACTCAGGGTTAGGGTTTCCTTTATATGTGACTTGTGTTGTCTTTCTCTTTCTGCTTTCAATACTCTTTCTTTGTTCTCCATACTTAATATTTTAATAATGATATGCTGTGGTAATTTTCTTTTCTGATCTTGCCTGCTTGGTGTCTTGGATTTCTTATATTGATGTGTATTGATTTCTTGTACATCCATTTTTTTAGTTTGGGAAAGTTTTCTTCTATGATGCAGTGGAGGATCTGCTCTGTGCCATTGACTTGGGGTTCTCCTTCCTCGACTGTTCTTGTAATTCAAAGGTTTGGTGTTTCATGGTGTCTCACATAGCCTGTATTTCTCCCCTACATGAAATGTGTGTGTGTGTGTGTGTGTGTGTGTGTGTGTGTGTGATTACTTCACTGAGATCCTCTGCTTCATTTCCAAGTCTTGCTATTCTATCTCCTGTTTGATTCATTCCATTTGTGAGGATTTCCTTAGAGTTTTCCACTTGGGTTATTGGGGTTTTCAGTTCCATCTTCATTTCATCTTGAGTCCTAGTCAATGGTTTTTTATCTATATATTTATGTATATATTTATTTAATTCTGTTTTCAAATGCTTGGCTGTCTTACAGTATCCCCATCAGTCTTATGGCTCTGTTTTCTTTGGGCATCAGTCAAGTATTTATTCTAAGTTCTTTTTCTTTAAGTTCAATGATCCATTTTTGGGTCTCCTTTAAATTCCTTGAGTTTTTAATGAAGTTTATTATTATTCTTTTGAATTCTGTGTCTTAGGGTTCATCTAGGTAATTCTTAGTGGCAGACATTTCTATAGGACTGGTGATTCTTGTGGGAGAGGAGGTACTTCGTTGATCTTTCATACTGTTCCTATTTTTTGTGATGAGTTCTGAGCCTGTAGACTTGTTTTGTTACTTTTCTGTCTGACCAGGCCAAGCACTGGATGTGGGACCTGGGTTAGAGCTAGGGAAAGAGAGTGGGTGATCAGACAGACTCACGGGGCTCCACCCTGGAGCAGAATGGCAGCTATTTTTATTAACTACATTTAACCAAGTGTGATAGAGTCTCAGAAAGCCAGGTGTATTTTGTATCTAAAAATCCACTCATGCTATAATCTATATTAATAAAATGTTTATGCTAATATGTAAAGAGAAAGGTTTGAAAATCAGTTAATGATGCTGAGAAGTGGATGTGGTTTTCTTCAAACAGGTGGAAAGGCAGGTACATGTATAATGCCGACATGGCGACTAGGCTTAGCACTGAAGTGTTGAAAATGAGAGAAGGAAGGGGGAGAGGAAGGGAAGGGGAAGGGAGGGAAAAAGAGAAGAAGGGAGGGAGGAAGGAAGGAAGGGTGGGTTAGAATGAAGCACATTAGAGTGTTTGCCTGATGGGACGACTTCACAGACCGGACCATGCACAGTGTGGTCAGCACAGTCACAGAGCCTTGAGAGCACTCAAGTCAGAGGTCTGAGGCTTGGAAGTATCTTAATTGGCTTAACGTCTCTGAGTCTTTGGCGAAATTAATGTCTGTTTCATAGCGCTGTCATGGCAGGTATGGTGCCTACAGTGCTTAATGCAACACGTGGGAAATGGTGAGCCTTGGTAACTGATAACCATTTAACAGTGTTGTTGCCACTGCCACTACAAGTCACTTAGATGAGAGCAGCATGTATAAAGTCTTTGGGCATCTACGTCTATGTGCATGCTGCACTCATCGCACATGTGATCGCATGCACTTTTTCTTGGTTTTGTTTTGTTTAGCCTTTATTTCCGAAACTACAATAACAACTATTTTCATATGTCTTCATTTATTTGGGGGATTATGATATAATTACACCATTTGGTAATTTGTTTTTCCTTGCTCCCTTTCAAATGCATGGCCTCTTTTTCATTAATTGCTGTTATATATATATATGCCTATGGACACTGTGAGTATGTCTGAGTATACGCATATATATTCCTAAACAAGCAGAGCTGCGTAGTCCGCTACTTATATGTACGTTTTCAGAGGTGACCATATTTTATGTTCTCCTGAGAGTCACTAATCAGAGTTTATTGTCATTCGAAAACCACTCACGTATCTATCTACTCTTTTTAAATAGCATCCCTAATCCTGGTCTTCAGTGTCATTAAAACATTATGAGAAGCACACTAGGGATTGACTTCTGGTTTAGCACGCAAAGGGTCTTAGTAGCCAAATATCAGTGTGCATCCTGTTGACGTGGGTATTCGGGTTTGGGTAGCTGTCTGCAGGCACAACACCTGAGTGCTCTTGAGCATCCAGATGAGTTACTCCTCCTCACGGGGGTGGGGGAGGGGCGGAGGGGGTGGAGATGGCCCAGAGAGGCTTGGGGATTGAACTGGAATCACTGCGGAGATCTCAGCCTCCCTCTCGGCTTGGAGATGCCACTAAGTGCCACTATGGGTCCTCTAGAGTTTACAACTGAAGAATTTCTCAAGATGTGGCTTCTACTGTGAAGGAATTTGCTGCTTGAGAAACTACACTGGGAATACCTTCGGAGCCAAAGGCAGTGAATTTGCCTATCTGTGTCCCTCTTGGAGGAAGTAATCCCACAAGTACAAACAAGCTGCTCGTGGTGAAACACAGATGGCAGCTTCAAGTGAAGGTGACGAAGCTGTCAGCAACTGGAGGTCAGTCACTGTGCACTCCCCATTGAATTGGCCACGCCTCCTCCTGACTGCTGAATGCTGGGAGAGCCTGAATGACCCAAGCGGGGCAACAGGGGCTTCCTGAGAAAGCAGATGCTAGTACCAGGTGACCATGGGCTGCGTGGAGTGGTTGGTCATTTACAGCTGATTTCCCAGAGGCTGGGCCTCATGTAGCACCATATGGATGGAGGGGCCAGAATTTTACCTCTAATTGCTGTGAAGGTCTCCAGGAAGGATATATCGGATCTGACCAGAAGAATAATTCCTTCCCATCTGTTTTTGTCTGGGCAGTTGAGGCTGGGAGTGAGAGGATCGCTGCGAGGGAAGACGGCAATGCATCTCCCCCGCATGGACGCAGAGGCACTTAAGGGAGGTGATGAATGATGGGCACTCTTGCTAACAGATGGCCTCTGGCGAGCCCATTTCGTGTGCTTTTACCTAATGGTATTTTCAGTGTGGGTCAGGAACAGATGCGGAGAAAGCCCTGGTGCGCATACATACACAGAGAGAAGACTTGATCCTTGAGTCCTCCAATTATCTTACATTTAGAGTTGCCTGAGCTGGGTTTAAGCCATCTGTCACCTTTACAGTTGACAAATGGAGACCAGGGTTTCAAAGTTCTTGGGGTCCTTTGTTCTTATGAGAACCTTCTGCAAACAGCATCTTCATCCCCAGATTCCCAAATCACACGGCATATAAACCCCCTAATTCTGCTCCATCCACTCTCCAGTTAATAAAACTTGGGACGGGAAGAGAAGCATCTTTTCTATTCCCATGTAGTGGGGGCCAAGAGCCCAGGCCTCAGATGAGGCTCCTCCATTGGAGCCCTCCTCTTTCTTCATGTGCCCAGTGTCCCATGCCATGCCTTTCTTCTCCAGGGTGTCCCAAGAGTAAAGGGAGAATTTGGAGCACCAAGATCAGCCATAAATACTCTCTTAATAAACCTCCCCTAGAGTAGGACCTTTCTCTTAGGAGGGATTTTTCTTGCCACAACATAAATTTCCTGGAAAAAGATAGAGTCGGGTCACACAGTGTAGCCTATTATGAGAACCAGAGTAATAAAAAGAGCCAGATAATTTATGTGTCTCTGGGTTCCTTATGCTTATCTCAAAGTAGAGGAGCCAAGATGTGGAGACAAACAGAGAAGTGAACGTGAGACTGGAAATACTGTGGGCAATTTGCCTGGTGCCTTCTTTGCAAAGCATTTTCAAGATTAATGTTGACATCGCCAGTGATAAGCACAGTTTCCTTAGCAAGAGGCCATACACTCTCTATCCTTTACTAAAGGTAGAGGAAATAGGAATCAACTACAAAGGAAATTACATTTACATCCCACTGAGGCAGAATCACAGTGTGAGGGATGTAGGGCACGGTGGCATCTTCGTGCCGGTGATGGATTCTGGTATTAGCCTTCTGGGTTCAGCTGAAACACCTGTGTCTACTGCAGCTACCATAGCTGGGCGTATAGTATGGCTCCAGGGACCCAACTTGGGAGGCTTAGCCAGCCTTATCAAACCAAAGGACGTCACTCTAGCAAATATGCGCATTTCTATTCCCTTTCCCACACCAGATTCTGAACAAGGACTGCATGCAGATATAGAGATTTAAGGAAAATGAAGGCAGCTACACCCCACCTCAGCCCCTCCTGCTGCTATCTTGCAAGCCCGGCTGGCAATTCCCTGACACAAAACATCATTCTAAGACAACCTTCTGTCCTATCTTTGCTGGTTTTTGCAAATCTTCCAGAACTATATAGATGTTTCTTTCAGGAGTAGGACTCTTGGGATGCTCTATGGCAAAGAGGAGGGCTTGAAGGCTTGGGCTCTTTGTTGGGTAGGTGTAGGAACAAGAAGTTGGGACCATGCTGGGCACCTCAATGTCCTCAATGTCTCCTATTTAGTACAATGTTGGTTTTAGGTTTGTCATATATAACTTTATATCCTGCTATAACGAGAACAACCATGTCATTTGCAGGGAAAATGGGTGAAACTCTGCCTTACCATATGGTATTATTGTGTTAGTCAGGGTTCTCTAGAGCAACAGACCTCATAGAATCCCCTCAGGGATGGAGGGGAACCTGAGAGTTATAAGCTAAATTAAACCCTTTCCTCCCCAAGTTGTTTTTAGTCATGGTGTTTTATCACAGCAATAGAAACGCTACTGAAGATACATATTATTCAAAATAAACCAGACTTGGGAATAGACGAATCACATGGTTTTTTCTCATATGTAGAGCTTAAACTTTATGTGAATGTTTATATATGTGGCATAAAAGTAGAATGAAGATTATTTGGGAAGAAGAAAATGACTAGCAGGTGTGGGGAGCAAGAGGAGAGGGAGGATGGATATGCTCAAAGCACGTGCTGCACTGCATGAGAGTCACCATTGTGCAACCTGTCACTCTATAGACTGAGTATATGTTAATCAAGAAAAATGAAGGACCCGAAGAACACACAAAATAATTCTCCCCGTAAAGAAAGTGCCTCCAGAGTACTTTCCCACCAGAGCATCCTGAACTACCTGGGGCGTAGTTTGCCTCCATTCACTTCTATACAGAGAGGACGTCTAACCATCCTGAGACCCCTGTGACCTGCCCCCATGCTTTACCTAGCCCCATCTCCAGCAGGGTAAGGGTCTGGAAGGCATGAACATGGAGTTAGGTAAGGCAGCTCTGATGTTCCACGTTTGCCTTCTTTCTACAGAAGCCGAGTCTGGCTTCCTGAAGCTGTTTCCCAGGTAGGTGGCGTCCATAGATTCCCCTCTGATCTCCTTAGTCACTCTCTTGCTTGACATCTGGCTATGGCTCCTGTGGGAAGCCTGGAAACACAGCACTGAGGGTCTTTTCAAGCCGAGCATACAATGCTCCCTTTGATATTGATTCCAGTCGGTCACTGTCACTGTCATTCTTCCCCCTACAACACAAGCTCATCTCTGCATACTTTGTGCAGATTCCCAAATCTGACCTGTGCCTTCTTTTCCCTTATCCTGGAATCTCCTCCATCCCTTTTCCTTTTCTATATCTAATGAGCTCCTAATTGTCCCTCTAGACCCAGGCTGACTTCCCTGCCTCCTTGTCATTCAGCTGTTGTACATAGCCCATTTCTTGGTCTACATGTCTTCCAGCCTTTCCCCAAGGCCGTGCTCACGATACTCAGCCACATATCACACCATCTCATGACCATCTCCCCCACTGTCCTGGACCAGTCAAGAATAGGCAGCCATATCAACTCTGTCTTTGACCTTATGCTCCTAGGAAAGCCTCTGGAACCTTCCAAAACCAGCTAATAAAATGAGGTCTCTGATCCAATTAGCATTACCAGATATCCTGAATGTTACCAGAGGAGGACAAGCCTTCAGGGTTTGGCTAAATGTTCACTTGAGTGGCGACAACATCAGTAAAGTGAGGAAGAGCTGGTGAGGGGAAAGACCATCCAGTTCCTAAGACCTGGAGTGGGCAGGCCACCTGGAGCTGCCAGACTTCATCCACCTTTGGTCTTTTCTAGAAGCCAAATATTAGGGAGCCTCTTAGCATGGCATTAAGCTGAGCATCTGAGAGCAATGCTATGCAGGCACTAGGAAACTCAGTGGTGTGTAGCCAGCTCCCCAAGAACAGCCAAGGACCAGATCTTCTGCTGCTGCTGCTCATGGTCTCATGTACCCCATGAAATCCAGTGCATAGGATGTGACCAAAGTTGGCAGCTATGGCCAAACTGGACCATCCATTGTCTCACAAAGTCACAGCTATCCACACTCCCAGCTTCAACTTGGAGTTTGTATGGAACTTTGTAAATGGTATTTGAAAAATCTGCTGTGGTCATGTTTGAGAGTAAGTTAAAGAAAGGAAAGTGTTACCAAGGTGAGAAAAATGAAAAACAGAGAGAGAGAGAGAGGCACAAAGAAAAGGGAGTGAGAAGAAGAGGGGAGGGGAGGGAAGGGGAGAGGATGGGAGGACAGGGGAATATGCCAAACAAACATACTGGCTGGAAGGACTCAGTCGGACGTAGACAAGTGGGTAATGCTGAAATCCATGGTCTGTTGTGACCTCACCAACGGATGGAAATAAAGGAAGGAAGACCAGCCTTTGCTCATGATGTCTTCTCATTGCTCACTGGCCAGAACTAAAGGCCCTGATAATGTTCAGTCTTCCACCATCTGACTGCACTCCTGCACACACTCACGGTTTGCAAATGACTTCAGTTTGAAATGTTAGCTCTGCCACACACACACATACACTCAGATACAGACACACACATGGACACACACACACTTGGACACATACTGCACTTCCATATCATCTTACTAAATCCTCCTGCCCCTTGGCTACTCCTGGAAGACCTCTGAAGGACATTTACAGCCCTCCTAGATTGTGTGTGAGCTCTCTAAGTGCCCCTGCTGATTCAGGGGGCAGGGGTAGTCTAGCTGTTAGTGATTGCTCCTTTGACCCCCACTTAAATGTATATGACATCCAGGTGCCCTGCTCCTCAGCAACATAAACAGGCTTTTCCTCTTTCGCAGCATAAAAGCCAGGGCCCCACCCACACATCTCCCAGCCACTCCCATCTTCTCCCCTGCACAGGCAAAGGCTGGACAGATCACCTCTGGCTATTTCCTCACCTCCTTCCCTCCTCCACCCATCACCAATTCTGCCTCCTCCACTGGAAATTCTCCAAGCCCAAGTCATCAAGGACTGCCAGGTGACTGAAGCCAAACCCCTTTGCAGCCTTTCTCTGTGGTGATGCTATTCACCATCACAGCCTCCAGAAAGTGTGTCCTCTGCTGAGACCCCCGTACAACCTCCTGTTTGCTTCTAACCACATTGCTTCCCTCATTCAGCCTCTTCCTTTATCTGAGCATTTGGACACTGGAGGTCCTCCTGTTCTGGCTTGCATCCACTTTCTCTTTCTATGATGCTACCTGCTCCGTGGCTGCTATCACATATGTCCCCCAAACCACCTCTCCACCTCTAGCCCCACCCTCCCATCAGGAATCAGACTCCTGAGGATCTAAGCCTGTACATCACACCAGCGGCTGGCAAGCTCACTGCCTCATCGCAGGACCTTGAAGTGCGGCATCCTCAAAGAGCTGCTCCTGCGCTTTGCCCCAAACGTCTTCCCATATGGCTACCAGCTCTGTGATGAACTTCGAGTAGCTCAGTCCACTCCGGTCCCTGGAAGCTGCAGTGGCCTCTGTATCCCTGACTCCATCTGCCCTGGTTGTCAGAGGATGCCTCTCGGTTCCAATCTACCCTTACTTCTTCCTCAAAAAGATGGGGCTCTAAGTAGTTCTCATCTGTGGCCGGCACCCTGTTAAACTGTCATCAGTGGGACCCTGCCAGCTAAAGAGGCTCTCTTCTCGGTGCCAGCGTGCTTTTATCAGATTATTAGTCATGCTGAGAGTGGACTAGCGAGAGGCGCACACAGAGAACAGTATTGAAGGTCATCAGTTGCACCGGGTCCGGCCACACATCCGAGGCCACGAGCTTTGCGTGAGCCTGAGGGTTGGCCTGGCTCAGAGGTACTTTCAGAGACGACTGCATCATTCTGTCTGCCATGTTGTGGCCTGTAAGTCTGGAGGAGGCCGGCATCTTCCAAGTTTTCTCTTTCTTGGGGACTTCCCCTCACCCTCGGGTGTCCTAATTAGGGTTCTATTGCTGTGACGAAACACCCTGATCATAGCAACCTTGGGAGGAAAGGGTATATTTGGCTTGTGCTTCCACCTCACTGTTCATCATGGGAGGAAGTCAAGACAGGAACTCAAGTAGTGATTGTTAAATTCTGTGAAAAATTAAAACCAATTATTATCAGGTTATACTCTACTTATCTACACTGTTATGAGAAGAATTTCCATAGCTTTCCCTCCCAGGTCAAAAATGTCTTTTCCCTGTTGAATAAATGTTATGTTCCTGTTAGAGCTTCCGACCCTAAACTTGTGCTTTCCTAACATATCTGCCTTCTTTCTAACAACTTCAACAGAAACCTATGTCTTCTCTTCAATTTGCTTCTAAGCTTTGGGCTTTTATTAAACCTTTAAGTTAGCATTCAATGTAATGGCGCTATGATGGCATTTTCACACCTATGTCCGTATGTGTGTTACACGTGTGTGTCATATGTGCTCCCCTACTGCTCTTACCCTCTGCTTTTATCTAAGATCTCTTCCCTCCTCTCATGGTCTCCTTCCTACTTTAATGACCTACATCACACACGCACACACGCGCACATGCATACATCTATATTCCACATAAGATTCCATATGATAATATCTTCTATCTGTTTTCCTGAAAATGCCATGATTGCATTTTCCTTTGCAGTTGAACAAGATGACACATGTACAGGTCACATTTTCCTCTATTGATGAACAACTAGGTGGGTTCTATTTCTTGTCTATCCTGACTAGCACTGTGTTAACCATGCTTGGGCATGCTTCTCTGTGGCTTGTTGCCTTTGGGTCCTTGTATATGTACCAAGGCCGATGTAACTGGCTTATGTGCTAGTGTAATCTCTAATTTTTCAAAGAACAGTGACTCCCAGGGGGGTTGTATCTGCTCATGGCCCCGCCAGCAGTGTTCATGGTTTCCTCTTTCCCCACATCTCCTCTGCTCTTGTTAGATGGCATTTTTTAGATAATGGTTACTTTATCTGAAGTGAGATGGAAACTTGGAACATTTCATCTGCGTGTGTTTATGGAAAAAGATATTGAACAGCTTTTTAATTACCATTAACCACTTGTATTTCTTCTTTTGAGAACTGTCTGTTCATTTCATCAGCTCATTTGTTTGTGAATTGGTCTTTTTTTTTCCAATTCCTTATGTATTCTACATAGCAATCCCCTGCCTAATGTAGAGCAGCTAACACTACTGAGTGGGGCCCTATCTTACCTATCACACCCATTAGTGTTTGCTTTCTCCAACATTCAGTGCAAACATACTTACCATTGCTACATCTTCTTAATTAACTGCTCCCTTTATTTACATGTAGTATCTTTATCTCTTCTGACTAATGCTAGTCTACTTTTGAAGTCTACTTTGTTAACTATCAGAATAGCTCCAGCAGTTTGCCTCAGCTACCAACCAACAAAATCACAGGAACTGGCAAACACTGGCTTTAATAAAAAGTTGTGGATCCAACTACTCCTGGTCTCCAAAACACACACACTTCACTGCCAAAGACACCCACAGACTAAAAGTCAGAGGATGGTGAAGTAGAAAATAAAGAGGCTAAATGTGTAAAAGACTTTTCTCACATTAAACAGTGAAAATACTAGTAAAAATGTAGTTCTAAGAAAACAGAGGAGAGGGGGTGAGGAGCAAAATAGAAGAAAAGATGAGGAGTCACTGGAACACCTTCTTTCTGGTACCCAGAAACTGGACAGTCGTGTGCACAGCCTGGGGAGCTACTGTGGACCATGTTCTCCAAGTATAATAACCTTACATCTTCAGACCCAGTGATAGACCAAAGTAATGATGCCACTCAAGCCTAGCCCAATGGTGAGTCAATAAGCTTACAGGAACAGGGGTGAGAAGATTCTTACAGGAGACAGGGTGGCCCAAAGCAGCCACACCATCAGAAAATCTCACCCCATCATGGATGATGATTTTTCATATAGCTGCATCATATGAGTCTCCCCTCCAGGGACCTTTCACCCTCTGTATAGTCTAATACCTCCCAGTCCTATATTCCTATGAGAAACACCTGACACATGTTCCTGTAAATAAATTCAAAACATCTTTTGGCTCACCAAGCTAGACCTGGATAGAATCATTACTTTGACCCTCTGGTCTCCTACCTGAGAAGAGTAGATGTTCATGTCTCCCTAGGAAAAGTTCACCTAACAAGAGGATAAGTTAGACTTTTGATTCTTGTCTTTCCTGTTGCTTTTGTTGGTGTGGGACCCTGTCCTGGGACCCTGTCTGTTGTCCATCAGAGATGTCATCTCTTTGGTGTACATGTCTTCACATGTCAGTATGTATATATGGGACCTCTGCTGACCACACTTCGGTCTACAGTCTGTCATCTGGTCACATTTTCCTACTCTCTGAAATTTAATTCCAGACACCTGGTTTGTAATCGTTCCCTGTTCTCGGTGCCCCACCCCAGTTTCATACAGCTAAACTCTCCTAAGATGGTGCCTAGCTGCCGTCCTCTGAGTGCTATAGAGTAGCAAATAGGACTCGGCTCACCTGCTGACCTGCTTATGGGAGAACTCACTGTCACACCAAAACCTGTAACTAAATTGAAGTCTTGTCACAGCTGCACTGTTGTCCTGGGAGCAAGACTGCCGGTCTCACCTCCTGGGTTTCCTGTCTTACGTTTGGATGGCGCTTCTTTTCCCCTTGCTCCAGCCCTGGGAGCCACTGGGCTGGGTTTGCGTCCAGTGTGGCTGACTTCTTTTCAGGGCCTCATCCATCTTTGTCTCAACACGTTTCAGCTACTCCATTACTGCCGCTGTGATTGCGGACACTCTTGCTTGTCTAGCTTTGCAATAGTCTATTCTTTCTGAAGCGGATGCTTCTCGATGCGGTCATACAGAGGCAGCCTGTGGTCTGTCGTTTTAGCTGGTAGCCTAGACTTTGAGTTTAGAAACTCTTCTTGCACATAGAATGTAACTATAATTTTTAAATATGTTTTGTTGGTTTGGTTTGGTTTGGTTTTTGGTGTTTTGTTTTGTTTTGTTTTACTAATCAGGAATCTCTTAAAAGGAAATGTGCAGGAGAATCATTCTGCCATGTGGAGATGGTGACTTTTTTTTTTATAGTTACATACAGTTACCTCTGTGTGTGTGTGTGTGTGTGTCTCTCCCTGCCTCTCCCTGCCTCTCTCTGTCTCTCTCTCTCTCTGTCTCTCTCTCTCTCTGTCTCTCTCTCTCTCTGTCTCTCTCTCTCTCTCGTTCCATGAAAAGTTGAGCCCATAGAATTCCAAGGTTAATACATCACCTTAGCCTGTAGGGCCGTGTTGGTGGCTGATGGCCAGCGGATTGAGTGTAGAAGGGCTCTAAGGTGCCCTCTCATCTACACTAAACAGAACCCATGTTACACGTGGTAAATGGGGAAGCACACTGCTGTGAAATGTGAGTAACAGTGCAGATATAGATTCAGCAGCTTGAAGAAAAGGGACTATCATTTAATAACCACATTAATCTAGGCAGTTCAATTAAAGGGGTTAAGTAAACAACAACAACAAAAACAACAACAATAACAACAAAATCAATGGGCTATATGTGTCATCATTTTTAAGGCACTTAGCTAATGGGACAGGACTGCGGGTTTAAGTAACACAATGTCACTACAGTTTTACTGAGAAGCTTGAACGCCAAGCGATGGCAAGAGTTCCTGAGAGGAGACAGTGAAACGAGCTATGGAGAAGCAGAACAGAATAAAATGAGAAAATACAAAGTTTACAGCCAACTGTACCTTTTAGATTTTTAAAATTTTAATAAAAATCCATTATTTTTTTAAATGTTGTATTTTGATCATGTCCATCCCTCCTCAACTTCTCCCAGATCAACCCTGCCCCTCGCCTACCTACTGGACCTGTGTCTTCTTTTTTCCTACCCAGAAGGTCCAACTTATGGTGCCCATATATTCTTGAATGTGTGGCCTTCCACTAGAACATGGTCAGCTTACCAGGTTAGCTTTGAATCTTCAGATAGAGTTTCATTTGGAATACCCATGGAGGTCAGGAAATTAGTAAATGGCTGTGGCACAGGGGATCTTCCAAGGATAGACAGAACTTAGTAGTAAAAAGGCTTAATGGGGAATAATGAAACAGGAAGGGTGAAATTGAAGTGGGGGATCGAAGCACAGGAGTTGAAGAGGAAATGGAAGGATAAATAAGACTAAAGATCATTCAAAAGGGTCATATGGAAACCTATCTACTACTGTAGAAGTACACACACACACACACACACACATACACACACACACAAAGAGAGAGAACATTAAAATGGAGACACCTTACAGCAGCATGGTGACGATGACCCTACTAGACACCACAAGGTAATAAAGAAAAGCCTAGTGCCAGGAATGGGTTTCCTCTGTTAGTGCTGTCAACCAGTGAGGTTCCATAGACCCCCAAATACTATAGGCTGTTGCCAATGTTATTCGTTTTCCTCCAGAACTTGATGGTCAGAACCTATTGCTGAAGACACCATGTACTTGAGTCATAGAACACAGATATATTAAGTTGGTAGCTACCTACAAACATCATCTCTACTGGCTAGCTTCCATGGTGCCAGAAAATGCTACATACACTACTGCAGGAGGAAAGTAATCACCAATTTTACCAACTGTGATCACTATGAGCTATAATGCTGACCAACCTGTCAAGGCATGGCTGGTGACAGATCGCAAGCCATGAAAGTCTGGCTTCTGGGGACAGAATAAGTTCATGTGCCACGTGAAGGTTGGCAGGTCCCTTTCGGAACTCTCGAGGGATGCAGGCAGTTGCAATTTTCTGTGATGCTGACAGAGTTTAAAGCATTTTCTCCTGGAGTAACAAAAGGAGACACAACAAACCCAAAAGTATGAGTGCATTTGTTGATTCTTCTGCTTCAGTGGGACATATGTTGACACCAAGTATTCCAGCTGGATTGGAGATGGGTGGGCAAGATATGTCCAGGTCAGCTGGCTGCTTTCCTGGTGCACAGGCCTACATCACTCTTCAGCATGTTCCAAGCTTTTGATCAAACCTCTGCTGCAGCCCAGCACTGTACCTCAGACTACTCTGAGTGGCAGGGGACAGTGAGGAAGATGGGGCCATCCATCTCCAGTCCAAGCTTCCCATTACTGTTGAGTAAGCGCACACTGAAGGCCAGGACACAGTCAGGGCATACCCAGTTTCCTGTCCCATTTCGATCTAATCCTCATAAACAGGGAACTTCCAAAAGGGAGCCAGTTAGCTGTGAGAAACACTCGCAGCCATTCTCTAGAAAAGAGTGTGTGGCTGTTACTATGAACCCTGGGGTCCTGATACTATTTTGCCATCTTCAATAGACAGTTAGAGAAGCAGAGCATTCTGGAAGCAGGACAGAATTAACAAAGTAAACAAAGGTAATGGGGTGGCTTCCATGGGCCACAGTTGGCTGGGATTTCAATGAGTGTGTATGGCATGGGCTGGCAGGCGCTGCCAGCACTGATGGGAAAGGTCACTGTACTCTCTTGGGTTTCTCAGCTACTCCATTGGTCACTACTATCCAGATGTAGTGGCCTCACCATCAGAGCAGTAGGGCAGCTGTACCATGGACCAGGCCACTTGGAGAAGCTGGCAGCAGCGCAAGCCTCCTTAAGCATTGCTAGCTTCAGAAGGGAAAAAGCCAGTGGGACAACTACGCAACGACACCTGTCCCCGCCTGTTCCTCTCCTTGCTTATGGCTTCCCACCAGCTCTCCCCTCTCCAAAGAGCCTTAAAATAAAATCTTGAAAAACAGTTTTCTCTGGTTGGTTTAACTTTGTTATCAATATCGATGTAGTTAGACCCATCCTTCCATTGTATTTTGAATTTACTGCACTTTCTCCTTTCTTTCTCTCTGTTCTTCTATTCTCCCTCTTCCTATCCTCACCCTCTTTCTTTTTAACTGGGGAACTGGGTGCATATGTGGGGGGAGGGGGAAGGAGGTGTGGGAAGTGGGGGGAGGAAAGAGGAAGAGGGAAAGGAACTGAAAGGGGAGGGGGAGGGGGAAGGCGACCCAGGCTTTCTTTTAGTTCTGCTTTCCTCCTTGTCATCCTAAGGACCCGAGCTTAATTCCCTTTCTTCCTTGCATGTGACTACTTCGGAATTATCTTTCTACTTCTCTTATTTTTATTAGCTACCATTACATTTTAATGTGCATACTAGAGTCTACAAAGTTACAAAGTTAATATTGTAACTTCCTTCCAAACAAGAAAGGAACCTTAGAATGCTTTTTATCCCTGCAGCGTATCTCCTCCTTGCATCAGCCAACTTAGAGCGCCGCCTTGAATTTTAGTTTTACCTTTTTTTATTTCATTCTTTAATCTTTGTCACTAATAAAGTAACCAAAAGAGCTGCTCTCTCCTCCCACACAAAAGGGGGGAAAGAAACTCAAAGAATTATAGCCTCCCATTCTTATGCACCCTAATAAGTGTTTGAATAAGATGCACAACGGGACAACAGATGCACAAAGATACCCAGCACCACCCAGATAAGGATGCCTAGAACCATGGATGAGGGTAAAGCAGGGAAAAGCCAAGTGCCACAAGATGTGGGCAACTGGAACCCCTGGGTGGTTTTAAACTGTAAAACATTGCAGCTGGGAGGGCTCTTCACTAAAACTAAAAGGAGTTATTATGCAGCCCCCCCCCCCAGATCCACTTCTGCTTCACCTCAGCATCTGCGTTTACTACACGTCTGCTCACAACAGCAAGCAACGGAACCAGCCTGTGTGTCCACCAGCAGGTGAGTGTATGAAGGAAAGTCAGCAGATCCGTACAAATGACTTTGATTTAGCAACAACGAATGAAATTATGTCACATACTGGAAAATGGATGGGAATTGCACTTCTGACAGTAGGCCTGGCCAAAGTAACTGAAGTCAGGGTGCTCAAGAGTTACATCTGCGTTCAAGTTTAGAGAATAATTATTCACCACAGCTGAACTGAGGGCATCATAAGTTACCATCAACAAATAAATACATAAAATAATCCATGTATAGACTGTAGTGTCCCTCCTTGGAGGAAATGGAATTTGGACACTACATCACAGAGGAGCCTTGGGACATATGCTAATGAGATAAGAAGGAGACAACTATTCTGTTATCCCTCTTCTCTGAGCAAACTGGAGAGAGTCCACAAACATAAGGTAGAGTCCTGTGAGTCAGGAGGGAAGGATACAGAATTTCATTTTTGTTATATTCAAAGAGTTCTAGTGATTGCTGGTAGTGCTGGTTGGACATCTGTGAAAATGGAGTTCAGGTCACGGAGTTGAATTCTTTACAATGAGGAAGAAGGTGGTGCCCAGAATGGTGGCGCATGGGAGTTAGAGGTAGGAGAACCATGTGTTGGACATGAGTCATGGATATCCAGAAAGATCCTATCTCACAAACCTAAACTGAGAAGCCATGATAAATATGGTAAATTCTATGCTGCTATTTCAGCGATGCCTCTCTGGGTCAGTCAGCATCCTGGTTTGACCCGGCACATTGACACCTAGGTCCATGGCCAGGCACCCTGTAATCACACAAGAATGTGGACATCATTTGCCCTCTTGTGTGCTGTGAGTCAGAGTAGCTTTGTCTGTCCTGGGTCCTGGATGTTACTCAGAGGGAAATGGCTGCCTATCTAAGCCCCTCAGAGAAATGGCAGCCCTGGACAGGAAGGCTAATTACTGGAGCTGCTAAACTGGGTGCCAAAGGCTCTTCACAAATGAGTCAGTTTTGCCTGGAAATACCTAAAATTGCTAAGTATATATTCATTTATTTGAGGAATATTTACTTGGTGACTGCTGTTCTTTGTGTCTCTTTCCAACCAGATGTGTTGTGGCCATGAACCTGTGACCATGGTCCCTGACAGGAAGCAAGCTGAGGGAGGAGAGCTTTGTGTTGACTTGTGATTTCAGAGAGTTTTAGTTCATCACAGAAGAGAGCATGCAGTGATATGTCGTAGGTAGTGGCAACTGTTCATCTTTTGGGACCAAGAAGCAGAAAGGAGCTACAGGCAAAAACCAAGCTATAACATACTTTAAGGTCCAGTCCAGTGACCAACCGCCACCAGCCAGGTCACAACTCCCAAAGGCACCAGGGCACCACTGCATCACCATCCTGGGAACAATTCTGTGAGGACATGACAGATTTGAACCATAAGAGACTGCCCTTAAGCCCCCAGTAATCAGGACCATTTCATGATGTCCAATAGCTTTAGTGGTGTCAGCACTGCTTAGAACTGCAAAGTTCAAAGTCTCTTTTGAGACTCAAGACAGTCTCCTAGTTGTGAAACCTATAAAAAAATAACCACTGTAGCACTATATCCCCAAGTTTGCAATAGTGGCCTTTATAGTGTCTAATTGGACACAAGGCCCCTGGATAGAAGGAAGCCCGTGCCTGTACAGTAAACCTAGCTAACTACCCATAGCTGCTGATACTTTGTGCCTGTACAGTAAGCCTAGCTAACTACCCATAGCTGCTGATACTTTGTGCCTGTACAGTAAACCTAGCTAACTACCCATAGCTGCTGATACTTTGTGCCTGTACAGTAAACCTAGCTAACTACCCATAGCTGCTGATACTTTGTGCCTGTACAGTAAACCTAGCTAACTACCCATAGCTGCTGATACTTTGTGCCTGTACAGTAAACCTAGCTAACTACCCATAGCTGCTGATACTTTGCCTTAGAAGAAAATCCATTACTGTCACTTTCTCACATCAGTCTAATCTCCAGTTTGCATTCCAAATTCCTATTCATAGATAAGTGTAGCTCTTGCCCCTCAAAGATGGTTCTTTTTGCAGAAGACAAGGTCCATTTTTAAAAATCCACAATGCCAAAAATGCAGAAAATAACTGCCCTCAGATCCCAACCCTGATTGGTATATCTCTACAGCACAGCCTCTATACCTAAGGCTCTAAGAACATTGAGGAAGATGGAGCTGAAAGCTTATAGGAGCCAAAAGACTTGAATATCCTCTGAGAGATACTGTCTTCTACATACAACAGGAAAGTTGAATCCATGAAATCTCAATGGTATGATTGCCTAAACAAGACCCAGTGACACCAACGTTTGATAAGCCAATGTGGATAGGAGAAATCTCAAAAGACCCCACCCCTAGATGCAAAGCTATGGAAATTAATGGCTGCTGAGAGAGGATTGGTCTTCTATAGAGAGGAACCCCAATCCTGAGAGATCAAACCTAAATATATATATATATATATATATATATATATATATATATATATATGACTCTATATGCACTCAGCAGGTTGAAGATAAAGATAAGTATATAAATATAGATATAGGTAACAATAATTAAATAAGAGGACATGAATCTGAGAGGGATTGGGGGTGTCAAGGAAGGAGCTGGAGGAGAGAGAAAATATATAATACAGTACTCAGGAATTATATATATATATATATGGTTTTGAAACAGGGTTTCTTTGTGTAGCCCTGGCTGCTCTGGAACTCACTATGTTAACCATGCTGGACTTGATCCATCTGCCTTTGCCCTGCAAGTGCCGGTATTAAAGGCATCTGCCACCACCACTTATGTGTGTGTGTGTGTGTGTGTGTGTGTGTGTGTGTGTGTGTATGGCACAGAATAAGCATTTGCAATCTAAAATCAATGAATAGAACCATAGCACAGAGACAGGATCAAGGCAAAATGAGACCCAGCAGGACAAAGACCAAATCTTTCAGCTCCATCTCCAGCTTCTGGCGTACGAGGTGGTATGATGTGAGCATCAGTGGCTTGGGTTACATCCCTATAACCTGATGCCTGGAGCATACATCAGTACTTTCTTGCCCTAGCTTTACTCAGTGCATATAACCCTCCTTAAGAGGCATCCCATATTCTGGCATCTCCAACAACCAAGGATCCCACTGCAGTTTAAATATGGGGGTGCTCTTCCACCTTTTCTGACTTTCCTCCCTCTCTCCTCTTCCCTCCCTTTCTTCATATCGCATAAGGTTGCGATGATGTCACCCATAAACCAGAGAGTAAGTCCTTTTCAGATTTGACCTGTCAACACATTGACCTTGGACATACCTTGACCTTGGGTGCACCCTGACCTTGGATGTAGCCTGACCTTGAATGCACCTTGACCTTGAATTTCTGGCCCCCACAACTGAGAGAAACAAATATTTATAGTTTGATCCACCTCCTGTGGTATTTGCTATAGTGCTTGGCAAGACTCATCACAAGAGCCTGCCATATAAGTTAACTATCTTAGTGCCCAGAGCTTTTTTTCCAGTAGCTGCCTGTCAGTACCTCCAGGGACAATCAGAATAGTCACGATTTCTCCAAACGCTGTTGCTGGTGCAAACCCTGCCCCAGAGCTGGCATCCATCCTCTCCACTTTACCCCTCTGATTCTGATTCTCCCCAAAAGAACATTTCACTCAAGTACCTTATAAGCATCCAAGGGAAGAAAAGCCCAGTGGGTGTCATAGGGGAGAGGTGGGTATGGATACTTTAGAAATATAGCTTAAACCACAGAAGTTTGTTTCTCACAGTTCTGAGCCTGGAGATCCAAGGTCAAGGTCCCAGCCAGGTCGGTTCCTGGTGAGTCCTTTCTCCTTGCCTTCGTTATCACCACCTCCTCCCTACATGTTCACGTGATAGAGAAAGTGAGGGTGCCTGCTCTCATAGGCATGAATCAATGGAAGCCCAACACCTGTGACCCTTAAATCACATCACACCCCCAAGGCCTCATCTCCAAATACATTACATTGGGTGTTAAGGGTTTAACCGACTGTCTAGGGCCAAAACTCAGAGGTGAGGTCAGCAAGAGAAGATCAAGTCTTAAGGGCACTGCCTGCATGGATGAAAACAGCAGCTTTTCTAAGAGCTCCAGGACTAAGGGAGCCCTGCTGTAGAGCCAGACCTTGACTGCTTTGTGGGCTCTTCTTTCCTCCACCCTTTCAACCTCCTAACACAAGACAGGAGAGAGAAAAGGATCGAAAGGAAAGGAGTCAGTATTATCCTTTGACTACTTCCTGCTGATTAGGGGTTCAAGTTCCTTGAGGCAAGTTTGATCTTTGTCATCAGGATATCTAATTTCTTCTCCTTTGCACATGACTACTCACAAACCATGACCAACAACCCACAACAACCCATAAACAACAACCAATGACAATCCACAACAACCTCCCTCCCAACCTCTTGGGGCCCTAGCATTTATATACTCTCTAAGTCCCCAGAATTTCAAACATCACGCAATCATAGAAACTATCTGCAGCTGGCAAAATTACTCCCCTGCTAGAACATTAGATAAATCAGTCTGCTGCTGTAGACAATCTGAAGCAGCCCCATATTGCACACCTGGGATTAAAACAAAAATATATTTTTATAACACTTCTGTGTTTTTCAAAGAAACCAAAACTCCAAAATTGTTGCTATACTTCTGTAGCTTTTACCTTCTCCCATTTAAGGACACAGTATCCAAGGGGCATTTGAGAAGCAGAATGCTCAGCAGTACTCCCCAGGGACCAGTGTCAGGGCCTTGATCATGGGCTCCCCAGCCTCTAAGTGTGAACAATAATCCGATTCTTTATAAATGACCCAGCCAATGGCATTTTACAGCAGGGCACGTGCTCTAACCCTGCCTCCATCCCCAAATCTCTGAAGTGCATCTCTTTACACCATGGTCTCCTGCTCTACTCCTGGGCTTGCCCCATAGAGTGTGGATGGATTTGTGATGTGCATATAATTGCCTGAGAACATAGTAGATCCGGACCCTCAGCTGGCCAGGCCTATCTGTTCTGCTCCTTCGAAATACTCTCCCACAAAGTCACATGAGAGGAGAGACAAGGGTGGCTCACAGTGGGACAAAGATCTAGCTTCGTGAGTGTGAACAAGAACCAAACAGGCGTTGTTAGGGCCACTGTTGGACCCTTAGGACTGATTTGCTTTCTAGGGAAGACGTCAAGTAGATGGGTTGTCCATGGTCTAAAGATCCAGAATTGGAGAAGATACAAAGTCAACTTGACACCAGAGAAGCTAAAGCACAGAGAATCTCAGTGTTCCGACTGCAATGGACAGTGGGGTCTCAGTCCCACAGAGTAGCACCATGTATGTGTGACATCAAAACTGACTCCTCCTGGCAGTGACCTCACCCCATGTGTCAGTCAACTTTCCATTACTGGAACAAACTACCTAAGACAGTCAGCTTATCGGAGGAAAGGTGTATTTTGGCTTGTGCCTTCAGATGTTTCAGTGCCTAGTCACATGGCTCTGCTGCTTTAGGCCTGTGACATCAGACTGACAGGAGCATGTGACAGAAGAGATCTGCATGTGGCACCTAAGAAGCCAAGGGATGGAGGGGGAGAGGTTTGCCAATGTCTCCTTCAAGGGCACACCTCAGTGACCTAAATTCTCACCACTAGGCTCTACCCCCTCCCGTTTCTACTCCCTCTGCGCAGTGTCTCAGTCTGTGGAGCACACCTTAAATACATGGACCTTTGTAGGACCCACAATTCAAACTATAACAATGTGTCTACCTAGTGCTGTTTTTAAATGATGTTTACATTGTCTGTATGAGTGTTTTGCCTACATTATTAAATGTTCCATAGTTGTCTACACAGCTTTAAGTTCCTGGTGAGTAGTGCACTGCCCAAGAGATAACTCAGATCCAATAATAGAAACACACACACACACACACACACACACACACACACACACACACACACGGTCTCCCTCAGTCCTCCAGATTCTCACAGCATCCTAGACCTACCCGCTGCTCCTATCTTTGCAATTCTCAGTGTCCCGCCCCGTGTTCAGTCATTGGCTACTGGCAACTTTATTGATAGATGGAGAAACCAATTGAAGGCAAGGACCTTTAGATGTCCAATTAAATCAAAACATCAGAACCACCCTCGACAGTACCCATAGAGGCCAGAAGAAAGTGATGGCTCCCCTAGAACTGGAGTTACAGGTGCTTGTGAGCTACCGTGTGGGTGCTGAGAATCAAACCTAGGTCCTCCAAAAGAGCAACCAATTCTCTTAACCCCGGAGCCATCTCTCCAGCCCCTTTAATAGAGTAGCAAATAATATCAGATATCTTTCCATAGAAACCCCGGGAAACACAGATGCATAATCCTGCAACCTAGAAAATCCGTTTCACACTGGGTTTCCACTATCTAGCTTCTCACTGAGAAACAAGCAGAGAGACTACACAGCTCTGCAAGTCTCCCCGGCCTAGGCCCCAGAAGTGCTAACACGATTCCATTGCCACCCCCAAAACAAGTGCCGTGGGGCCTCCAAATCTGGAGCTGAGAGCACACATCTGCAAGGTTGATGCTCTGGGCATGGACCCTGGATACTGCACACCTGTCCAGGTGTCAGGTCCCCAGAGGCCAGCCTCAGCACAGAAGACAGGAGCAGACAGACTGGATCCGGAATATGCCCTCATCACCTCAGCAAGATTCAGTCCCTAGAAAGACTCCCAGGCTGAAGGTTGGAAGTTTCCCACCTAGGATCGTGTCGTGATTCAGAGGAAGTGGTTGTTGTGTTTCTGAAAGAGGACTGAACAGATCAGGCCCTTCCCTGAGTTCTGTGGGAGGGACTTGTCCACTTGCCACTCACGGTACCAGAAACGCCTCAGCAATGGGCCAGGACACGTTTCCCAATGGCCCAGGGCATATCTCACAACGGCCCAGAGAGAGTCTAGCAATGAATGGCCCAGGGCTGGTCTAGCAGTGGCACAGGGCTTACTACCCTGTATTGAAGGGAGCCGGATCAACTTCTGCCGGCGCTGCTCAAGGGAGCCCGCCCTGGCCCTTCCTGACCATCAGTCACTTTGCTTCAGCCACACCATGTTCTTGCATGCTGCCTCTACTGGACACAGGTCTCCCATACATACTTTTCTCATGGACTGTGTGTGTGGAATTGAACTTTCGACTCTTCCACTTACTCTTGGAAGCAGCGCCTTTTCTCCTTTGCTCAGTTTACCATGTTGAAGTTTATGTCCACTCCTGACTCCGTCATTTCACATATAGCTTCATATTTTAAGTGGCCCTGCAACCACTGTAGGACCTTTTGTCCCCATGCTTCCTGGTCGAAGTCAGGTCGATGACAGATAAATATGCCAGCGGTTCCAGTCAACCTTTTGGTTAACATATGATAGACTGTAAGTTCAACAACAGAGCTCCATGGACATCCACTAGATGCTATCTTAACTGAGAAAGCCCGCACTTGGCCTTCTTACATCAATTGTCTTCTGGATAGCTGTAGGTAAACCAAAAATCCAGTAAGCAGGTCAGAGCCTTCAGTGTTTCAGAGTGCTCAACCCACCAGCTTCGACCTTCATTTGAGTGTTTTTATCCACCGTATTGGAGTCCCTGCTTTCTCATCCTTAGGCTTCCAACTCATTGCCCAGGCTAGCCCTCACTGATGAGCTGAAGTGTGGCACCAGCACTCGGCTCAGCCTGTGAGCCCAGATCCCTAGAGCCTTGGCCTGTCCCCCGAGAAGGCACAGCCTCCTGAAGCAGCCATCTTTGTTATTATTATTGGATTTTTTTTCATTTTTTATTATTATTGGATTTTTTTTTCAGGTGCACACCATGTCTTACAGATTTCATCTGGAAAACTCTTGAAAAAAATCTCTCTGTCTCTCTCTCTCTCTGTGTCTCTGTCTCTGTCTCTCTCTCTCTCTCCTGTGTGTTGGAGGGTGAGAGGGTGTAAGGGTGTGTTCGGGGGTTGGGGGTATGATGTAAGTGTGTGTGTGTTTGTGTGTGTGGGGGTATGGGTGGTGTGTATGTGAGTGTGTGCATGCATGCTCACCTATAGGCACATACCTATAGGCACACACAGGGGCCAGGCCAGGGCATTGGGTGTCCCACTCTATTACTTTCTGCCTTATTCCTTTCAGGCAGCATCTCTCCGTGAACCCAGAGCTCATATTAATTAGATCTTCTGGCCGCCAACAATCCCATGCTGTGTATGGGTGGTTAAATGTGTGAAGCCAGAGAAAGACTTGAATTCCCTCACAAACCCGGGCTCCTCCCATCCTTCTTTTCATGGCTAATTTAGTTAAGTGTTTAAACAATGTAAACCTGGCAGCTCCCGTCTATTGAAGCTGAGATGAAGCACAGCTGCCGCCCAGCCCCAGCCCTGCAGTGCAGCCTGGGCTGCAGCACCCATCAGCTTTCCTGAAATAGCAAGGCTTGCTTCCTTCCAGGCTTCCCCTGGAATAACCCGGGGAGGAGGCTGTGTTTCCTCTGCCCAGGCCACTCTATTCATTACCACTCAGGGAGTCCATATTTGGAGAAAAAAGTTTCACTGCTGTTTGGAATGAAATCATATGGTTGCAAATAGCCAATATGGATTGAAATCAAACGGAGCTAACAATGAGATTGTGTGCATATGTCAATCCAGACAAGCCTCTCCGGGGGAGAGGCAGGGCAGGGGTGAAGGTCACTCTCAACAGCAGGTGACAAGTGGGGCTCAGACAACTGCAGGTACCTTTGGTCCTCGGTCTTCCTGGTCCGACTCAACTAAGTAGATGAGGACAGCCCAGCTCCCTCAAGACACAGTCCCAGTAATTATCAAGATGCTACGTGAACCGCTTACAAAGCAGTCTATCTTTACATTTTCTGTGTATCAAAAAAGGGGCTGGGGACCAGATTGTGCAGGTCACGTTTTGAGTGCACCTCACTCCTGAAATCATATTCTCAACTTGCTACTAAGCCAAGTCGATTTTTATTTCATAGGTGTGCACCCCGTGCGTTGCATTAAAAAAAAAAAGCACTCTAGAAAAAGCTAAATCTAATTGACAACACACTGCATGTTGGGTGTTTACGTTCCCTTGAGCTAGCTCCTTTGTGGCTGTGAGACATCACTTTGCAAAGGTCTCACTGCTGTGTACCAGCACCTGCCTAGATGGCAAGGGTATGTTTGCGAGGCTGTTTAGGACTTACAATGAAGATCCCTGCATCTAAACAGGAGCCTTTGAGAGTTGCACACACACACACACACACACACACACACACACACACACAGAGAGAGAGCAAGGCAGCAGCATTCAGAAGCACATCCACATGCCTGGAACCCAAGAGGGAGTGAGAATCTATGGAAACCAATGCTCTGCTCAAACTGGAGATGTTACTTATTGGCGACACTAACTCCATTTGATTGCATCAGTGCTGGGGAACCCCATGGCTACAGAAGAATGGGTGTATAGGAGTTGAGTTGCACTCGTGACTAGGCCCCGGCTTCTCTGCTTCTCTTTTGAGTGCATGCTGACAGCCTAATCTCATGTGACATGCTCATCACAAACTCCATTAATATCCTATGACAATAGCCCTCATCCTAGGACCTTCCAACAGCACTGGCTGGTCTTTGTGAGCCAAAGCTGGGCACTGGTGGGAGTGTAGTTACTCGGGGGAATTCATGCCCTGAGGACATCGCTCAGTGAGGATGTGGCTCCGTGAGGATGTAGAGAAGCTGTGCGTTCCCCATCCGGGCTATACAAGTGGCTGATGCTGTTTGAACCCACCGTTTCTGTCCACATGATCTGTCACCCTCACTACAGTAACAGTCCTCTCTTGTGTTTTCTAAACTCTGATTAAGTACACTCAATTCTTTATATTGGTGATCCTGTTAGCTAAATAAATTAGCATGGTTACTATATTGACTAAGTCAACAATGAGTCCCATTCTGTTCCCTGTTCAGGGCCCTGCTGTTGCTCTCCTAGTATTTGAATTCACCCACTGTATCTTTTCCTATTGCCTTATTTTAGAATTTTTGGATTGACTAGGCACACTAATGCAATTATTAGATTTTTTAACCTAATATAAATTCTCTGATTCAAGATGAAAATCCATCATAATCATTTTCGTAACAGGATTCATATACTTGGTTTTATTTCTGCTATTTTACTTTCCTTTCTAATAGACCTTTTCATATGCCAGTTTTTTTTTCATTCTGACTTTTCCTTTGTGATTTTGAAAATTATACCTACTTTTTTATTCTTTTATTAATGATGCTTAATGGATATGCATTCAAATCCATTTCATCTAATTCTTATTATCAAAATAAAGTGATGTCAATTGACTGTTTTCTCTAAATTATAAAGACTATTCTGTGCTGTCTTGTTCTCTGGCCACTCAATCCTCAGTTTTTGCTGGTGGTGGTATTTGAAGTATAGTTATTATTATTAAGTTGATGATTTTAAAACATGAGATCACTTTCAAAAATTTAGGCATTTTATTATGTTTTAATATAATATTGAGAATTAATTTTGTTCCATGACTTTTTGTTTCGTTTTGGGGGAAGGAGTTGTTTGTTTTTCATTAGGCCATGAATCTGCCACTCTTGAGTTTGGTGTTTTGATGCCTCACTCAATTGGCTTATCTAACTCAAGTAAGGCTAGTTTTTCCAGGCACTCATGTAGGGTATATAGTTTTGAGATTATGTATACAAACGTCTACTGCCTGCTGCAATGTAGCCAAAAGACACCTGTGCAGGTGCTGAAGTAAGACTCATTTTCATTTTCAACAGCAGCTTTTGAGGAGTAGCATACCCCCAGATTTGCCTGGACACCTCCCCTTTAACCTGGCCTGAGTACCTTCTCTTTAACTGGCCTAAACATCTCTCCTTTAGCCTGGTGGCCTCATATGACCTACAGTTCTTTGCTTCATCTTGATTCTGCAGAGACTGATTGGTTAATGTCAGCTTTCTGTTTCAAAGGCAAAGTTGGAGTCAAATGTCATCTGCTTCGCTCCTCATTGAATTTGGGGTTTTTTGTTTGGTTGTTTGGTTGGTTTGGTTTGTGTTTTAGTCAGGGTTTCTATTCCTGCACAAACATCATGACCAAGAAGCAAGTTGGGGAGGAAAGGGTTTCTTCAGCTTACACTTCCATACTGCTGTTCATCACCAAAGGAAGTCAGGACTGGAACTCAAGCAAGTCAGAAAGCAGGAGCTGATGCAGAAGCCATGGAGGGATGTTCTTTACTGGCTTGCTTCCCCTGACTTGCTCAGCCTGCTCTCTTTTTTTTTTTTTTTTTTTTATATTTTTATTACATATTTTCCTCAATTACATTTCCAATACTATCCCAAAAGTCCCCCATAGCGCCCCCCGCTTCCCTACCCACCCATTCCCATTCTTTTGGCCCTGGCATTCCCCTATATTGGGGCATATAAAGTTTGCAAGTCCAATGGGCCTCTCTTTCCAGTGATGGCCGACTAGGCCATCTTTCGATACATATGCAGCTAGAGACAAGAGCTCCAGGGTTCTGGTTAGTACATCATGTTGTTCCAACAATAGGGTTGCAGATCCCTTTAGCTCCTTGGGTACTTTCTCTAGCTTCTCCATTGGGAGCCCTGTGATACATCCAATAGCTGACTGTGAACATCCACTCCTGTGTTTGCTAGGCCCCGGCATCGTCTCACAAGAGACAGCTATATTTGGGTCCTTTCAGCAAGATCTTACTAGTGTATGCAATGGTGCCAGCGTTTAGAAGCTGATTATGGGACGGATCCCTGGATACAGCAGTCTCTAAATGGTCCATCCTTTCATCACAGCTACGAACTTTGTCTCTGTAACTCCTTCCCTGGGTGTTTTGTTCCCAATTCTAAGAAGGTGCACAATGTCCACACTTTGGTCTTCATTCTTCTTGAGTTTCATGCGTTTATCAAATTGTATCTTATATCTTGGGTATCCTAAGTTTTGGGCTAATATCCACTTATCAATGAATACATATTGTGTGAGTTCTTTTGTGATTGTGTTACTTCACTCAAGATGGAAATTGTTCTGTTGAATATATAGTCCAATTTAACAATAGGGCCCATTGTCAACTTTATTCTCAATACATAGTTCAGTCATAAATTATCAAGGCCCACAAGCTGCTCGGCCTTCTATAGGATTCTGGCAAGATGTTATATGGATAAGATTTTCTATAGGAAGCAATTGTGGCTTCATTCTGTGATAGGCAAGGTGCCAGGAAATACTAAATCAAGTGGCAATGGAGTCTCTTGAGAAAGTTATTCCTGATCTGTGATGATAGTTTGAACAATGCTGTTGCCCTTGTTTGTGCACTGGAAAGACCATGGAGTTATGTCTTATTCTAGCAAGGGCCAGCCAGTCTGCCAAAGCCGAGCACTGGGGCTGAGATACAGAACAGCTCCATCATGTTAACTCCCAATGTCTGGGAAAGGCAATTTCTTATTACCACAGCACAGCATAGCTATGTGTTTGTTTCTGCCAGCACACCTGGCACACCCAAGCCTATGAGGGCATTGTAGAGGTGGGAACACAGAATGCTGTGGGTTTGAGGAAAGAGCAAAAATAGAGGGCAAGAATACAGGGAAAAATGGATGACAGTCATAAACAAAAGATGACCAAGAGTACTGGGCTGTAGTGCACATACCTTTAATCCCAGCACTCCAGAGGCAGGGTCAGGTGGATCTCTGTGAGTTTGAGACCAGCCTGGTCTACAGAACAAGTTCCAGGACAGCCAGGGCTACACAGAGAAACCCTGTCTCAAAACAAAATTGCCAAGGGCTATGGGATGAATCTGTGGCTATGCATTTGAATTGCAAGAGGAAAAAATAGCTCAGCAAAGTTAGGGTCCAACTGTTCAAGTACCTATAATGTTGGCGAGAGAGAGAGAGAGAGAGAGAGAGAGAGAGAGAGAGAGAGAGAGAGACAGAAACAGGGACAGAGAGACAGAGATATTGGGAGGTTGTATTCTCTTATCTAAGTTCTAGAAATTTAAGAATAAAATAGACTAGCATAGCCCAGTAGAAGTGTGATATACACACCACATGTGTAATTTCAAATTTTCTCATAGCCACATTAAAAGAGCACACAGAAAACACTAAAATCATCAGGAACAATTTATTTGATCTAAAGTATTTGAAGCATTCTCATTCTGGCATGCACCATGCATTAGCCTGATCCATGGAATAGGTGATGGTCTTCTCTTTACTCCAGGCCTTAGAAGCCCAAGTGAGTCTGGGATACATTTGGTGCCCCAGGAAACTCCAGCAATCCACCATCCTCCATCCCAGGAGCCTTGTATGCTAACAGGAGGGACCAAATGGCTGCTGTGCAGAACAAGACCCTTCCTGGATGTTCACAGTCCTGCTCACCTCTTTTTGTCTCCCTGAACCTAAAGTCTCTCTCTCTGGATCAGTACAGACCTCTCAGTGGCACCACCTTGCTAGCCCTTTGTTTTTGGTCCTGTTGCTTAGCACGACAACACAAGGTTAACTGGGTCATATGTGAAAGCTGAAAAGTCAATTTCATAGAAACAGGAAGCAGAGGAGTGGTAAGCAGAGGTTGGAACCGGGCGGAGACTGGGTAAACCAAACTACAATAAGATCAGAGGAGCATTCTCTGATGCTACAGAGAGCAGCAGGGGACTGTGACTTACACCTCACTGCAGAAGGTAGAAAAAAACTAACGGAGGATTTTAAAAGTTTCCCAGTATGAATAAAGGGTAAATGTTTAAGACAGAAACATTGCTGGCCATGGCAGTGCATGCCCATAACTCCAGCACTTGGGGAGACTGAGGCAGGAGAATTACTTTGAGTTCCAGGCCAACCTAGGCTACGTAATTTAAGAATCAAAGAAACATGGAGAAAGAAATGCTACCATCCCTTTTGATCTTTCTTGGCACCAGATATGAAAGTTTCACATGGCACCCTGTAAGTGCTCACAGCTATGTGCTGATAAAATGAAAAATTGAGGAATTCTGAAGGAGCCATTGCTCCCAGGGTTCTCTGCTAGCCTTACTCAGTAGGTCCTGCCAAACTATACAATTAACAACGTGACGCTGGAAAACCCTGTGCGGGAGCTGCCTGGCTGTGATGACTAATCTTAGTTATCAATGTAACTTGATCTAGAATCAACTAAAGCCCAGGCTGCTGGGCACTCCTATGAGGGATTTTCTTGATCAGATTATTTGAAGCAGGAAGACCCACCCTTCACATGGGCAGCACCTTCTGGTGGCGATCCACATAAAAGGGCGTGGGAGAAGGAAACTTTCACTGTGTGCCAGCTGCCCTCGCTCTCACTGGCAGGTTCTTCCCCGATGTTAGAACCCACTTCTTCAGGCACCCAAAGTAGACTGAAGACCAGCAGTTCTCCAAGAATCCTCAGGGTCTTTAGCACCAAATTGGAACTTCCAAGCATCCAGCATTGAGGACTGTCGGTGTGAGACAGCCACTGTTGGACGACAAGAGCCACACCATGTAAGCTTAATATATATTCACTCTAACAGTTCTGTTTCTTTAGAGAACCCTGACTAATTCATGGCAGAACAGGTAGACTTCCAGCAGGCTTAGCCGTTGCTGCTCAAGTCTGTCTTCATCTTGCTCTATCTCCTTTTGAGGCTCCCTTCCCATGTCATGCAGGGCTTCCTGGCCTCAGAGAGGATGCAGCAGGGGGAGGGGAAGGGTGCTGTTCTGTAGCTGGACCAGTGCATGAACCCAAGGGCAAGGCTGATGGATGCTCCAAGATGTACAGGAAGATCAACAGGAAGATCACCCCAGGCAGGTCAAACACATTAGCTGGTCTGTCTAGCTATGAGATGCTTGACAAATGGAAAACACCTGACCTCTCCAGGCAGTTTGGAGCTACGTCTACCGATCAAACCGGGCATCGTCCAGAGTGGTCAGGCTGTGGATCAGAACGGATCCATGCCACAGGATGACAGAGTATGTCTGATCAAAACTGTCCTGTCTCTAACTCCACTTCCTGAGGCCTGTCACCTGCCTGACTTCAAATACCTGCTCATCACTTCAGTCTTCATGTACACCCATAAATAGTATCATTGAGCTAACAATAAACGTCTGATCTTACAGATCCCCGGCCATCACCTTCAGCATTTGAATGGGTAAACTGTGCGTGTAACTCCTGTCAGCTTGTCTCCTCTGAATTGGTATCCTCTGAATTGGTATCACCAACTTTCTCTGCAGCCCTAAGCTGTAGGCTCGGGGCAGCCCAAGGTCTCTTCACTGGCTCATGCTTAGGTACTCACGCTGGAAGAGTAGAATCATCTGTGCCTGTGAGCATCCAGGACTAATGGTCTCAAGGCTGTCCCGGTGCTGATGAGCTCTGCAGAGTTTCTCCATCTTCTGATGAGCACCCAGTCATACTCTGCCCCTTCCGCACGCCCATGTAGAAGCACTGTCTCCTGTGCTATCTTTACAGGCCTTTCTCGAAGGAGAGATCCGACAGGATCTTCTGTCAAGTGCTTTACAGCTTAGATGAGTATTGCCTTCATATTCTACCTGCTTCACTAGAAATGTCTGCCATTGCCCAACCACCAGAGGAGACTTCCCCCCAGGTCACTGACACTGGAGTGGATCCAGCCTGCTCCCGACACACCCATTTCCACTTCTTTCCCTCCTGTTTCCAAAGCTTGAAGCTCTATCTTGAGGCACTGAGTAAGCAATGATTATGGATGCTTCGTAATCTTTTTTTTTTTCACCTTTTTTTTTTTGAGTAAATGTAAGAAGTACTGATGCCTTTGAGCCTGAGAAATTTAGTTTTGAGTCTTGGCCCCGAGATTTAATAATTCTATGACATGTGGGCAAATTGCTTAACGTCACCAAGCCTTACTTTTTCATCATAGAAATGTGCTAAGCTGTGGGGAGCAGATGACATGGTGAGGGGATGTGGTACTGGCATGTCACATAAAGATCCCGAGGCCTCAGACCCACAGACATGGCAACGCCTGCCCCTGGTCCAAGTACAGATGTTACCAATGAAAACAAGTATGCTACACTATCGATTTTAGCTTCCATTCTCAGGAAGATTGCAGCAAGAGACTTTTCCCCTGCAGAGACCTCCTATCTATATTAGCTCACTCATCTCCTACATGTTCAGATCTATACAGCAAAGCTGCCTCCTTGCCCAGTGGTGTATAATAAATATGCAGAGCCTCCAAGCTACTGCATCTCCATCAGAACACACAGCCCACTGGTCCCAGCTTCTCAGTCCATGTGTCTGTGTGCCTGCCCTTTCTTCATCACCCTAATCAGGTTTCCAGGGACCAGGTTTGTGACAATAAATCCTATTGATAAGGTTGTCAGAATGACCGGGAATATCAAGAACGGTGGAGTGAGTAGGATATTTTCCACAAAACTAACATTGTTAAAGACAAAGTGTACTATAGGCTCATGGGAAGGAAGCTGAGATAAAATAACCCTTCAGACTGGAGCCTTATTAGGAAAGTTAGCTGTCATGAATATTGTGGTAGGGGTCCTTAAGGGGGAAAGCTTTAATGCACTTCGGTTAAGAGGGAAAGCTTTAATGCACTTCAGTTCCCAAGGATCAGGAGAGTTACAACATTGATAGAGCAATAAGGTCTCTGAGGGAGAAATAGACCCTTCAGTTCCAAAGAAGAAAGAAGGGAGTCTATCTTTATGGGAGGTAAGTTCCATACTCTATGACTTAGCCTATGTACTAGAAGGCTCTGATAAAGACTAGCTATAATTCAAGGGAGTTTTGTGTCTTAGCAGTAGAGAGGGGATCAGGTTCTGCCTGAAGCCTCACAGAGGAGGGAGAAAACTCAGCCCTGTGGTTGTTGAAAGGACACAGCATTTTGGTATTAACTCTGTCCAGGACAGAGAATGCAAGGGTGTGGCCTGATTGGCCTGATTTCTGGGTGAGATTAGAGGGAGGATCTATTTTAGTGTGTGTTAGAGACAACTGCTTTTTAGTGAACAGTTCTTTGCCCATGACATACTATAAGTTACTCCCTCCCAATTCTGTCCTATCTTAATAAGTGTTAGCAGCTCCACTTCATGCTGTCCATAGCCTGAATCCCAGGAATAGATGCTATTTGGTGGCCTTGTATAGGCTGTTTAACAATGATCTACCTATCCCAGTTATCCAAACTCCCATGTTATGTCCTTGTCTTACTGTGATTGGGCCTCCCTACATCTCTTGTGTGTGTCCATGAAGCCCCACCCAGGGTTCTGAACATCTGGACTAGGTAGTATGTCTTAGTCCATCTTCTGTTGTCAGAGCAAGGTATCTATAAACAGAGAAGTCTACTTAATTCACGATTTATGGAGGCTAGAGAGTCCAAATAGCATGGCCTCCGGCCCTTAAGAAGAGACCTCTCTGCCCACAACGTGGCAGAGAAAAAGAAAGGAAGCTGGTCACAAGCAGGATTTCTGGTGCAGCATGGCCTTGCGTTATACTTCACCATCACAGGAACTGCCCAAGATCGCTAAGCACTCCCGGCTCTCAGGCTTTTGGACTCAGGCTGAATTCTTCTACTGTTCTCCAGTTCTGCAGGCAATAAGCCATGGGAATCTCCGTCTTCATAGCCACTGAATCCTATTCTTATAGAGAGAGGCCATCTCTGTGAAGGTGAGTGCAGGGTTCTGTGTGTCTGTCTGTGTGTCTGTCTGTCTGTCTGTCTGTCTGTCATGTCTGCGTGCCTGCATGTCTCTGTGTCTGTGTTTACTGTGGTGGCTCTATTCCTCTGGAGAACTCGGACAGTGCTAAGATGTATCACCCATTCCTGACAACCACTCCTAGTGCCTGCAGCACCCCTACCTGATACCCCTTTTCTCCAAGTCCTGTCATCATCCTGGGTGAGTTCTCAGTCCTTTAAACAGCTTGTTTCCAGGGACCGTCACCTCCTTGCCACGTGTGCCCATGAACTCTCCAGAACGCTGTCATCAGTGGTGCCTGCTGTGTTCCTGAAGCCAGGCTTTCAACACCCACTCTCTCCTCCCTTCTCTTCTCTGCTCCTTACCTTCAGTCACTCCCACTCCATCCATGTTTTAACACCATCAAATTCGCTGCCTCAAGAACCGCCCGCTTTCTTGTTATCCAGCAGTTCCTTGTGTCTTTGCTTGTTTGAGTTTCTAATCCACTGAAGATTGCACAGGACAGCATTTCTGCCATGGTTGACTGTCTCCATAGCTTCCTCGTTCCTCCATCTCCCTCTTTGACAAAAATCCCCTCAGAAGCAATACATCTGCCAACTGTCTTGTGCTTACATCCCAGATGTTAATCACTGTTCAAGAAAAACAATTCCGCAGGGTTGAACAATTTGGTACCATTATAATAACTGGCAACATTTATTGAGGGTTTAATCTTGCCAGGCAGTACTCAAAGCATATTACATAGATTATCTCATCCTGCCTTCTACATCAAGCTGGCCAGATGCCCAGGATTCCTGTCCTCAAATCTCTGAAGCTCATTTGCATCAGACAGCCTTCTCCTGAGCAGAGAAGTTAGAGGCCATCTATTAAGGACACAGTGCACATCTTCCTCCATACTGTACCAATGTTCAACAGAAGTGGCCTCCTTTGCCCCTTCTCCTCTCCCCTTCCTTTACCCTCCCCCACCCCACAGTCTTCCAGACTTCTGTCTACTTCTCTAGCCCATGCTCAGCTTTCTCTCACATTCTTCTCAGGTTTTCATTTACATTTTGATGATTCCTAAAATGGTTTCTTCTTTCCCAATCACTATTTTTTTGTGTGTGTTCATGTCCAGCTGTAGAGACTTCATTACATCTCCTATGAAAACTGTTCTCCAATCATTCTGTCAAACTGGAAACAAACCAAAGAAAAGTGATTCTCCAATTGCATGCTCACCCCACATCTCTCAGTCCACAAATACACATATTTCTCCTTGGATCTGGCCATCCAGTATGGGAAGGCATAGCAGAACTTCCCACACATGCGGCCACTTCTCTATAGCTGTGACCATCTACAAAGATTGCCCAGTCAGGAATACAAAGCTGTGTTCCTATTTTCCCTCTCCCACAAACCTCCCAACCAATTTCTACTTCACCTGTCTCTTTGGAAGACAATAGCCTCTATTTACACTCAGTACCACTCCGTAGCCTAGAACTCCCACTGCAGGACAGCAAGACTCTCTAGTCTCTTCACTCCATTATGCTTATATTCAGCTTCATTTCCCTCAGGATCGTGCCCCACAATCTTTCCTCAAACCGTCAGTACATCTGGTGTGCTCTTCAGAATTGACTTCTACTGCTGAGTTCCCTCGCCAGCGCTATATTTCGTTCCTATCTTTCTCTCCTCTGAAGCATATATAACCTACTGAGAAATTGTTCTCAATAAAGTTTTGTTGAAAAGATAAATTGTCAATAAGTAAGTTAAAGAATCCACCCAACATTTAACAAGTGAATCAATATTTAGTTTAAATTGCTTGAGAATGAATAAAGTTCCTTATTTTGTTTGCTTCCCATGGCACCAAGATTAGTCTTTGTATTGACTAGATTTTCACTATTGTAGTGTGTGTGTGTGTGTGTGTGTGTGTGTGTGTGTGTGTGTGTGTGCCTGAGATGATTAGGTTTGGAAAAAAAAAAAGAAAGTTCTGCTTTAGCTCAGAGTTTTGAAAGTTTTACTCCATTGTCTGTTAACCCCATTGCTTTCCAGGCTGGGATCAAGCAGAATACCATAGATTGGGTGGTGGACAGGTATGGAGACGAGCTGCTTACTTCACAGGGAAGGAGAAATAGGGGAGAGAAAGAGTATGGTTTGTACTCAAAGAAAAGTGATTCTCCAATTGCATGCTCAACCCAGATCTCTCAGTTCACATATACTCAATATTTCTCCTTGGATTTAGCCATCCAGTATGGGAAGGCATAACAGAACTTCCCACATAACGGCCACTTCTCCATCTCTGTCACCATCTACACCACAATCCCTTCAAAGACACACCCCTAAGAACATAGAGCTTCCACTTTAGACATTCCATCTTCCAAAGGCTCAACCATTGTTACAGTAAATTACCAACCAAATCAGCTCAGGCAATGAAAACACAACTCAATTAATATGAATCCATGCTGTGTGCCTAGATGGGACAGATCTACCACTACACTACCATCTTCCCCATTTAAGAGACCCCTAATACCTTGTGGTTTCTCTAGGCCAGGTGCTTCTGCTCCACTTTCCTTCTTCCTCCCCCCCCTCTCTCTCTCTCTCCCAAAACCTTCAGCTCCATCTTCCCCTCTTTCTCCGCCCAATCATGGGCACTAGGCTTTATTTATAAATTAAGGTGGGAAGAGGGTTTACAGGAAATCATCTGAGTGCTGACTCATTCCTTGTTTGCAGCCCCTCACAGGAGAACAGAATAAACATCAAATATAAGTAACCCCAGGTCTATCTGCAACAAACCATCACTAGTAGCAACAGAGACATGGGACCAGGCCTCTAACATAGGGACCTTAACATGATTAACCCTTGTTAAGTGTATGATAGGATGAATGTATGCAACTCGGTTCAGATCTGTAATTCTAAAGTCTTCATGTACTTTTTTAGCTCACTGGACCAAATTTGTTTTGAACTTGGAAATACCAAACATTCCACATACTTCTATCTGCATCCTGTTTTCTTAAGTTGAGTTTTTTGACCCTCTCCAGTGGGTCCTGACCAGCCCAAACCACTGAGTTTAGAGATCTAGATTCTGTGGGTTTCCGGTGGAGCTGTGTTGTATGTAGATGGTTATAGAGATAAATGGCTCACAGCAAGATCCAGGGTTGGCATTCCTTAGATGCTGGACCCAGAAACCGAGCTAGGAAAGAGCAGGAATAAGAGAATGTGCGACCTTGAAGGAGAGGCCAAAGCCTTCAAAACAGAAACAAGTGACTTGAGTCTAGGCCTCTGTCCTGGGACCCTGGGCTCCCATCTTCAACAGTGCCAACATTCTGAGAAAGGGGTCTTGACACCCTGAGCATGGATGACTTCCTGAGCCTCAACAGCTGAGCTTTGTCTCATGCAGTGGCTGGCCATGCTAACACCTTGGGAGACCTGGGAGCTCAACAGCATCCCATTTTCCATATTCTACACAATCCAGAAGGGGTTTTGTTCCATTTCAATTCTAACGGAGGCTCCCACAGTCAATTTGAATCTAATTTCAGCGATGCAAATCTAGCATCTATTACATGTTTTTAATGTAAGCAATGTATGAGTCATCCTCTTGATACATTTCGTCTTCAAAAAAAAAAAAAACAAAAAAAACCAAACAAACAAACAAAAAAAAAAACAAGCTTATGGCCTAGGTCAAGCAGTAGCAAGAAAATATAAAGAACAGAAGTTCAACCAAAGTCCGAGAAGCAATCAGAGACATAGGATGGAGGCAAGTCTGCTCAGAAGGCAGCTAATGAAAGGAATGTGCTTTCTGTCCACCATCCAGTAAGCTAAATGCCAGGCAGAGCAGGCAGCTGGGAGCCTGAACTGTCTCTCACATGTGTATATCTATAGAAATAAAGAACCTCAGACATTAGCAAATGACACCACATCAGCCTGTCACCATTTAGCTCTGACATGTATGAGTGTGAACTCCTCGTAAAATGTCACAGTGTCGAGGGAACAAGAGTGATTGGGAACCCAGTAACCCCCTCCCCCAGATCACTTTCTGCCTCTCGGGGCCACTGAGAGTCTCGGGCCGCCCAGCATAGCCTGTATTTAATGCATCTCAGGGAATCTACTCCCCCACAGCAGGGCAGGAAATGTTTGGGAAAGGAAAACTTTGTACTAGACATCTGCACAGATATGTTTCATCAATGGCAGCGTTGCCTGGGGACCTTTCTCCCCAGTCTGCTCCTTGAAGCAGAGATATCTGTCTGGGGCCTTAGAGTCACCCCTCTGGGAATTTGGTAGTAACCACAGATATGTAATTTGTAATAACTGTCATGATTCTAAGGTCATGCAAAAGAGCATAGGTGGCCTTAGTGTAACTACTTGTGATAACTTGGACAATTGCCAAAAAAGGCATTGCCCCACCTAGGTCAGTTCTGACACCTTCAGCCCAAGCTCTACAGACTGGTGGTAACTTTGTATTATTTGTTCAAACAGGTACCTAGCAGATGTAACTTTGTATTTATTTGTTCAAACTGGTACCTAGTATCTTCTCATGGACTTGATGGGATCCTACAGGAAACAGAATTCCAGTGTCAGTGTCCCTTCCTCTGCTCTCAGACTCTAGGGCAAACCAAGAGTCTAATGCAGCTCCTGTCCTGCAGAGGTGATGAACACCATGCAAGAGGTCACAAAGTCTCTGCCCACATCATCTTGGTTATCAAACTCAAGTAGAACTAATACTGCTCGAAGACAAATGTCTTTAAAGTCCCACTGTCCAGTTACAAATAAACAGAGGAAGGAGAGAGATGGGGAGGTGGTACAGAGTGCCTTGGGGACAGAAGGAAGAAAATACCCAGAGCATGCACAAAGCCAAGTGGTGACGAACTCTGGAGGACTTATCTCATCCAAGAGAGAGATAAGAGTGGCTGGAGGAAAACAGGCTTGGGAGACACCCCAGTCTCTAAAGTGCTGGCCCCACAAGCATGAGGACCTGAGTTTGATCGCCAAAATATACACTTTAAAAGTCAAGTTTAGCAGTGTGCACTTGTAATTCCAGTACTGGGAAGGCTAACACAAGCCGCTACTGGGTTTCACCAGCCAGACAGCCTAACCAACTAGGTAAGGTGCAGACCAACAAGAGAGACCATCCCGTGAAACAAAGTGGGTGTCTCCTAAGGAATGGTGCACACACACACAAAAAAAAAATTAAATATAAAAATAAATATAGAAGTAAAAATCAGGGCAAAAATTATTTAAAAAAAAACAATTAGGAGAGAAAGTAGAATTTAACATTCTAAATAATATCGAGTAGTACTCCAGAGGAAACTACAGAAAAGGTGAATAACATGGGATTCCTTTGGTTCAGTGTTACGCAGCAGAGCAAAACTAAATATGATGCTGTTTCCGTGTGTCCCAATAAAAGGATTATAGAGTAGGAAACACCAAGATAGAGGCCTTGAAAAGTAAAAGCTGGTGTCCTAAAAGGGAAAGTACCCAGCACCTACCACACTGGCCTCAGTGCCTCTTCCCGGCAGAGTTCAAAGCAGCAGGAGAAAGTGTCTCAGATGAGCCCCGTCATGGCCCAGGCACCATGTGTCTGCAGCAAGGGGACACATTCCAAGATAGATGTTATCTTGGTGAGGATTATCTATTAATCATCCTTCAAAGCATAATCTAACAAAATCAAATTTTAAAAACAATTTTTTAAAATGGCATGCTATTCAAATATAAACTATATACATGTACTATACTAATGTTGAAATAACCCTGAGACCACGCCCATTCTTGCCACAATGTAATTGCAACATGGTTGTTTGAATGTATTCCTCTTAGGTGAATTGCAAGGACTGTGTACCCTTTCCATAGTGATGCGATTATTTTTCAGATATTTTCTGCCGGCAGTTGGTTCAGTCTGTAAATGTCAAATCCATTGATGCAGATGTCCAACTACACTATAAACTAAAGCAACCACCAGGGGAGCACATCACGGTCTTAAGACGACAAGCTAAAGGGGAAATAAAGCCAACTGACTGAGCCAGTAATCATCTTCATCCACCAAAAAGGAGAAAGGAATGAAGAGAACCAAGAGAAGACTGAGGCAAGGAGAAGACAAATAGCAAGACATCAGGCTTCAAGTTAACAGACCCGCAAAGTAAGTCGTCGGGAGCCTGGAAAGACAGAAGACAAGACAGAAAGGCAAGACGTGAGCATGAAACACAGTGTGAGTTAAAAGATAGAAAAAGGTGACAAGGTAAGGTTGGGGAAAAGGTGTATAAGGTTGACACCCATCAAAGGGAGATGTAAAACTCTACATAAGAAACATGCAAATGAGTGAGCAACGAGACCCGGTCATGGTAAAGAGCATCTCTTCACAGTGTCGGGATGGCATGGTCCACAGCTCAGACAGCAGCTCACAACACATGAGGAGGCACTGACAGGCTTCAGAAGAAACAGGCCAACTGGCACGTGGAGGGGTAGGGTGGGGTGGGGGTGGGGTGGTTTTGTTTTTGTTTTTTTCAAGACAGTGTTTCTCTGTGTAGCCCTGACTGTCCTGGAACTCACTCTGTACACCAGGCAGGCCTTGAACTCAGAGATCTACCTACCTCTGCCTCCTGAGTACTAGGATCAAAGGCGTGCACCGCCACACCCAGTGACAGTTTGACTTTTATTCTTCTCTAAATTCATATCTCAGTAATTACTAAAACAGATGGGGAAAGCAGTAAAATCAAATTTAAAAAAACATATATTTGAAATAAACTACTGACCAACTTTAACCTGATTGACAGGCACAGAATGTACCAGCCTTCCAAGGGTCCCCCATGTTCAGATGTACACATGTCAGACAAAGTTCTAGGATTACCTGGTGCTAGTTCAGATACCAGTAAAAGAAAGATGTCTCCCCAAAGTCCCCGTTGTTTAAGGTAAGTAACACACATATCCATGACTCTTGAAGCAAGGAAGAACTCCAAACTAGCATCTGAAAGATGCTAAGGTGAAACTGTAGGCCTGAGGGCTGCCTCTGCGGAGGAGTGCTTTCTCAGCAGGAGCCCAGCCCTGGGTGTGTTTCCCAGAACCAAAGGAGAGGAAGAAGGGTGGGAGAAGGGCAAGGGGGCTTAGATGGGGGGACGGAAGGAAGAGAGAGGGAGGAGAAAGAAGAAAAGACAAGGTGAAATGAGTGATGTTTGGCTAAAGCAAAATTCGTGAACATTTTATCACAATAAAATCCTGCACCAAAAAAAAAAAAGAAAAGAAAAAGAAAAAGGAGGAGGAAGAAGAGAAGGAGGAGGAGGAGGAGGGGGGAGGGAGGGAGGAAGGGAGGGAGGGAGGGAAGAAGGAAGGAAGGAAGGAAGGAAGGAAGGAAGGAAGGAAGGAAGGAAGGAAGGAAAAAGAAAAAAACTCACTTCAACAACCTCAGCAGTCTCTTCAAGAAAATGGGAAAAATATTATAAAGCGCCATGTTGTACATAGAAAGTATATACAATCTTGCCAATTTAAAATACATGAATAGATCAGAAGTAAAGAATATTAAGGGCTCACCCTACACTGAAAAGGGAACTGGGAAAAGTGAACCCGTGGCAACTCAGAATGAGTCAAGGAAAATGATCGTGAAGACCTTGGCAGGAAAGCCATGCCGAAGGGAGGAGGAGAGCAGAGGATGAGGAAAGCCCTCAACGCAAACACCCCCCCCTCCCGCCAGCCAGGACAGCCAAGCATCCTGACTGAGGAGGGGGCACAGACAGGAACGATGCCTGGATAGAGCGACTGCCTCACACACTGAATGGAAAGGAAAGGTTGGCGAAGGGTAAGGGGCATACACCTGCAAAGTGAGGCGGGGAGGTGGCTGACCTCCACACTTCCGAGAGATCGTGACGGGTAGAGCGTGCTCCCCAGAGCGTGCTCCCCAGTTTGCTACCCTGAAAGAGGCTACAGACCCAGTGCTGGGTATGGCAAAGAACTGTTGATTCAGCTATGCTGCGCGCACTGCGTGCACACTGCCATCTGTGTGGAGAGACATAAGAAACACTGGATTAGGAGCTGAGTGTTAACAATAGATGTCTTAAGCTACTGGAACTCTGGAGATTTTTGGCAATGAGCTTATTTCATTTTATAATAAAACAATAAAGCTATTTTTGCAGCATTTATCTTCACAGGAGAAAGCCATGCTATTGAGGGTGTGGGCAGCGAGCTGCACGCATTGTTATGGTAGAGCTTTGTCTGGAATATAATTTGACAGAAGCTATTAAATTTTAATGTGTGTATATATACACTCACTAGGAATCTGATCTTGAATAAACACTGATATTAATATGTGAGGATGTGTTGTGGAAAGGGGTGCAGCTGTGAACTCTAGGACACAGTACTATCCTTCGAGTCGCTGTGGATCTGTGTGCTCTACAGCAGTTTTCTGGCAGGAAGTGTCTTGAGAGATGCCTCTTCCTCCTCGCAGGCTCCACTGGGGCCAGCAGCGCTGCCTGGAAGATAAAGGGATTTTGGTAGAAAAATATTTGTAAGGCCTGGGGGAAATATAAGGAGAGGAGAAGGAAGGCAGGGAAAAATTATGAAAGTAGGAAAAAATGCAAAAGGAAGAAGAGAGAAAAGGGAAAAGAAGGAAAAAAAAGAGGTTTGAAAGTGAATTACAGTGAGGCCTATGAATACTACCCAGACCGTCTGCAAAGAAGGAGCGAGATCCTGTTGACCCTGAGAAGGTCAGAGTTGAACAGCAGAGCAAATGACCCGAGCAAACTTTGTCTCCTTTTCTGTTTAAGGGAAGAAAACATCCTGTGCCTTTGTACATGTTGTTCAGGACCACAGAGAAAACTGGAAGGATGCATTCCATCTGGCCGATGGTATGGAATGAACAGCGTTTCTATAGATCTCAAGCCCAGCATCCTGGGGATGGCTTCATGGCCATGAATTCAAGGGGTGCAGCAGTGGATGAGGTACCTTTTAGATGTACAGAAGCCATGAGATACAGCATGCCATTGATCTCATGGAAAGTTGGGGGGGGCTGGTGTCAGCGTGCATTGTGTGCACACAAATAAAGAGGATGTGTTTGCACCTGAGTATGAAGGACTGACTGGCCCATCACTCACACCAGGTACTCCTTATCCACGTAAATAACCAAGTTCCTTCAAAGCCTATTGCTCAACACCCAGCCCATCCAAGGCACCTACCTTCACAAGGCTGAAGTTTATGGAAATGTCCCCTCTCAAGCTCTTGGGGGTCAGGGTGAGGAGAGATCAGCTTTCTGCTGTTGGTGTTTTAAATTTCTTGCCACCTTTTGTAGGTGGCACATGGAGTGATGGAGTGAGTTCTCGGCCAGAAGGGAAAAAAAAATCCAAAGGGAAGCCCCAGAGAATGCGCAGCTGAAGAAAAAGAAAAGCAAAGCCTGAAATGTGCTCACAGCAGCCTGAAGCAATTTAAGAGAGAATGGGGAGAGGGCTTGCCGGAGATCTAGGCATGGAAATTATTTCCCCCTTTTAATGCAGATGGAAGAAAATGAGAAAGCTGCACTCCCAAGAGGAAACCCAACCAAAAGGAAAAGTCTCCTAGCATTCCCAGCAAAATGTGCCTTGTGTGTGTACAAACAACTTGCAAAGGACCACAGCAACTCCGGATAACGCTGGTGTTTCCTCCTCATCTGCCTTTCAGCTCCTCCTCTTACCAGTCTGCACTACATGCAGAAACCCCCTGTGCCCGTCTAAGGTGATACACACATAGGGACGGTTCATGCAGATGCCACACTCTGCTCTGCACTCCGCTCTCTGAACATCAGGAGCTTCTTTCTTGGGTTGAACTTTAATTTATTGGGCCAGGTCCCCACTGGGGGACCCTGGAGTGTTTCCAGTGGCCTGCTATAGCAATACTAAAGTCAATGCTAACATCAGTATCTGGGATATATTTCCAAGGCCCCTTTATATCAGTGAGTTGAGGCTAGAACATAGGACATATCTGTAATGGTCAGTTTTCTAGGTCAGTTTTCTAGGACAACTCCTGGAAGAAAATAGGAAAACAGAATCCCCTAAAGCAGAATTTTGACCTTTCCAATTCTGAGCATAGCATTGTAGGGGATCTGGCACTCTCTAAGCCTCCTCCAGGAGAGGTGACTTTCAAAGACGCCTTCACTGGGTCATGAAGAAAAGATGATTCATCTTTACAAAACAAAATCAAAATTCCTCTTTCCTCTCCTCAAATGATTTAGGAAACAAAATTGGAGACTTGGAAAGTGTCCATCACAAAGCGGCTAAACCCAGAATGACTGCGGAACCCCGGAGTGGGAGTCCTAGTCGGACATGCCGAGAGCTGGACCACCATTGTGGCTGGAAATCTGAGTGGGTGTCAGAGAGGAGATGTGAACTTCTGTAACACGCCGAATTGCTAAAAATTCCTGAGACATTTCCTTCCCCCAATAAACTGTCACGCAGCAAAGCTGTTTCTGACAGGATTGAAGTTCCGGGAAAGCAATATGGAGACCTTCACCCCGCAGGTGCACATGGTTCCCAACATGAGTCCCCGAGGATGGTCTCCTGCGGCAGTTTATGTGTGGCTGAGGTTGGCATAGTCAGAAAGGAAAAAAGAAAAAGGAAAAGAGAAGAAAACCAAGCATGCTTTGCAGTGGCAGGAGGGGGAGTGTCTAGCCCAGGCTCACACCATCAGCCCACGCCCACCCCATCACTCCTCCAAGACAAGGTCATAGGATACAATGAGGTAAGAGAAAAGGTAGAAACAAAGGGAAATGCACCTTACAATAATTACCTCATTTAATTCCTGAAGAGGGGGCTGGAGGAGAGCATTGTTCCCAAGCTATGAACCACATTCCAGAGAAATCAGAGAATAGTGGAAGAAAAAACTTACCCTAATCCCATAATTGAAACAAAGCCATTGTTTCCATGTCGGCATTTCTCCACCCTGACATGATTTGTTATTATTTTCATGAAATTACAGAGTAAGTGGTACAATTTAATAGTCTCTGTTTTAATTTTCATTAATCATCGTATCAGACTCAGTCCCCTGGTTGCTGAATTCTTCAAAATCATCACCTCCAGCACATGACCCAGTCACCTCTGCGCAGTCAGCCTTCCCAGGACAGCCCTATATAGTGAGCGGTTACGTTGCTCTCTGCATCCTGTTTCTGCTTTGTTTTAAGTAAAACTACAACTTCAGGTTGTTTATTAAGATAAATAGCTCCAGTCGGTAACAGGCAAAGGACTCAGAGAGGAAGTGAGAGCACAGCCATCCTGAGGTGCCCTTGGGAACCTGAGAATGAGAAGCAGTTGGGAGTTCGCTGTAATGATAGACCAGAAATCTGTGATGGCTTCGACTTGAGATTTTATGCTGGAGGGGTCAGGGTGACAATATTCAAGGCACCAGTGTAGTTAAAGAAGTGACGATCAAAACTTGGGGTGAGAGCTGGTCCACTTCTATTTTCTCAGTGTCATTATCAATAACCCCTCCCAACCTCACTCTCAGAATGGCCAGTGGAGTGGAATGGGGTGAAAGAATTTTTATATGTGTAAAAAGTATATATATATAAACTTGGGATGGACTTGATTCCTTGTCAAGGACAGGCTAGCAAGTCTGAAGGATCCTGACCCCTCAAATGAGATTAGATGTGGAGCCCAATGTGAGGCAGCTGCTTCAACTGTACAGGGTCCTGGAAAGGAAGCTGCAGGACGTGGTCCCCAGCTTGAGCCAGGAGATGCAAGGACACCCCAAGCCATCCCTCCCTGCCAGGTACCCTCAAGCTGAAGGCCCAGAGCTCCACATCTGGGGAAGTGGAGGCTCAGTAAACCTGAATTTTTCCTGAATTTTCAGATGACCCCAGGATTGCAGAAATGCTTTTAACCTGTCACCCATGACTGTGAGTGACATCAAAGGAACATGGTGCTGGTGCTCAACTGAGAGTGTCGGAATCCATCCAGGCCAGGTAAATGCAGCAAGCAGCCGGCCCAGGAGCAGAGGGAGAAGGCTCTCCTCATGCCTTTCCCGATTGGCATTCGCTTCCAGGAAACCCAGAAAGGCTTTCCATGTAGGTCCATGTCTCAAATTAGTCCTTGTGGCACCTGGAAAATCTGGAGCAGGTTTGTTGGTTTGTTGGTTTGTTATTGCATGGAGATCAAATCCAGGAGTTTGGAGAGGGTTTATTTCAGAAGTTTGTAAGTTACAAACTTCTGCAATCGCTGATTGTGATGCAGGTGACTTCGTGATGGAAGCAAAGGCCTGAAGCAATTAGAGAGACTTCCTGTGTTGCGCACAGAAAGGCCATCTTTAGGTTGTCAGGGCTACTTCGTTGCTCCGGGACCACCACTGTCTTCCTTCAGTTCAACTTAGAATGGTTTTTTAGCTTGGGGAATCTGTACACCAGCTGTCCTAGGAGTGAGCAGGAGCCTGGCTGTCTCACCTCCTCCCTGCCTCCGTTTCTAACCCACCCCCAGCCACTTCACCCTCAGAGAAGACCGGGGTCATTTACTTCTCAGCAATGAGGATACACACTTTGATATTCCCCAGGATAAAGGACTCTACTGAAAACAAGTGATAGGAAATTCTCAGCTCTGACTGACGCTTTGCAAAGATCAGAGTAAACAACAAGAGCGCCAGTCGTGTGGCTCCACACACTATTTTTAGACCATCCCTCACTGTTCAGAGCATACGTGCAAGATGGGAGAGGTGGGGTTGGCTTGCCATTCATATTCCATTCTGGTCCCCTCGGCCCCGGAAAGTGCTAGATCCTTGATTGTTTTGCTCAAAACATCCCAGAAAGGATTTTTACCGTCAGCTGCTCTTGAACTTTTATAATTTCCTGCATTTGCTGTTGACTGGCATTCCTGACCTTGATAGAAATATCCAGACAAAATGACTAGCCTGTGAGCTGGGACTTGGTCATCCACAGCTTGCACCACCCTGGTGGCAGTCCCTGCATTTTGCACCCATGGCTACAGGAAGGCAGGCTGCACAGACACACTGCTGTGGCCGAGCAGTGGCCTGGGGGTCACCCTTGCTCTGAGTCTCAGTGTTCCTGTTAAGCCCTGAGTGGTGATTGGTGTTCTCATGTAGAGCTCTGACACGGGCACAAAGATCACTTGAGTTGTTTAAAATGCCACCCACAAGATCAGGACCATTCAGGGTGTGGTACACACCTTTAATCCCTGCATTAGGCAGGCAGAGGCAAAAGGATCTCTGAGTTCGAGGCCAGCCTGGTCTACAGAGTTTCAGCACAGCCAGGTCTACAAAAAATAAATAAATAAATAAATAAATAAATAAATAAATAAATAAATAAAAACATCATGACTTGAGAAACCAAACCATGAATGAATGAATGAATGGATGGATGGATGAATGAATTGCTACTGAGTTATGCATATTCTTTGTATTGCCAAACCCAGGCCTAAAATGCGGCACTTTCAGCACAGAAGGTTCAGAGCACAGTAACTGACTATTGTGATTTATGACACTCTCTGAAACAGCGCCAGCTGTCCCTGGACACTCTTCAGTGTCTCACAATGAGGGATGCTGCACAGCACTGACCTCCCAGGAGAACAACCATCTTCCTAAGACCAGCTGTGTCTGCGAGGGAACAGTCCTCACAGCTGGCCCCTTGGCTGCTGACATCCTCTCCTGGGAGTGAGTATGGAGGGTCACTGGAATCCGGCCTGAGTGTCCAGCCACTCCACTAAGCAATGTGTATGCAACCCTGCCCTATCTGCACGGGGCTTAGGGAAGGGCTAGAGTGTATAGACTCAGGAAGACTAGGAGATGGGCACGCCATGTACATGGCTCTAAGGAAGGCATCATCTCTGGCTGAAGACTTCCCAGTGCGTCTGTTTTGGAGTCACCCAAGTTCCCATCAGTAATCCTTTACCTGTGTGTGAGGATGCATTAAAAAAAAAAAATTGCCGGCTCCCCAGGGTGGAAAGTGGTGGAATTGTGTTTGTTTTGTCATCGGAACCTCAAAAGGGAGAGAATTCTCTCAATGGTGTTGCTCTTGGGAGAAGGTCAAGTTACCTCAGGATCCTCAGCACCCAGTCAGGAATCCTCTCTCCTAATTCAGAGGTCACCATTATCCTTGAGGGTTTGTGTGTCAAGAACCCCGGTGCACACCTGGAGCCCACGAATCCATGGCTATAGTTTCTGCTTATGTCTGCAACAAAGCTTACTTATAAATTAGGCACAGGAAGATTTTGACCTCAAAAGCCAATGATAAAATACAACACATAACAATATATTGTAACAAAAATGATGTGCACATGGTCTCTCTCTCTCTCTCTCTGTGTGTGTGTGTGTGTGTGTGTGTGTGTGTGTGTGTGTGTGTGTCTTTCTCAAAATATCTATTGCACTGAAGAGCTTAGCAATGCCTCTTGACTTACTAAGAGGTGAAGTTGAACCTTTAGAGATGGCCCCAAACAGTACTAGCCCGAGGAAAAACTCAGACACATAAGCTATGGCTTCAAAGTACATATGGCTTTCTCACCATGTAAAGGCTGGAAATCGTGCGTCATGCTGTCCTAAACCAGGGATTTTCTGTACTTGCAACAGGAGAGGCAAAGCTTAGCACTGACATAGAAACCATCCCCACAGCGGACCAACTGTGACCACGGATGCCATGTGCAACCCTGGCCATGTATGTTGTATGCAACCCTGATCCTACATGCTGCGTGCAACCCTGATCATGTGTGCTGTGCCTTGGCTACACATATGGACTCTGATTTCCCATCACTTGGACCAAATAACAAACTATAAAGTTAAGGAAAGTAGAGAACTCCCACTTCTGATTCTTTCCCTCTTGCCAAGTCCCTGAGCCTTATATGCTATACTGTAATAAGTTAACAATGGCTGGGACACTAAAGAAGAAGAGAAAGGTCTATTTATTCCTTGTTCTCCATTCAAGGAGACTGAATAGTGGGAGGGAAGGCAGAACTGTACACACTTAATACACACACTGGAGTTTGACGGGAATTACTGAAACAAAACACAGGAACTCCCATTTCCATTAAAGATGACATAAACACCCCATCAAAGTCCATAGCGTCTGCTAACTTCAGATGCATGTGGCATAGACACCTTTGAAAGGCCATGAGATAGTATTTCTAACAACTACTTGTGCAATTATCCCTGAGGCAAGAGGAACATGGGATGTGACCTCTGACCAGAACTCAAGAGGAACATGAGATATGATGTGTGCCCAGGACATGGAGCAGGGACTACAGCCTGTGGTTCTAGGCTCTCTGTTGAAAGAGAAGCAAGACAACTGAAATGCCCTTGGACAGTATCATCTTTTATTATGAAGTCTATTTTATGTTAGCTGTAACAGCTAAGGAAGTCCAGAAAAGGGCTCAGTTTCATTAGTGTGACTGGAAACACAATTTCAGAGCTTGTTTTACTTAACATGTCAAATCATTTTGTGACTCGGAAATTTTTCTCCATCCATTGCGAGTTTTTAAAGGATGTCTTTTTGTCTTTCCTTCCCAATGTGATAGACGACATCTCAGAATGTGGGCATTTAGCAAGTTCACTTTAAAGAACCAAGGTGAGATGATAATTTCCAAGAAGACAGGCTGGTCAATACAAGAACATGAGGCACTCGAATGGCTACTGTGCCAAAAGCTTAAAAGGTGGCAATGTCCCGACTGGGACTGTGTCTCCACTAGTGTCACACATGCCCTGTGCTCCACATGATGTGCAGAAGTCAACAAAACAAGTTCCAGAACCACTACAACCTAGTGCCACTGCCAAGAGAAATGCCAGGAAAACGCTCAAGAAGTGCTTTGAAAAATTCTGTGATCTCTTGTAAGTGAGATTTGGTGCAAACACATCCATATTCTTTTTGGTCATCTATTCTAGACACAAGAGGGCCCAGGCTTCCTTTTAATCTGTGGGTCCCTGGACCCTGACTCTGGAATATCTGGTACCATTTACACAGAGTTTCAAAAAGTGTCTCTTTTTAACATAAATCCGGAATCTGAAAATTCTCTTCCCAAAGAACTGAGCTTTCTTCTCCTCCTACCAGCAACCATCCTAAGCCGAGAGGGTTCTGTGCTAAGAGCTGGGATGACACAGCATTCGCTCACACAGTTTCATTAACCGCCACCAACTTCTCTAATTATCCCTGCTTCGTAACAGCTTTTAAATGACAGTAAATTTTGACCAAAATATACTTCCCTTATCTCTAAAGGCCGCTTTCTCTTACGAACAAAACATAAACCACTAGCTGATTTTAAAAGCACAAAGGCATTTCTGCGTCAGGCTTTTTGGATAATTTAATAAAATTCAGCACATGGGAAGAGCTGGCCACCACACGTGACAGGCAGATTAGTATGCGATTCCCACAGTACTGACACATGCTGCTGCACGAGAGTCTGTCAGCTGCTGTGTGGCTTTGCCATTTGCACGAGGCAGGCTTCAGGAAAGCAAACATTTTAACTCTTCTGGGCCCTCCCCATGGTTATCAGTGGCTAAATGTAGCTGTGATGGATGTGCAGAATCATGCCACATCACAAATGAGCAAGAGGCTCTAAAACCATAAAGTCTAAACTCTGTCCTAGACTGGAGCCTTCCTGCTACTCTCTGCCTGGGCATTCCTGCACTGGGGCACAGGGGAGCTGACTCTGTTCCGAGCAACACCATCTGGGCAGACATTACAGTGACTGCAGGTTCTGCTCATGTCCAGGCCCACTCCTGTAGGTTTCAGGTCTACAGCCTTCGAGTGGAATTGCGCATCACAAATTCTGAATGTTACTCAGTGGAAACACGTGGCACGCATCCACGAGCTCCCATTTGATCTGAGTCTAATCAGACTGTACACAGGTCTAGCTAAGTGAATGAATACATCTTTATCTGCCCATCCCCAGGTCAAAAGGGTGATTTCACCTCTTCAATTGACTCCTATGCTCTCCCTGTCCCCAACCTTGCCCTGTGTCCTCCTACATAAGTCATTCTTCCTAAACAAAAGTACAGTTCTACAACCACCTGTTTGACACTGCATGGAGCAAATAAACCCAGACTTTCTAAAGTGACACAGAATCCCCTCACACAGACACCTACTCACTCTTACTTTACATCTGATGGGTCTGATGTAAAGGGACCCCTGCCCTCTTTAGAATCATCAGATAGTCGTGTCTGGTTTCTGCTCAGAAACACTAGTCCTGCTCAGTATCCTTTGCTTAGATGGCCTCGTGGAGAACTCTTTCATGCCAGTCAGTACTCGTCTAACCTGTTAGCACAGAGGCGTGGACAGCCTGGAAGCCCCGGGTCTGTTTTCTGTTCTATTATCTTTACATTCTGCGTTGCACATAATGCACAACTCTCTGATATCATCATATCTTCTCTTTATTATCATTACATACTCCTGAGTCTGAACCATGTCTCGCCAAAGCAGGCACAATATTCATCTTCTGAGTCTTGGTGCTCTGCATCACTGGCTTCACCCCTCAGATTATCTTGTCTCCAGGTAAAATGTAGCTAGCCCTCCATGGGGCTTCAAGAATCCACTCTCTTCTGGGCCTCTCTTCTCAAAGAGCAGATTTGAACTCCACTCTGTACTTGCCATGGACCTCAGTGATTTGTCTCCAAAGCAAGCCTGGAACCTGGGAAAGAAGCCAGAATTAGCAAAAGAAGCCCAGGACACCAAAAGTGCCTTCAATAGACTGTCTTTGTGCTCCATGCTTTACTCTAGTCAATCCCAGAGGAAGGGGTGGGTGAAGATCCTAGACTGCGAGTCCTTTCTACTCCAGCCACCCCATTCAGATCCTCCCTTCCAGACTCTTTCATATGATGTCTGAGCCTCAGTGTATGGCCTGATAAACAAATACAAAACTCAAACTAAAGACTGGAAAAACAAAATTCTTGTCACCTACAATGAATTCCAAAAACTAAACAGCAAAACGATCAAGTTAACTTCTCAAAAGATGAAATACAAATGATCAATAAATACTTTTAAAATTGTTCAACATCTTTAGCCATCAGAAACATTCAAATTGAAACTGCTTTGGAATTCCATCTCACCCCAGTCAGAAACACTATCATCAAAATAAACATATGGTGGGGAGGGGTGCTACTTATACACTAGTGATACAAAGGTAAAGTGGAGACACCAGTTTGGAAATCAGTATGGAGGTTTCTTAAGAAACTAAAACTGGAACTACTACATGATCCCACTACACCACTTCTAAGTATATACAGAAAGGCTTCTTAACTCAGCATACCACAGCAATGTTTGCACAACCATATTTAATTGCTGTACTACTCACATTAGCAATATATAGAACCAGCAGATTCCAGTTAAAGCAATGGATAGAGAAAATGTGGTACGTGTAAGCAATGAATGTTTTTCAGTCATAAAGCAGAATAAAAGCACAGCATACTTGGGGAAATGAACAGAACAGAACTTGTTAAGCAAAATAATCCAGACACAGAAGGACAAATGCCATATTTTCTTTCATATTAAAAAATCTAAATTTAAACTTAAATAGGCAGACAGAGAGAGATACACACAGAAAGAGACATGCACACAGAGACACTTAGAGAGGAGAAGGAAATAGAGAATTGTGGGGGAAAACAGAAGGCAATGGAATATGTATGTCATGAAGGCAGAAGTAAGGACAACTTGGGGGCATGAATAAGATCACCAAGATGATGCAGACATTAAAGAAGGCTGGGGAATGGATAGGAACCCAGAGTAACTGCAACTCTGCAGGTGTGTGCATGTGCATGGGGCACAAATTCCATACTGAAATCCATTACTTTGTATGCTAAGATTAAAAACTTAGAGACTGGAAAAACAAAAGTACAGGCTCAAATGCAAGTACTCACGTCTGGTGTCAGGAAGCCCAATGTAATGGGTCCACTCTAGTATTCTCTTCAGGACAAAGATGGAGGATGCCTAGGTGCAGAGGACATTCCAGTGGTCTTTCATTGTTGTGAAAAAAATATCAGGAAAAAAAATCATCTTAAGGTCTGAAAGGTTTATTTAGGTTCCTGGTCTCAGCCTCAGCAGTCCATGAGTCCATTGTTATTAGTCCTGTGGTGACATAGAACATCATAGCAGATGCACACAGAAGAAAGCTGCTCACCGGAGGCATCCAGGGAGCAGAGACCAAAAACAAAGAAGTATCTGGGGACAAAGACAAAACCTTTCAAAGGTCCCATCTCCAGTGACCTACTTCCTCAACTCGGCTGCACTTCCTAAGAGCCGGTTCCACTATGAGCTCATCACCAGATTTGCCCATTGATGCAGATAGCATCCTCCTTATCCAGCCACCTCTCAGGGGTACCACTGCCTGGAGAGCAGGCCTTTAACAGCTAAATCTCAACACTGCTACCAAAGCCACCTGGCCTTGGAAGATTTCTGTAAGCCTCTGGCCTGCAACCACTACTTGCTTCTCATCTTTCAAGTCAGGAGGTGAGCTAATTTCTTGGCTGAATCAACTCAACAGAGAGCCAAAATGGTTTGATAGCCATCTAATTTGAAACCAATGTAATAGGCCAATCCAGAAAATTTGGTCCACAATGGAATTCATGACTTGAAATTTGTTTCCACTGTCTCAGAAACCAGGTGTGCAGAACACTTCATGCTGGTGGAGTCGTCTGTATAATAATAGAGTGGACCCTTAAAAACCTTAGAATCAGATGTGCATGACAGACTCTTAGGATATATGTAATAGTCCAGCCCCTAGATCTTAGCCATGGCTTTGTCCCTGACCCCAACGCTGTTAGTTCTTTTTGTATACCTCCTCCTCTGTGACCAGACTATGTTTACGCTCATCATCTCCAGGATGTCACAATCAGGATTAAGTTACAATCAGCTCCATTGTCACCCCCTCAATGAGGTCTTTTGACAACTGTGTCTACAGTACATCCTATCCTCTGTCACTGTTCTGTTTCCTCTGGCTGGCTGTCCCAACCTAGGGTGACTCACTCGCTTCTTGTTGACACCCTCGGCTCCCCCTCAGCACCTTCATTGCCAAGTTCCAGAGACCCAGGAGGGGGTCCCTGGCACCAAGCAGATTCCCAGCCTGGGTGACTTAATGCTAGTTCCTCCCTTCAGATGAAGCATCTGTGGCCTAGGGAGGTTAGTCCCTCACAAACACCACCAGTCAGCACTCCAGTCCTTAAGGCTCCAGCAGAGCCCAGGGCTCCTCTCCTGCAGCCTCACCCTGGCTCTAAGGTTTAGCTCTTTGACAAGTCTCCAAATAGAAAAAATAACCATTCTCTGGAAGATAGTTTTGAAACCCTTCCCACTTAAGTTGAAAAGCAGGAGCCCAGGGGCAAGCTGGCTATTAAGGAAACAATGGTATCCATGGGCAAGAACTTTTCAGATGTAACATTGCTGGTGTTTATATTGAAGAGGAAAAGAGGGATGCTTAACTCATCATTGTAAGCTCACTCTATGAGACAATTGAAAACGGACCTCAAAATTAAATGCCCTGCCTTTGTGTTCTTTACCTGGTGGAGAACATGAATATTTGGGCACTATTTGTCTTTAAAAAACAAAGGAGTGGTAATCATGAAAATAGCCTTATATTTGTGTTAAATATAACTTAATAAAATTCCAATTGCTATTTTAACTTGTTTACCAGCATGAAGCCTGTCATTGGTCCTCATGTGATATTCTCCAGTAATTACATATATGGATTTTAAAGAAATGTAATCTGTATGGAAATAAATGTAAATTCTATACCCTAAGAGAAGAGCATTCTTTATTGGAGGCTTATGAGGAGTATCTTCAGGGGTGCTATTATGATATGAGACCTGTTCTTTAATAAAGAAAGTATGGCATCACTAATCTTTCACCCTTCTATGTATTTGTGTGTTGGCACATGAGCGCTAGAGCAGAAGTCAGAGGACAACTTGAAGGAGTCAGTCCTCTCTCTCTCTACCACATGGGCTCTAGGCATCAAGCCCAGTTCATCAGACTTGGTTGGTATCAAGTACCTTTGCCCACTAAGCCAATTTGCCAGTCCAGTATCATCAATTTTTTTAAAATCCTAGTAGCATCCTGGGACACGAAATAAATAACAGCCCAGTGCCCTGCCTGGTAAGACTCTTTCTACACCTTAACACCTCACATGAGTAAGGACAGAGATAAAGAGGAGGTGTTTCTCCATCTCAGAGGCTCTGAGCATTAGAAGAGAGCCGAGAGCGAGGATAGCCTTTTCTACCATTCCTGTACTCTAACCACTGTCCCAAGGAAATGACTTGTGAGAACAGGTCTCGGTATAAAGCTGGCATGGTGCAGGCATGGAGAATTCCCCAATCGCTGCACCCACATAGAACTGAGCAGCTAGCTATACCACAGCCTTCAGTGAGTCTAAATAAGGGTCATATCCCATTCTTGCCTCCTCCTAGCCTTTCGCTGATGGAAACCATGATGATCCCACAGGGCCCATGAGTGAAAAGACAGAGCCACAGGAGCAGAACACCAATTTTGGATAACATGGACCCTGGCATTCACACTGCCCTTGGGCACAAGCCTCTTAGAGTGACCATGGATTCCCTTCTCTGGCTCTTAGTCAAGTCAACCTCAGCTCAGCTCTGAACTCCAAGGCCAGAACACAAAGGAAGTCTACTTGAGTCGGAAGGGTGTGGCCTCGGGGAAGTCAGCAGGTCAACGAGCCTCCAGGGTCCACTATGCCATTGGCAGGCCCCATGCCGTACTGGCCAAGGCACCGCCCTATGTGGTTTTGGAGCACGTCTGCCTCACATAGAAAAGATTGCTTCCTTTGCTCTTGGATTTTCCCCCAGCCTCGGCCCCTGAGAATGAATGCACAATAACAGGTGGAAACCGAATGCTGCTCACGAGAACAACGGCTCTCCACAAGTGCCAAGGGCCACCAACATACTTTAAACCCAAGGGGCTTAACCTCAGACACTCAGCCCTGCCACCCTGGGTAAGAGGGCTATGAACTCAAAACAAGTCATGCTGAAACAACATTACCGCCCACAGCCTCTCTAAAGGCAGCCTGTTCTTGGACCCTGTGGACGTGTGTCCATTCATTGAAGTTGGCCTCCTCTGCCTGTCTGTCTGGGTGCTAAGATATCTGTGCATGCTGCATACATGTGAAACCAAAACCTGACTTGTAGGAAATACCTTCTCTCTGCCATAATGAAATCTTCCTCAGAATAACTACAAGTGTTGGGGGGGGGGGTCACCCTTCTCAGTACTTTTGGTTCAGTTTCCAAAAGTGTAAGGTCAAGAATGAAGTTGTCCCCAGCAGCAAAGCTGAATAAAGGTAGCACCTAGGCCAGAGCACTTCCTTAGCATTCAGGAAGCCTGGGGTTCAACTCCCTAGCGCTACACACACACACACACACACACACACACAAAACTAACAAACAAAAAAAACAAGAACAAATCAACATAAAAATCTAGTATCTGTGGGAGTTAGGCACTCTCCTGAGCCCAGCCCCTGCCCACATGTCATGAAGACCCAGAGAGCTACAACAGTATTGAGGCCAGCGCTCTCCCCAGAGCAGTGGAAGTAAAATGGCAGAAGATAGGATTTGAAATCTATACAGACAGCTTGGGTTGACACTCTGAATCAGGCCCCAAAGAGATGCAGGAGCTGAATCTGGGTTGTTCCAAGAGTCTGCTTGCAGTTCTATGTGTGCAAGTGACCAGCCTGCTCCATAGACATATTAGCAACCAACACCTGGTCATGCTTTGATATAGATCCATGTCATCTAGAAGATCAGAAAGGCCACGGAGTCCTAGGCCAAGGTCCTGATGGGAGATTTTTATTCCATTTCTGTAGTTTTTCTGATGCCCCCTAGAGATTGACAGCCCATGACCTGCTCCATAAAAATCATAAGTGACTATATAGGCAGATGGAACTAGCCTCATGCAAGTCAGTGAATTCAATGAGTTCAAAGAAGACATGAAAACTAACTCAATGAACTTAAAGAGGATAAAAATTAACGCCTGAGCGGTGGCCAAGAAAACACAAATACACAGCTGAAATAAATGAGGAAGATGAGTCAAGATGTGAAAACTGTACTCAGTAAAGAGAACTAGTGAAGAGCACGTGGAATGAAATGAAGATGGAACTAAAAACAAAAAAATAAACCAACCTCAATTAGCCAATTAAAAAATTCAAGGGGCTCCAATAAGGCAGACAAAGTAGAGGAACGGGACCACTCAAGCAAAGAATGTGGAAAAAGTTACTAAGAGAGACATGCAAAAAGGGTGGGACATCATCGTGCGATCAAATCTTTGAATTAAAGGCATAGGTAAAGAAGAAGAATCCTAGATCAATGACACAGACCAGATCTTCAATGTGGTCCTAGAAGAAAATTCCCCTAAATTAAGGTAAAGCAACATATCCATACAAATACAAGACACACAGCACACCAACTAGGCATGTCCAGAAAAGAAACTCCCTATGGCATATTATAGTGAAAACATTAAATATACAGAACAAAGAGGGGACACAGAAAGCAAAAAAGAGAAAACAAAATTCCACACATAAAGGAAAACTCATCAGAACAACGATTTCTCAGTGGAGTCTTTTAAGTCTGGAAGAGCCCGCAGCAATGCACCCCAAGTTAAAAAAAAAAAAAGAAAAAAACAGAGCTTGAAACCTAAACCGCTTAACTCAGCAAAACTATCTGTCATAGTTGCAGGATACAGAAAAACTTTCCATGACATAAACCAGTTAAAAGAATTCATGTCTGTCAAACCAGCCCTAGAGAGAATTCTAGAAACAATGTTCTGGGCTGAAGAAACAAAAAAGCATAGGAGAGATTACAGAAACCAAGCAAATGAAGCTACAGTTATGGAATCACAAAATAGAAATAATAAGATAAACCAAAAAAAAGATAGTGACCGGCACACATCTTTCAATAGCTTTATATACTGATGGCCTCAATTCCACAATCAAAGCAAATAGGGTAGTTCAATGGATTAAGAAGCAAAATCTCGTATCTCTGTTGTCTACAAAAAAAAGTATAATACTTTCCACGATAGGAGCAACCAACAAGTAAAAGGATAGAAAACCCTATTCTAAGCAAATGAGACCAAGAAGCAAGCCATGTCGCTATCTTAGTATTGACAAAATAGACTTCAAACTAAAACTAATCAAAATAAATAAAGACAGACAGCTCATTCTAACCAGAGAACCATTAACCAAAAAGACATTACAATCCCATATAAACATGCACTAACCTCTGGCACACCCAATTTCATAAAAGCAAACTATTGAACTTAAAGACAAAGATTAAATCCAAGTCAGTAATAGTAAATGATTTTAATACCAGACTTTCTCCCAAAAGACAGGTCATCTGGACAAAACAAAACAAACAAACAAACAAAAACAGAGAGACTCAGAATTAAACGGCATCTTACAGCAAATGAACCTAACAGACATCTACAGAATTCGTCAACAAACAATGAACATTCCACTTAGCAACCTGTGGAAGCTTCTATAAAATAGACCACAACCTCAGACAAAATAAATCTTAATAAGTTGAAATAATTCCATGTATCCTATCTGACCATAATATAATAAAGCATACAATCAATAGCAAGTGGATATGTACTAATTACACAAACTCATGGAGATTAAATAACAAACTACTGAATGATGAATGAGTCAATGAAGAAACCAAGAAAAATTTAAACTAACTAAATAAAAGTCCTGGCACTAAATGAAAATGAAAACACAGCTCAACAAACCCTTGGGACACATAAAACATTTCCCAAGAGGGAAATTCAGAGACCAAAGCCACTATATTTAAAAAAAAAAAAAAAAAAAAAGTACAATTGAAGAGTTTGGAAAAACAAGAACAAGCCAACCCAAACCCAGCAGACAGCAAGGAACAATAAAAATCAGAGAAGAAAAATGAGTTAGAAGGAAAGAAAACAACACAAAGAACCAATAAAGCTAAGGCTGGTTCCTTAAGAAGATAAACAAGATGAACAAACTCTTGGCTTAATTAAGCAAAAGAAAGAAAGAGATGACACCAATTAGCAGAATCAGAGATGAACAGGGAAATGTTAACAACAGACATCAAAGAAATTACAGTTAACATATGAGAATACTTCAAAAACCATTACGCTTTTGAAGTTAGAAATTTTAAGCTAGAAAATTTGAAAGAGATGGATAAATGTCTAGATGCATCCAAATTACAAAGATGAAGAGCTATAGGCAATTAATCACTCATGACAGAGGGAGAACCAGTCTTCTCCAGGACCAAGCTCCCCAAAGTCACAAGCTCTAAACACAGACACATATGAGCAACACTGCACCACCTCACCAGGTTAAACGTGTGTGTGTGTGTGTGTGTGTGTGTGTGTGTGTGTGTGTGTGTGTGTGCTCGCCTTCGCGTGCTTCATGTGCATACTTGGGTGTGCACATGCACATATGCACATGTGTATTTAAGAAAAGAGCCATGAATTTGAGGAGTGTAGATAACACAGATGCCTAACCCAAGAAGGAAGGAAAGGTAAGAATTGATGTAAATCCTCAATTATAAAATTCTCAAAATATAAACAAAAAGTCACTAGTTTCTCCTGTGCCTAGGCCAAGATAAATGGTCTTTGTCTACCCATACTCACACACCAGAAATCCATTCTGGAGAAGTGTCCGTGAAGAACTTCAAATCCATAACCCCTGTGAGCCTGGGGCAGGCAGTCTTCATTCTTTCCAGAAAGTAGGTAGGAAGACCATACTTCATCAGAACCCAAAACTTAAGCTGGAGGCTAATGAAAAAGACTGTCTCCCAAGACAGAAGTCTCATATGAGATGGCCCAACCCCGCATTTGACTGTTGAGGTTTGCTCTTGCTGTGTATTGTAAGGCTAGGTGTGGGCCACCAAGACCTGGTTGTCCCAGAGACAAAGAATCTGCACGTAGAACCAAGTGACAGTGTGACCTTGCCCCAAGTTATTTCTGATTGGTAAACAAAGATTCCAATAGCTAATAGTTGGGCAGAAGAGACATAGGTGGGGTTTAGAATTCCCAGGCTTGGGGGTCAGAGGAGAACTATGAGTCAGGGGAAGATGGTAGAGGAGGAAGAGAAGTTGCCATGGAGTAGGTGAGTTGGGAAAACATGGCGCTGAGGGCTGGCTACTTGGAGTTAAAAGGAGCCCAGATGAAACATAGTAAGTAATAAATCGGGGTTATTGATAGAAAAGTAAATTCTAATGGCATAGGAGATAGATATCTGCCCAGTTCTTGTGCTGTTTAAGGCTTATTGTAAATATAAAGATTATGTGTGTCTTTTAGCCAGGAACCAAATAGTCAAAAGCAGGGTAGAAACTCCAGATTAGTATTAAAAATGTCTTCTTCCCCATTAGGGCTACCACACAGTTTTTGGGGTACACAAGGAGAATGCATGAATGACTAGGAAACCAAGCTCACTTCAAAGTCTGCTAAGAGCCCTGAGACTGGCAATATCCAGGGAGAGACAAAGGAATGGCTGATGGAGACCAGGTGTCAGACCAGCTATCAGCCCAAGCTCTCCTCTTCTGTAACTTCCCTGAAAGGAAAGACCCAGCATCAGGGTGGCTGCACTGTGCTAGCAAGCTGCCCTCCCACTCAGCCTGCCTGACGCTGAGCTGGACAGTCTTTCCTAGTGCCTGAGGTAATTCTTCCCTCTAGCCTGAACCCCAGGAAAGTCTACCATAGGTATGCACATTGTCTATGCCCAGGCGTACTATAAGAACTAGATGGGGGACCCCAAATCTAAACTCTCTGAGAATAACTTCCCCTAAGCTGAAGGCCTCAGTGTAACCCTGTACAGCATTTGAAATGAGCTCCGGTTGTAGGAGACTGGGGGCCTATGAAATCTTCCTCCTTCAAAATAGTTTTCTAATTTATAGAGTTGACATCTACTCGAGAGAAAAAGAGTTGGATTTATTGCTGGTAAAATAATAAGTATGTAACATGATGCCTCTCTAAACCTCACTATGTATTTTTATAGGCCGGTCAGTAATTGTCTCCAGTTCTGTAGCTCTGACAGGCCAGGAGAGGACTCTCTGTCTCCCTATGGAAGGAGAGAGTCCAAGGCCAGCCTAGCAGGAAGACTGCAGGACAGGGCAGCACCAGGAAGAAGACAAGAACACGAGGCCCAAGAACAAGAGAATCAGGAAGCCATGGAGACAGACAGAGGTGGTGAGCAGGGCTGGAGGGAGCCAGGAGCGCATTCACAACAAACTCACAACAAACTCAGGAACCCTATTCTTACTCCATCCAGGCAATGACTATCCCTTCAGGGCTTCCTCCTGGTAAATCGGGCACAATGAGGATTCCCAAGGGTGACTCATTCTGTCCCCAGCCTGGCCTCTTCCCTTTATGAGCTTTGTCCACCCCACCCCCCACTCCCCCCTCCCTGCCAAAAAAAAAAAAAAAGGTAGCCAAATTAGGAATGCTCAGAAATCTAAAGGCACCAATTCTACTGGCCAGTCACCTCCATCCTTCACATTTTTTTGCCTGGTTCATGCTGAGAATATCCATAAAATTCCTCAGCAAAGATGGGTATTTATCAAACCCCAGTGGCTTCTACAGAAGGCAACCCAGACACTTCTGTGTCGTGGTAGAACTGAGCTAGAGAAGTTGAAATAGGCATGTCCCTGAAGCACAAGGAAGGCTGCCATTGGCCTAGACATTATCCAAGTTGACACAGTTGACAGCTCAGCTGCAGAAGGGCGCCAAGGAAGAGACATGTACTCTGTGACCCCCATCTCCAGTGCTCCTCTTAGATGCAGTGAAGGGTTGTCAAAGGAGCTCACCACCAGGCTGGGGTCTGGAGGACAAGATATTCATGGAAGCTTCCAGAAGGCACTGAGTTTCAGCATCTGAGAATAGAGTTGTAGGATTTGGGGCAGGGGAGTTGGTCTTTATTATTTTTGTTCTTTAGGCCAACTCATAAAAATTATAAATATGAATGTGTACAGCATGATGTTTGACTCCATGAATGCACTGTGTAAAGACAGCTGCCACTTTAAAAACTACCATTTCCATTTGTATTGGCCTATATTTGTTGTATATCATGGTAGGTTTCATAAACAATATATTGCAAGAATATCGTGTTCCTTGATTATATTCATCACCCCCTTCCGTTGATTGAGCCCCTCCTCTTGCGCGCATCCGACTCGACCAGCAAGAACGACGCTGCAACAGGATCCTTCTGCACATGTTTATTGGGAGAGCTTGATTGTAGAGGTGGATAGACCCCGAGCCCAGAACTGGTGCTGCTTATATAGGCCTAGGAGAGGCGTGTCTCACACCCAGATTGGTTATGCACTATACCTCATTTGCATGTTCCTCATCTGATTGGCTACTTTCTCTCAGTATCTCACAGAACCTCATTAACATACCTCATTTGCATGTCTCACATCTGATTGGTTATTCTCTTAGTACTTTGCAGAGCCTCATTATCATGCCCAGGCCAGGCAGTGTTTTGGTGAAAAACTTTACTGCATAAGTAAGCATTGGTCGTTTGCTCAAACTTATGCGTGGTGGCCAGCAGAAGCCTGCGCCACTCTGCAACGGCACATGTGGCTTCCCACACCCTCCTACCTCTCCCAACAGTTGCCTTCTTCTTCTACTCCACTTACATACCGTACGTTTATGTAAGTGTCAGTGTGTGAGTAGGTGTATGAGTGTGTGTGAGTATGTGTGTGTGAGTGTGAGTATGTATATGAGTATGTGTGAGTATATGCGTGAGGGTGTGTGTAGATGTGTATGAGTGTATGTGTGTGTGTGTGTGTGTCTGTTTGAGTGAGAGTGTGAGTATTCTGTTTGAGTGTGTAAGTGTGGGGGTGTGTATGTGTGTTAGTATATGAGTGTATTATAAATGTGTGTGAGTGTGTGTGTGTGTGTGTGGTTTAATGAACCTATATAACATTAAGGATCCACAAATAAGAAAAAGTGTGCTATTTATTTCTCCAAGTGTAACTTACTTTCTTTGATATGACTATCCCCAATTACAACCATTTCCTACCATTTGGCATAACTACCTCCTTTTTAGAGCTAAAGAAAAAAAAAGCTCCATGGTGTATATGCACCACATTATCCTTATGTGTTCATCTGTTGATGGCCACTATTGCAAATGTTTATTAGCCATGTGTACTTTGTCTTTGGAGAATTATCTGGTCATTTCACTAGCCTCCTTGCCCACTGTGTTGCTTGGTTTTGAGGCTGAGTTGCTCAGTATTTGGTTCGGGGGGGTTCTTTATGTAATCTGGGTATCATCCAGCTGTCAGGTATACATCAGCAAATATCACTCATGTCACTCAGTTGACTTTCCCCTTGCTGTGCAGAAGCTTTTGCGTTTCATGTAAGCCCACTTGTGAGTATTTGGTGTGATTTCCTGAGCTGCGTGAGCTATTTTCAAAATGTCCTCACCTTTGCCTGTACAGTTAAGTGTTTTCTCTGTTTTCCTCTAGAAGTTTAAACAAGACTCATATTAAGGTCTTTGAAAAACTTTGGCCCATGTGGGTTGATTTTGATTTTTTATTGATTGATTGTGTGTATACACACTCATGCAGACACATGTACTCATGCATGCATGCACATGAATGGGAAGGGGGGGTCAGTGCACAAATGCGTGATAAACATGTGGAGGTCACAGGACACCTCCCAAGAGTAGATTCTTTCTTGCTTCCCAGGGATCCAGGGATCAAATCCAGGTCAACAGGCTTGTATCCAGCTGCATTCAAACATCTCTACCCATTGACAATCTCACCAGCCCTTAGGCTGATTTTATTCCTACTCGTGGGGATTTCAAGATTTCCCAGTATTATCTTTGAGGAGTCCATCTTTTTCCAATGTTCGTTTTTGACATGTTTGTCAAATATTAAGTGGATGCACTCTATGGGTTTCATTCTGGATCCTTTATTGATTTCTGTGTCTATGTTGTGCCAATACCATGCTGTTTTTGTTATTATGACTTTGTGGTATAACTTGAAACCAAGTTTTGTGATACTTTCAGCATTGTTCAGCACCCTGGGCTTTTTAATGATTCCATATAAATTTTACTACTGTTTGATCTAGTTCTGTGAAAAAATGACATCAGAACGTGGGAGGGAGGGTTGTATGGAATCTGTAGATTAGTTATATATCTGTTTCCACTGCATTCATTTTTCCAATCCATGAAAGTGAGCAGTCTTTCCACTTTCTACTGTCTTTTTTCTGTCTCTTTTATCTATTTAAATTTCATCTATTTTAAATTTTTTTTATTGTATAGGTTTTCCACTTCTTTTGTTGAGTTTTTTCCTGTGTATTTTATGGTTTTGAAAGCTATTAAAAATAGGTCTGCTTTCTTGTTTACCTGGTTTCTTTCTTAACATGTCCATTATTTGACATATAGAAAAGCTACTGGTTTTTATGTTGATTTTGTATCATCAGATCTAGGATCTTTCTGGTGGTGTCTTTAGAGTCTTTTACATAGATACTGACATATAATCTGCAAAGAAAAATACTGCAATCTCTTCCTTTCTTACTTGTATCTATCTTTCTCTTGTCTTATTGTATCAATGGGTCTACACTGCACCAAAACAGATAAAATACCAGTTTAAGAGGGAAGGCTTTGAGTTTTTCTTCATTTAGTATAGTATTAACTGTAAATATATCATATATGGCCTTTACTGAGTTGAAATATGACCCTTCTATTCTACTGTCTCTCATGCTTTTATCACCAAGATATATTGGACTCTGTCAAAGGCTTTTTCTGCATTTTTGAGATGATCATGTGACTCTACTAACTTGATGTACTGCTCTCATTGATTTGTAGATGCTAAATCATTTTTGCTCCCTGGAATGAGGACCAGGTGATAACCAAAGGTTCTCTGATGCGTTGCTGGTTATAGTGTGTTTTGTTGAGTATGCTTGAGCCCATATTCATCAAGACAAACCGATAGTTTTCTGTTGTGCTTTGCTTTTATCTGGCCTTATCAGCATAATTAATGTTGGCTTCATAAAATGAATCTGGTAGTGGTTTGCCTGTTCTATGTGATGGGATATTTGAAGAATATTAGTGTTCCTTTCTAAAGGTCTGGTATAGTTCCACAGTGAATTCATCTGGCCTGGGCTTTTGTGGTACAGGGGCTTCACTACTGTTTCAGTCTCATTAAGTATACATCTATTTAAGTTGTTTACATGCTCCCAGTTTAAGTTTGTTCAGCATCTGTGTATCTAGTAATCTACCCATTTCTGGTAAGTTTCCCAGTTTGTTGGAGTATATATTTTCAATATATGCCTGAATAATCCTCTGAACTTCATTGATATATATTGTAAAATATCTCCTTCTTATCTCTAATTGTATTAATTTCTGTCTTTATTTTGGTTGGTTTAGTTCAATTTCTCAATCTTCCTTATCTTTAAAAAAATCCAGTTTGTCATTATTTTATTTGTTATTTTGTTTGAATTTAATTAATTTCTTTGTTGACTTTATTATTTCTTTCCATCAACTGGCTTGGGGTTTGGCTTGTTTATGTTTTTCTAAGACTTGAAGCATATTATTAGGTTATTTATTTAAGATTTCTTTAATTTTTTAATGTAGGCAATTAGAGCTAGAACCCTGCTCTTAAATCGTATACCAGAGGTTCTGGTTTGCTGTATAGTAATTTTTTTAAGCTCCAGATATTTTAAAACATCTTTATTTTATTTCGGAGAAGTTTTATGACTGCTAAGAAAAATATGTATCCTACTGTGGTGGGTGGAATATTCTGCAGATCTATGTTAACTTGATTAGATCTATAATATGATCTAATTCTGATGTTTCTTTGTAATTTTTTTATGGAAGGCCTATGTACTGGCATTTTCTCAAGTGAGAGATTCTCAACCCAGATATATCTAGGATTCTGTGAATTTGACAAAAAACAACTGGTGCAAAATCTTTCACTAGATTTGAGACGTTCCTTCTATGATTGTATTAAATATACTATCGATGACTTTACTTTAAATTCTTTCCCTTGTGTTCTCATTATTCCTATATTTCATTTATTATTTTATTATATATAAATATAAGTTACATATATTTATATCTAAATTACATATAAAATATCAAACGTTATATATTTTATTATATAGGGCTACTAAATAAGGTAATTTTCATATAAGAATATAATGTACTTGGAGCATATTTTCCCCAAACCCTTCCAGTCTCCACTTTTTCTGTCTTTCCCTCATTAGCACATTTTTGTTTCCCAGATAATTTCCCTCTTTTTTTCATATAATGAATGGTAATATATAGGACTCACAAATAAGAGTAAACTTGTGCTGTCTCTCTGAGACTGACTTAATTTGCTTAATATAGTCATCACCAATTTCGCCCAGTTTGTTTTTTTTTTTAAACAAATGATGTAATGACTCTTCTTTATCGCTAAAGGAATAAATTGAATGCGATGTACTCATAGTCAAGGTATTTGAAGAATTGGTCCCAGTTCATGACAGGTTTAGGCCATGAGGCCTTACTGGAGGAAGGATATCCCTGGGGACAGGCTTTGAGGTGTCAAAGACTCCCACCATTGCCAGCTGATTTCTCACCTCACATTTGCTGTTTAAGATGTCAGTCCCAGCTCGCTGCTCCAATTGCCATGCCTGCCTGCTATCCCACTCTCCCACTGTTAACAGGAGGTTCCCTCTGGAATCATAGGCCAAATAACCCCTTCCTGCTCTAAATAGCCTTGGTTGTGATATTTTTATCACAGCAATGGGAAAGTAACTAAGCTATACATAAATTACATTTCATTATCTCCTCCTGTTGTCAGATACTGAGATCAGATCCATAACTTATCTGCTTTGAATAGCATTTTAGTAAACATCAATGTGCGGGTATCTCTATGATATGTTGACCTGAAGTCTTTGGGTCAAAGTACAAAAAGTAGAATAGGCTAGTTATGTGGAAGGTTTATTTTCAGTCTGGAGAAATCTGCATTTTGATGTCTATAGAGACTGGACTCACAGTCCCACCAGCAGTGTTTTAAGAGTCTCTTTTTGTCCACATGCAACTGTTAATTTTTACAATCTCATATTTATACACTCTCGTGCAATGTATTACTATCTCTTGTCTCTCTCTCCCACTCTTGCTGGTCTTCATCTCACCTAGTCTCCACTCCCACTCTCATGTCTGCATTCTCTGCAGATTCCATGCAAATAGCCATAGCTGCTGTGTGTTCATGATTCTAATGGCTGTCAGATTCAGGAAGCAGCTTTTCCTAGAACACCACCCCCTTTGGGGGGATTTGGTTTTTCGAGACAGGGTTTCTCTATATAGCCCTGGCTGTCCTGGAATTCACTCAGTAGACCAGGCTGGCCTCGAACTAAGAAATCTGCCTGCCTCTGCCTCCCACATGCTGGGATTAAAGGCGTGCGCCACCACTGCCCAGCTACAATCTTTATTCCTCCTCTTCCATTGTGTCCACTAGACTTTGGAGGAGGTTATATACATGCCCTGTTTAACAGTCACTTATTCTCAGCAAGAACCAATGATGTCACTGCATTAACCACTTCCCGCTGTGGAAAGAAGCACCTCTAACCCAGGATGAGAGCAGCAGCAGTCTCTGTGTACAAGGCATTTGGGCAACCCCAAGCCATAGGCCAGCTCTACAGTGACAGCACATATTCCTTCCATGCAGACTTCAAATCCAATCAGAAAGCTCTTAGTTATCTCCCAAATAAGCATTTAGTACTGCACCAGTAAATATATCTTTCTTTGCAGATGGGTATTGCAACATACAATGGGCCACAAAGAAGTGGGGTCATTAATGCCCTTTCTTCCCCAGTGACTTTCAAACACTTTACACTATGAGTGCTAGCCGGCTGGTAAGAAGTCTCCAGCTCAGTTTCAGTTTCATGCCCGAATGAATGTGTATGGTGTTATGGGAGTTTGAATGAGAACGGTCCCTATAGGTTCATATATTTGAATGCTTAGTCACATGGGAATGCAACTGTTTGAAAGGATTAGAAGGATTAGGAGGCATGGCCTTATTGGAGTAGGTGTGGCTTTGTTAGAGTAAGTGTGTCACTGGGGAGTGAGTTTTGAGGTTTCAAAATCCCATGCCAGGCCCAGTGTCTTTCTCTGCCTGCCTCTCTGTTGATCAGGATGTAAAGCTCTCAGATACTGCTCCAGCACCATGCATGCTACCATGATTCCCATGGTGAAAATGGATTAAACCTCTGAAACTGTAAGACAGCCCCAACTGAATGCTTTCTTTTTTTTTAAGTGAGAGTTGCCCTTGCCATGGTGTCTCTTCACAGCAATAGAACAGTAACTAATACAAATGCTACTCACAGAAATCATTCTGATGGGCAACAAAGAGCAATGTAAGCAGCTCACAGGAAAGTTCTGTATATTTGGCACTAGGATTTTTGTTTAAAAATGCGTGGCTTCTGGAGACATTATCCTCACATATAGAGTACATCTATCAAAGTCATTTTCTTTTATTTCTAAGTTATATTTTAGTTTGTTATAAAGTACTGTTTCTGTATAATTTTTTATATATTCATTTTGATAACCCTCCCCCACAACCTCAAGCATTTCCTCTCCCCAGTCCCCATTTAAACCTTTCCACCTTAGTATTCCCTCCCTCTGCTTCCATATTGCATGTGTTTTACTATCTAACCACACAGACCTCTCTCCCACACCTTATGGCTCTTTCTTGCTCCCAGACGGTTGCTCTAATATAAGCAGAGAAATCTGACATTTCAAAGCTAAGATCTACTTATGACAGAGCATTTGTCTGCCTGGACCTTGGATAATGCAGTATAATATTTTCTAGTTCCATCAGTTTTCATTGTGAATATATACTGCAACTCATTAACCATTCACCAGTTGATACACATATGATGATTAATATTTCCTAGCTATTGTGAATAGAGCCACAGTGGATATTGATGTGCAGGTCTCTCTCCTTTGTGTATATAAGCAGAAGGGATATAATTGAGAAGGGATATAATTGAGTCACAAATATGTTATTTGTACTTTTCTAAGAAATCACATTGATTTCTACATCAGTCATGTTTTCTTAATAGTAGTCATTCTGACTGAGGACCAATAGAATCTCACAATACTTTCATTTGCATTTCCATGATGACTAATCAGATTGAACATGTTTTTAAAATGTTTATTGGTCATTTGTATTTCTTCTTTTTAAAGTTCTGATTTCAGATCCATGGCTCATTTATTAATTGAGTTGTTTTGGTTTGATTTTTTCTATAATATTCTGGGCTTGTTGTTATTGTTGTTTTTGTTGTCGTCGTCATCGTCGTCTCGTTGTTGTTTGTATATCCTATATATTAATCATCTTTTAGATACATAGCTACAAAATGTTTCTCCCACTCTGTATGCTGCCTCTTCCCTTACTGGTGATGTCACAATTCTTGTGCTTCTTCACTAGGGCGTATACCCCTGAGACTAGGTCACTGGCTGGTTTGTTTTGTTGTCACCTATATTCTTTGGGGGGGGGGCGGGAGGATATTTTCAGTGTTCAAGTGAAACAGGTTTGTAGTAGGATTGTGCTCAACCTGTAGCTCTATCCTGAGGATAGAGAGGTCAATGCAGAAGCAACAACTACTTATGATTGAAAGTACAGCAATAACTGATTAAAAACGCTCACCCTTTAAACTCCAGTCACTTTGGAGGCGTAAAGGGTGAAGACAACACAATGTACAGGCAGAATTACTAGGTGTAGTGACAGCCTTCAAAGGGTAAAGTGGAAAGAAAAGGAGCGACCAAGATTTGCAACTAATGTTGGAGAAACAGAGAGGAGGGAAGAAGAAAGGGGCAATAAAGGCAAAGTAGGGGATTAGGTACCTCCAGCTAAAGGTAAAGAAACACAGTCAGGAAGTCTAAAACTATCCCAGCTCTCAAGGGGTTAAGGCAAGATCCCCAACTCCAAGACAAACTGTATTCTTTGGGAAAGCCAATAAAAATTTAAAAATATAGTAAAACACAGGGAGAAAAAGGACAGGGCAATATATATTATGTCATATTACACTGCATATTATATGTTATATAATTATTATATTCTTGATATATTTTTTATATATGTGTGTATATATATGTGTGTGTATATATATATATGTGTGTGTGTGTGTATATATATGCATCTATATGTATATATATATGTATATATGTGTGTGTATATATATATATATCCCTATGGCCCCTGAGTATGTCTCCATGTAGTCCACTCCAGTCTCCAGTGTAAGGCTCAGACCAGATTTCTGTCTTGCATAGTACTCTGTCCCTCTGACTCAGAGTTCCCCTCTAACCTGAGGTCCATTGTAGGCCAGGTTATACAATACTGACCCACAACACCTGCTCTGGGTTCCCAATGTGAGTCATACAGAAAGGGACTTGGCATTGCCCGACTGCTGAGTCAGAATGACTCTGCACCTTCCCTGTGCCCCTGCTAGCTGTGCCTTCTGTTCCTCCCTCCATCCTTCTCTCCCACTCCTCCCTCCTCTCTTCCTGTCTCCAGCATCTTAAAATTACATTCCTGTATGTACAGTGCAAACTAACTAGGCCCTCTTTATCTGAAGCTGTGGTTCTGACCCTCGGCTGTTGCTCTCATGATGCGAGAACATTTTCCAGTCAGGGCTGAGCCCTCTGGAATGGGCTCCAGGCAACATCCTGCTTTAAGGTTTCTTTCTACTGCAGCTAGCGAGACTACACTGTCACCTACTTTGTAAGACTGCTGCTCTTCAATTATCCCTGATTCAGGCCCCCACAGACTTTGGAGGCCTGTGCATGGCTGTCACCCACTGTCTCCATGCGTTTATCATAAAAAGAAGCTTCAACATCCATGTCAGTCACACTCAGGAGCCCACGACAGCCAGGGTCCTGGAAGAGGTGTCAGAAGGAGGTCTATGGGGCTAATTAACAATCTGTCACCTCCCTCTTCTGATGAACACCACTGAGAGCTGCTCTCAGCAGAGCACAAGGATGTAACCCAGTAGTTCTAAGGATGCTTCCACAGTGGCCAGTAGGTCATCGGAACGTATTCATCTTAGAATGTTTCCTGTGGGAAGCTTTAGCTTAGCTAGAAGAGCGAGGGAGAGGAAAAGATGAATTGCAGGAGTTACTCCGCATGCTAAGGCACTGGGCTTTTTCCACCTCTCAACGTGCTGAATGTAATCCATTTCTCCAGACAAGCCATTTGTGGTTAAAAACAGGACCATGTCTCATGGGCATTTTTTTTACTTTATCTCCCTCTGCAACCATCACAGCACTAGGTCTGCCAGCCCTTGGTGCCCCATGCCTGGAAGCATGGTCTAGTTTTCCTCTTCCCTGTGGCTCTCTGGTTCCTTGGAGTGGTTAAGTTTAAAAGGGTGCTGTTTACAAAGACTTATGAACAACTGAAGAGGTTCTCATGGCTCCAAAGAGCTGCCTCAGAATGTACTTCTGTGTAAGACAGAAGGACAAACTCCATGGCCTGTGATGTCCTGAAGACTATATCTAAGAAAGGGGAGTAAGGAACAAAGGATCCCTATCTAAGGTTAGAAACAAGCAAAACATGTACAGGACTGAAACCCTTGGAGCCATGCTATAACATCACACAGTCTGCAAAGGCAGAACCGGACACCACACAGCCTATCCGCATTCAAACCCTGACCCCATCTATAATGCTCCTCGGCCTCTCTGGGTCCATCATGTTCTTTGAGAGCACTTCATGCCCAAGATCTGATGAAAGGTGATGGAAGGAAGCCAGTTAAGGGGAAGAGGACACTGTCGCTGTGTAAACACCAGCTCTACACCACCCAGACAAGGTACAGCCCTAGCCACATGAGTCAAGCTGACATCAACATACAAACATCATCTGTGTACCAGTTGGACCCTGGAACAAACAATAGGGTGCCATAGGCATCCAGTCATCAGTGCAAGAATGGAAAGACAAGGTCAAAGCCGACCCTCAAGGGTGCACATAATAAGGAGCATGATGAACCTGGCCTACAATCGTACACAAGTGTTAAGGAAAAGCATGAGATTTATGGTCCTCTCTGGCTCTGCAGGCTCTGAATCAAGTTGCAGGTAGAGCATTGATGCTATTATCATAGTTCTTAGTGTTAGAGACTTACAAGTCGAACATTAGAAGTATATGCCAGTCCATCCAAGCACACTGTATTAAAAAGTACATGTCAGGAGCCAGAATGAGCCAGGTTTTCAGAGGAAGGCCTCCCTACATACTGGCTACATCACACCTGTGAGTGGAAATGAGCAGTCTGGCCTTGTTGGACAGTAACAAGGGCTTCTCAGACAATTAGAGAGCAAGTGTCTTATCTGATACATAGGCAGCCAGGCCTCCGCAACAGAGGCAAGTTGCTTCAGGAGTCTAGGAGGTGTTGATCTGTGTGACACTGAGTAGTCCCATGGGTAGGAACACCCTTCTACCCAGCCCTGGCTTATTTCCAAGTCTTCAGCTTTTTAAAGCCGAAACAATGACAATTCTGACCCTTGTCGTTTCCTAAGAACACTTATGGGACAAAGTCAGTGCTGCAGTAAACAGCTTGGGAGCCAAAAGTCTCTGGCTCCAGCGAGCATGTCAGGAATGATTCATCTGATGAGAATTCTCTTTCTAAAGAGAGAAAGTCGGGTTAAACAAGGCCCTGCACACAGTAGTCTTCCTGTAGCAAACAAATCCCAACCAGATCCATCAGACCAGGTGAGGGCGTGCTCGTCCGCCAAGCCCACCTATGGCTGATGTGTCTGTGAGCTCAGACTTACAAATGAGAAGAGAAAGATGATGATGAAGAAAATGGACGAGGAGGAGAAAGGTGGAGGGGAGGAGGAAAGAGAGTGATGAGGAGCAAGATGAGGAGGTGGTGGAGAAGGAGGAGGAAGAAGATGAAAAGGAGGAGAAGGAAGAGGAAGAAGATGGAGGGGAGGAGGAAGAAGATGGAGGGGAGGAGGAAGGAAGAGAGTGGTAAGGAGGAGGAGGTGGGGGGGCAGAAGAAGAAGAGGAGGAGGTGATGATGGTGGCAACGGTAATGATAATTATGATAGAAATGCATTTATCAAAAAATGTTCACAGCCTTGCCTATAAGTCAGTCTAATGGTGGCATTCTCTCAACTTTGGTTCCTTCTTCCCAAATTACTCCATCTTGTGTCACATTGACAAAACTAACCCACACACCAACACTGTCTCAGAAGAGCAATAGGTCAATGGCATCTAGTTCTCCGTAGGGCAGAGTAAGGAGAAGGGATGCCTTCAGGGGATGGGGAATCACGTGGGCTCCAGAGGAAGCAATAGAAAAGCCATTGCCTGAAGGAGAGCCTGGTGCTGGGAAGCAGAATCTAGAGAACAGAATTATGGCCACCAAGATTTGGGCACCTGTGTTCAGGTGCACTTGATCTTGTGAGCTCAACAATTAGAGCTGTGCCTTGGTATTCATAGGTGATTAATTCCAGGACCCCCTTACAGGTGCCAAAATCTAAAGACTATGGCTTTTCATAAGTGTCCCCCAGAAAGTGCATATTCTGAAGGTTTAGTCAGCATCCTATTGTGACCAAGCAGGACCTATTAAAGGGAATTAGGTCACTGGAGTTGTGCCCTTAAAGGTGGTATTTGAACCCTAAGTCAATCTCCCTCTCCTCTCCTCTCCAATCTCTGTCTCTCTCTCTCTGTCTCTCTCTCTGTCTCTCTCTCTCCCTCCCTCCCTCCCTTCCTCCCTCCCCCCCCCCTCTGTATTTGCCATGAGGTGAACAATTTTCTTCCTCCACATGCTACTACTATCATATGCTGCTTGCCACAGGATTAAAACAACCAATTACAGCATGAAGTTAAAAGTTCATGAGTCAAAATAAACCTTTCTTCCTAAGTTTCTTACCTCAGATATTTTGTTACAGTGATGGAAAGCTGACTGACACACTGAGAAGAAATCTCATATAAAATAAGGCTCTGTCTGCATATAGCCTGCACACATTCTCATATGCTCTAACTCATCTCTAGATGGCTTACAGTGCCTAATACAATGCAAATGTTAGATAACGTTTTACTATAATGTAATTTATTAAGAGAATAGCAATAAGGAAGAAAGTCTATCTCTCTTCTGTATAGTATAGACAGTATTTGTTTTCATTGATTTTGATCAGAATGTGATTGAATGCACAGATGCTGAACCCATCGATATTAGGACCTCATGTGAAAGTTTCTGATTTCTTTAAAAACTCACTTGTGTCACATGATGTTTTTCTGGATGCTGTCTTAGAAGAGGGCATCTGATGCTTTGCTGAAAACAGACACTTGAGAGAGCATGTGATGTTTAGAAAGAATATAAATAGAGCCCACAGACAGTGAAAGGACATTCCTGCATTGTAATGATTCACTGGTCTTCACTGATCTTCACTGGTCTTCACTGGTCTTCGCTGGTCTTCACTGGTCTTCACTGGTCTTCTTCGCTGGCCCTGCAATACTTCGCTGATCTTCTCTGACCTTCACTTCATAGAGAGAAACGCACCAAAGAACTTCTTGTGTTATTTCAGTTGATACTGGCTGCTTCCGCTGAAGAGTGGAATCGCCTCCAAGAACTACTTCTAAACAGGTCCACAGACCCCTTTTTCTATTAACCTTCTTTCTCTCCCACCTCTGGTCAGTAGGCTAGAAAGGAAGTCCTGACTTGTCTTGTCATGCTGGCCTCCCTATCCTGACCATCCTCCATTGCACCCAAATCTTACACAAGAACCCTACATCATCCTCATCTGCTCTATATTTCCTTTGCCATGGTTTGTATCGCTTTCAGGCTTGCTCTATAATTTGTGAACCATATCAATTACTTGATGGCTGCCTGCCTCCTGTCCTACCCCACCCTCAGCTTAAGTGTTCTGCAGTCACAGGGGAGCAGGAACCATTGCCCGGCTCCCCATCTCCATCCCAGTACCTTGGGCCATGCCTGGCACATAGTAGGAGTGCTGAAGGACGTGAGCTGACTTGAACCTGAGCAGGCCCACCTGGTGGTCTGCACACCCACTCCCTGCTCTCGGCTGGTAATTGCTCAGCTGCAGCAATCCAGGCAGCTTCCCCACACAGACTCAGACCCAGCTCTCTGTCCAGACATGGATCTCCCTTCACCACTGATTGGAACCAGATGGGGTCTCAGCTGTAATACAATTGAGCACTGACTTCAGCAAAGTAAGTGAATTACCAAAATGTAGTCATTATAATCCATCTTCATCTTAGCGACACACTTGGCAAGCTATAATGAACCAGGACTTAAAAAGTGAATGGGAATTTGCCGAGCTCTCGGCTCTGCCCACAGGATCCAGAGCTGGCAGAGTTGTCATGTCTCTTGAGCTATTAAATGAGATGATGAGCACTTCGACCCACACACTCGGCCTTAATATACCTACTAGCCCAAGAGAGGGCTCTGTGATCACTCACCCTAAAACACCAGACTTGGGCAGACCTAGAAGGTCATGTAAACAAATTCCATCTGCTTGAAACCCATACCAGTCAATCACAGCTACTTCTCTTCCGAGCTGTACCAATGCCTGCTTTCCCTACTCCCATCCCAGATGTCCCACACACAGAGCAGATCAGTCAGCCTGAAAAGCAGCACAGCCTAAGCATGCTACGAAAGGCACTGAGCCCACACTGGACTCCCACCCAGGGCTTCTGACCACCAAGCTCTGAATCCCAGGGGAGAGCACTGAGTGAAACCAAGGGTGTCGGGTCCAAGTCTACTCACTCATCAGTCTTATCAGCATTAAAAGAGACAGGGCCAGACACTATTGCTTCCCAGTGTAATGTAACAGGAAGTGCCTAGCAGAGATATAGCATGCTCTTGCCAGAAAAAGAACCTGAATTTAATCAAGCCTTAGATATGACTACCAGTTTTCAGGAAGTATGGAAGATAAAAACACTTCAAGAAGAGATCAGTCAGCTAAATGTCCCTACAGGACAAGGCTGCATAACCCAGTTTCCCCGAGTAAACGCATAATAAAGACCCTGTCTACATCCTGTCTTTCACCCACAAAAGAACACTTTCAATGGGATGTGTCTGTTCGGTGTTAATGGTTGCTGTATCGGGTGTGAAAATAATACGATGGGGCAATTTAAATCCTCTTCTGTATGCAACCCATAATGATGGATTATGGGGAAAATATGGTGTCTAGAATTTCAAAATACTTCAGAGAAAAATAAGGACTAGATGAAGTCAGAACGGCCAAAGTGCTGATAATCGCTGAAGCTGGGAGACAGACAAGAGGTTGCACTCACTCTTTGGTCTGCTCTGTATGTTTAACAGTTCCCACCGAGCTGGCTAAAAGAACAAACAGCGTCTGGGAGTCAAACCTTTAACAATAAAAGCAACAGCCCAACTTGACTTAGATGCAGTCAAACATGTCCCCTGAAAGCTTTTCTATTACAAGAGACAGAGTGTGTGATTTAGGAGTTCTCACAAGCTTCCCAGACACATCCCAGGAAATCCAAAAGGAAAATGACCCCGTGAGAAAAATACACAGTTTGAGAAGAGTTATATGTTGTAGAATGTAAGATACTTAAACGCATATAATGAGTGGGGAAGTGCTTATAGAAATACATAGCATAAAAATACTAACATTATCATTAAGTTTGTAATTTTATAAATTGATGAGAGAGAATAATAACCCCCTACCCCAAAAGTGGGCAAGAGGCACCCAAGCAGAGAGACCCAAGAAGAACAAGGGAAACTACCTGGAAGTCAATGAGTAGAAAGGAAGAAACAAAAGAGCTGATCACTTGGAATAGAATCATCACATGTTGAAAAAAATGCCAAGGCTCCCACACCTTGACAAGGTGAGAGCATAAAAGAACACCCCTTAGTCTCCAGTGGGTGATAACTCAAGGGCACGGTTCCGCATCCCTGCTGTGTTGTGTGGTTCGTGTTCTCTACACATCTGCAGTACAGACTGCAGAGTCACACTGTGCACAGTCCTTCTGGCGTGGGTTTGTACGTCATCTAGAGTAAGAGTAAAGGCAGATCTTCCTCATGGAAGAGCCAGTCACCACTGAGGTCTATGAGCTGCCCGTGCCAGCAGAAGGCTTGAATCCTGATGCTGGCCCTATGCAATCGTAATTCGACTTTCTTCCTGTTCTATAAATGGAAACTTTGCACCTTCAGTCTGTAGCTTCCAGGAAACTGGAAGAGACATAGATCTTTGTTTGGGCTTATGTGCTAAAGCAACTTGTTAGAAACCTGATTTGCCAGATAGGTAATACTAAAATCATTTTTTAAAACTTGGTTTTCATCAGTCATGCCCCAGCTTCTAAGTCTCAGAATCTTAATCTACATGGTGGTCAACACCTTTGGTCCAAACACTAATTTTTAATCCCCAATGACAAGTGCCTCACATGCCAGGTGTTCTAAGATGAATTCTTAGAATTTTCCAGAAGCTCGATGTTCTCAGACCCAGGTTTGCCGTAGGATTTACCTTGTGGAGAGAAAATTCAGAGCTCATGAGCTGAGCAGTTTGTGGCTCAGTTCACGCCTGTCTGTATTAGCCTGGGGCTCAGAGTCTACGCAGAAGCCAGTTTGCCCAAGTTCTGGGTCCTAGAGCACAGAACCCCCTACTTCCGCAGCCAATCTGATAAAGCCAGAAGCACCTGCATGAAACCTGTTAAGAACTGATGATAACTAAAATGATTGCGTCTACGAACCAGTCCCCATGCTGAAGTTAGAGGGGACGCCTCGACTTCATCCAGATTCAAATCAAACCGGAATGCTGCAGTTTCCTAGAAACAGGAGGCCCTTACTGATGAGCACCAGAAGAGGAGAGACTGTTGCTGCTATCCATGCTGGGAACTGAAATCTCCGCCCCCTCCTTTCTTTCTTTCTTTTTTTTTTTTTTTTTTTTTTGGTTTTTCGAGACAGGGTTTCTCTGTGTAGCCCTGGCTGTCCTGGCACTCACTTTGTAGACCAGGCTGGCCTCGAACTCAGAAATCCGCCTGCCTCTGCCTCCCAAGTGCTGGGATTAAAGGCGTGCGCCACCACGCCCGGCTTTCTTACACTTAGAAACCAGAGACTGACATAAAAAGCAGACGAAAGAAGAAAATGAAAGCGACAACAACAGAGAATACCTTCTGGGTGATGTCCCGGATGGAGTTCTGAGGGTGGTTTGAATCTGCCGGAGAGCTAGGGGTGGGGGTGGGGGGTGGGGATGGGGGTGGGGGGTTGGAAGCTACATCAGAAGATCGGTGAGCACGTGATGAAGAAGGCACTGAACCTAGAGAGCTGGGCTGCATCTGGGATCAAGGCCAAAGAGCAGGGTCCACGTCAGCTGCTCCCTGGAGCCTTCCTTCAGGTTAATAAACACCTAACACAGTACGGACGATTTCCTAAACGCCCAACTCAGACGCCCGGTTTTGGTTTTGGGTTTTTTGTTTGTTTGTTTGTTTGGTTGGTTGGTTGGTTGGTTTGGTTTGGGTTTTTGGGTTTTGGGGTTTTGGGGTTTTTGGGTTTTTTGTTTTTGTTTTTGTTTTTGGTTTGGTTTGGTTTTGTTTGGCTTTTGTGTGTGCTCATTGTTAGTTAATGTACACATCTGATCTTAATATATGTGTGGGTTTATAGGTTAAAAAAAAACTAACAGCATTAAATTCATACTCATTAAATTTGCAGGCATACATAACTATGGCACAAAGTTCTTTAGAATGTGAGCCCAGGTTATGTTTTTAGAACCCGCATTCTTCCCTACAGCCATCTTGTGATAAGATGACACAGTCAGCCTGTGCCAGCGAATGAGGCTATCTCTGAGCCCACTTCTACAACTACTAGCTAATAGTTGTGCAAAAGATTGTGGGGTGGGGTGGGAGAGGGGCTAGGGTTAGGGTGTGTGCATGGCACTTGTAAGTGAGCAAGTGGCCCACCTGTCTGTGCCTGCTGATTTGGAATCCAACTCTCTACCATCTCATGGCCAAATTCAGAGATCTACTATCACGGTACAGAAAAGTGCTTCCTTGGGGCTGGAGAGAGGGCTCAGAAGTTAAGAGTCCTTCCTGGCTGTTCTTCCAGAGGATCCAGGTTCAACTTCCAACACCCACATCGCAACTCACAACCATCTGTAACTCCTCTTCCAGGGAATCTGGTGACATGCGTGCAGGCAAAACACCAATGCACGTAAAAATATAAAAATCATAAAAAAAAGGGAAGAAAAGTACTTAATTGTTAAATGTATCCAAAAACAAAGTACAAGCAGCACAAATCAATTAGCCTCCTACAAAATGATGGCCCTGTCTCTCAATTCTTGTCACAAGTGTTGTAACGTTGTACTGACAACTCTTCTATTAAAATCATCTGCAAAGAATTGAAGCGATGACCTCTTCAACGATGGTTTTCCAGAACCCCTACTCTATTTTTTTCTTTGAAATTCCAAGTGACTAACATACCATACTGCAAATATATAGTCCTTTCCCCCCCCCCCCAAAAAAGCCCTAGTGGGCAAATAGAAATGTTCCCTCTTCGAATCCAGGAAATGGTATCTCATGATTAAATTAGTTTGAGCAGTCCGGGCTCAGTGTGTTTTCTATTGGGGAGTTTGCAGCAGATGGCCTGGACATTCTTAAGCTGAAACAAGTTTGAGCTTGCCAACCTCAGTTAAAAATCTCTCAAATGTTTGCTTTGGACTGAACGGCTGCACAATGGGAAAAGAACCATATGCAATCCTTATCGTTTAGGGAAAATATTCCATAAAAAATACTGGATTTCATTACGGCCTGTTTGGTGCGAGCGGGCTGCAGGTTTGGTTGCCACAGAAATCGCATCATTAGGATACTGCAAGTCTGCTTTGAGTTACCCTAGCTGCAAAGTCAGCCAGCCCTGTGATCCCATCCCCTGCATCTGTGTGCTTACCCGCTGTGATTCATTACAATAACAGGAATTTGCTGCTGTTATGATTGAAATAAATCAGCTTTGTGGTCCGGGCAGCCCGTTGTGATAACCATGGCTCCACCTCAAATTTGCTGCCTGGTCTTAAGTCATCTTCTGTACAGTCTAGCCAAAGACACAAACAAACAGATACTATATATATTAGGAATTTATATATAAAGTACTTACCGAGAGCCAGGATTTTAACCAGAACTTTCTGCTACATTAACCCATTTCATCTAACGTCTCCACCATGGTACTTCCAGGCTCCTTCTCTAATCTGCTGTGGCCACACTAAGGGGTTGCTACCCTCTGTCCCCCAGCTGGCACCTGGCTCTGCTGGCCATAGAGCCCTGGCTCTGAACAGCTGTTATTTCACACTGGCATGCTGGCACCAGCTTGAGATCTGGAATCCTTTCCACTCATTTCTGTTGAAGGTCCTGAGAGGGGAAGGACAGGGCTAACTTGTTCACACACTCTCCAGATCACACCGGTGTCTGTACCTTGGGCCGGGCCCATCACGGGCCATAGGCTAGACTGGTCTCTATGAAGCTGGGCAGAGGCTACCCATTCCCAAAGCTTCTACCCAGTCAGCTCCTTCCAGTGGTATCTGTAACTCCTCATGCCTGTTTTATACTCTAATATTTACTTCTACAACAGGGGTTTAATATTTCATTTTCTGTGTGATGCGTGTGTATGCTGTATGATCTTAAATTTAAGTTCAGCTATCTTTCTGAATATTCACCTTGGTCGTGTTACCTGACGTGTCTGTAGGTGGGGCCACACCTGTGTTAAACAATCCACAAGACTGAATGACTGATTAAAGCTTCAATGACTGTGGTCAGTGATTTTCCCAGTTTTCTGCAACCTGCTTGCTTAATGTTCCCACCAGTGTACTTATATAGGGCCTTGGTTTATTACTTTCTGTTACTATTACTATTTAAATATTCCGCTCTGTTACTATAAAAATATTCATGAAAGTGTTCCCATGTTGGAGCATGGTCTTTGGGATAAGCTGATTCTGTGATCATAAGTCATGGTGACTGGTATTGGATTCTAGGATAAACTCTTTCGTGTTGAGCTGTCTTGGCATCAACACTTAAGGATGCTACCCTCTTTACACAGTAGGGTAAGGCCCCAGTGAGGAACATGGGCTCTGACACTGTCCCCTCATGAGCACACTCTGTCCCTCTGCTTGTGTGGCTCAGGTTGTGCTGGCCACCCTGTTGTTATCCATTCCAATTTCAACTGTGACACCAGCTCCTGCAGATCCCCAGACCAGCTTGCCAGACCTGTCCTAGTGCTATGGATTGACTGTGCCCCCCAGTAAATCAGGGGTTAAGTAGAACCCTTAGGAAGGGATTAGGTCAGCAGCCTCTGTTTACCAGATAGGACTCCTCTCAGAAACAGGATCTTCAGGAAAGGACACACACACACACACACACACACACAGAGTCTGCCCTGTCCTGCTTTCCACCATAGAATTATGCAACAAAAAGGCTCTTTCCTGCAATGAGCCCTCAACCTTGGTCTTCCTAGATTCTAAATCTGTTCTTTTATAAATTATTCAGTCTCTAGTATTCTGTTACAGTAGCATCCAACAGTCCAAGATTTGTCATCCATATTTATGATTTCCAAATCGTGCTAATAGCTTTTTATAACGTGTGGCTTTAGTCATGTGTAGCTCCACCTACTCAGAACACAGGATCCAGGCTAGCTTGGGCAGCCCCAGCTAGTCCGTAGTAGACTGTGTGACACTTAGAGGGGTGGTTTCCCCAAGGAAGCCTGAGCATATCCCTTGATATACTAATGAAGAGTGATGCACACTGTTCAGTAAGTCACATGCCTGTGCAAAAATGTCCACGGCCACAGAGACTCAGTTTGGACCACAGGTAATGTACCGCATTGCTTTGGTTCTCAATTCCAAGCCAGTTAGCGCTGCTTCTCTGTCACTCACCAAGGTAATCTTGCAAGTCCTTTCTTCTCTGTGTTAGCTCTCAAGTTGGGTAAGTTTAGAAAAAGCTGAAACTACTTCCTGGTTCCCTCAGCCAGGTGAAATGATCTTCTATAGATCATAGATAGATAGATCATAGATAGATAGATAGATAGATAGATAGATAGATAGATAGATGACTTGTACTCGTGTCCTAGGGTCAAATAGCTTACCTGCCATCAGGTCAAGGATCAAGGTAGATAGAGGCCTCAACAGATACTGCACAGACACGGGCAGAGCATGGCCAGCCAGGAGAGGGCTCTCACTCTTGTCTTGTAGGGGTCACCAGATGGAGAGCAGGAAGCAGAGACTTGGGACTCAGTTGTCACTAATGAAATAAGAAGGGTGCCCAGGTGACACTGAGACAAGAAATAACCACAGGAAGTAGCACAGGTACCGGTTACTGGCTTTGCAGAAGCATCTTCAAGACCACACATGCCACTCACCTCTACAAACACTGATGAAAAAGATGTGGTCCCCAAGGAACTGTGTTTCCAATTTTCTCCTAGTCTCCTCCTGAGAACAGAGATGCTTTTGATCCACAGAAGCTAAGAGAAGATCTCTAGTAAGGGACATCTCACATCTTTTATGTTATTTTATGAGACACTAGAATGAAAGAGCCCCAAAGCTAGAAATACCCATAGAAGAGAAATTGGCAAACACGGTGTAAGAAGTCATTTTCAAGAGGCAGCAGTGGAGTAGGCTCACCTTTAGGAGTGAGCATTTCTTTTTTCCGGGATATAGTCAAGCAGAGACTAACTAAGCTGCTTCCTAACAAGAAATCTGTGGAGAGAATTCACACACATTCAACATGACCCAGGTCTCTTTCATGGCAGGACTCTGGTAGGACTTTTAGGGTTCACGTGGTGAGGCTATTGCTGCTTTCATAGTCAGGGTTCTCCAGAGAAACATGCTAATAAAATGTATATATATAACTACATGGACAGAGATTTATCATGGGAATGGGCATGTAAGGTTACAGAGACTGTGAGTCCCAAGACCTGCCGTCTGCAAGCCAGAGGCTCGGGAAAGCTGACAGAGTGACTCAGTTCAAGTCTGAAGGCTTGAGCGTCAGTGGAGTCCAGGTCAGTCTGAAAGCCTGTGAACTAGACATGTTGACATAAGAGGGTGAGAGGAGATAAATATGACAGCTATCCAAAGAGCTGGCCCTTCCCTGACCTTTCTATTCTATTCAAGTCTTGAACAACGTTGGCTGGTGATGGTCTAACCTTCTTTATTCATTTGAGTCTAGTCTCTTCTGGAAAGTCTCACAGGTGCCCCAAAAATGTTTTCCCTGTTATCTGGGCATCCTCAGCCCAAGTGGACACATAAACAAACCACCACAGACCAGCAAGGAGGTACCAAGTGGTCTCTTAGCACTTATCAGTTAACTAGCCCTGGTCTTCATAGGTGATCAAAGTCCTCGTTCATTGATAGGAACCTTGCAATGGAACATCACCCAGTGATGTCTCCTCCACTTGTTCCTGCCCCACCTTTCTCTCCTCCTGCAACTTCTCATGTGTGATGCAGGTCTCTATCACCTAACAGCCGTACTTCAGCAGAAGAAAAATCCCCAGAAGCAAGAAGGGGCTTGACTCTGTCCCTACCCTGGGAGATGGGGATTTCATCAAGTTGCTGATATATATTCACATTCCGTTCCAGTGGCATTCCTGTGTGAAAGAACATGTCCTTTTAGACACACAAAAAAATTGAATCTCATCTCTACATCTGGAGCTGAATAAGGAAGTTACCTTAATTAAATGCATCAAAATTTAAATGAGTTGCTTACCACGCAGAGTGTTCTTAGTCTCCTGGGACCAAGCTTGACGTTATAAAAACCATTCCCACAGGCGCCCGAACTCTTACCCACCTGCCAAGGACCAGCCTCAGCTTGCAGAGGGGTTCTGAGAGAAGGGGTGTCTGGGAGCAGCAAAAGCAAGTGACTCGAAGTCAAAGCATGAGTCTGAGCTGGAGTCCAGCTCTGCTGGAGACAGCGTGGCTTTCTAGCTTGCTTTTCTCTCTGTTCTACTTTCTCTCTTTCTGATCTGCTTTCTCTAGAGATTTGCTTTCTCTGGAGAGTTCCAAACAGCTCTCTATTTATGTTCTGCTTGAGACAGTTCTTCAAGCAGTTCTCTCTTGCTAGTCTAAAAACTTTTCTCTGAACAGCTCATCTCCTGTAGGTCATAAGCCCAGTCTTTTATTTTACATATCAATCCAGCCATTTACTCCAGGTTTTCTTTTGATTATCCTAAGAATCAGCATCTTGTGGCCCCAACCCCTTATTTCTTAAGAGACAGCAAGCACACATTTTTTTTTTAACATTGCAAAGGAATTCAGAGATATGCCTGCCTTGGTTAAGCACAGATGCTAAGCTAGCTGGGAGGGACCCTGTTCTGAAATTACCATTTCTACCACACCTGACCTGACCTACACCCTTTGTGTCCCAGGCTAACCTTGAAGTCAGGACTTGTCTGCCTTTGTATTTGCCTGTCTTTGTATCTTTCTGACCAGCTGGTTCATTAATGCAGTAGCCTTTGTTCCTTTAGATTTGTGAACCCCCTCATAATTCATATTGAAACCTTATATTTTGCATAGTTGAGAAATTATATATTTTTGAACTCATGATTTTTAGAGTTCTTTTCCACAGCCTTAAGGGCTGTCCTAAAGGTCCCAGTGTTAACCATTTTGCTAAGACATTAGCCACACCTTCACCTCCTGGACTTGTGTTGTCTGATTATCATGGAGTCATTGACATTAACTGGGAGGGCATTCCTTAAAGGAAGAATGCAAAATATGTACATTATTATACAAACAAAGCTTATACCCAAGGCAGCTTGAAGACCCATGTCCACTGGCCCTGTCCCAGGGACAGGAACCATGTCAATCTGTCCCCACTAAGGCCATGCCAGACCTGGCATCCACCTATGTTTGTCTGATTCATGGACTCAGAGAGAAGAGATCTGCTCTTTCCTTTTCAATGTGCTAAAGAGACCTATCATTTAATAAAAAGATTTAATAAAAAGCATAAGAGCAATGGAGCTGGCAGAAAAATAAATATGAAGTCAGGTAGCTGCCGACGCCACGTGTCCTTCTGGCTAAAGCTGTGGGTCCTTCCTCTCCCTCCTCCCTCTCTCCCCTTCTTCCTCCACTAGAATAATAGACATGTTCTTTGTTCTCAATGAATTCACTTGTGCTTTGGCATCCTGTGCATTGCTTCAGCCCCAGGTAGTAAAAACAGTTGACTGTGGGAAAATAGTTAGAGAAATAAAGTCATAGATCAATGTATACATAATTAAGGCCTGAGAAGCAGATTGTTTCCCCAGCAAACAGGCCTAATCCAGAAAAGAGGAAACACAGAGCCCTGGAACGGGGTGAATGGTCTAATTGTGTCAAGCAACTGAGAAAAGACTACAAGAGGCACCCCATCCACTGAGCCAGCCAGAATTCCCTCTGAAACACTTCAATAAACTGCAGGAATCCTCATTACATAGGCATGAGAACATCATGTAAAGACAAAGGCTTTGGGCTGGAGGGATCTTTCTACTGCACTCACCTTGACCTTGGCAGGGTTCTTCCTTGGCTTGCTCTCTTTGCTTGAACTGAGTCATCTCGGGTTGCTATCATTACCTAAACCACCTTTCATTCAGTAACTAGAGGCTGTTCCCCAGAGTCTCATTTGCAAAATGTAACTGGATGCTCCCACTGTCTACTGAGCATCTCTGATGAGGTTCCTTGTTCCCATCTAAGCTTAGTATCTTTCCTTGTAAATGTGCCTCTCTCCCTCCATCCTCTGACCTCAGCTCTCTCTATGGCCCTAGACAGCCCTGGCCATCATGCTGGTCCTGTATTGGCTGCAGAGACAGGATGGGCCTAGCAGCACTTAGTCACTGCCCCAAACCGCATCTCTAATCACAGGTCCTGCCATGCCTGCTTGCCCCTATCCATGAGCATAGTGGGGGCATGAATGGGCTCCTTCTGATGCTTCCAGCCAAACTTCTCCAGGTGAGAACCCATCTTCTCCTGCTATGCTTTTTCAGCCTGTACCAATCCTAAGACTCCACCATGTCCTGCTTTGGCGTTGAGGCCCCTCATGACCAGTGGATCCAATTGTCAAGCCACTTGTTTGAGAAGTACCACTCCAGTACTGTTCTGACACCTAAGAGACACTCCCATATTGGTCCCAAGTAGTCATATCTGTCCTCCTTGGAATCCTGGTCCAGGTCTGGAGCTCCCCTCTGCATCCCACACAGAGCAGAAATGCAGACCTGCTGTGGCTGTCCCAGAAGCTCCTTGTGGGTCCCACTGCCTGTTAATCACAACCCAACTGCTTTAAGACCAGTAAAAACCTTTTTTTAAAAAAGCCAGATCCATCTGGCTGCTTAGCCTCACCCCCACAACCTTCATTCAGGATCTTGTCTTGTGAGGTTGTTCCTCAAGTGAGCCCTGCACCTCCCTGCCTCTGTCATTTGCCCCAGACATGAACACCTTCTCCATTCCCAGTGACCTATCTTACAGCTCTCCTGCAGGATTCTTCTGACCACAGCCTTACAAGTCAGTCAGCTGCTGCCAGCGAAAATGCCAGGCTGAATGGACAGCACTGGCTTTATACTAACATGGAGTGGACATTCTGCATTTATATGAGAGGGGATGTTGCTGTGTTGCTGCATGATGAGAAGAGCTAAACTCTGCCAACTGTTAAATATGTGTGCATGCATATGTGAATGTGTGAATGCATATGTACATGTGTGCATTCATTTGTGTGTGTCTTTGAGTGTGTGCATATGTGTGCATGCATATGTGCATGTGTGCATACATTTGTGTGTATGTGTGTGCATGTGTGTGCACACGAATAGAGGTGTAGGCAGCAGGTCAGTGCTACACCACTGAACCACATTCATGGCCCGTTTTTCACTTTTGCTGTTTTGAGGCGGGGTCTGGCTCAGTTACCCAAGCTGGCCTTGAACTGACTCTGTGGTGCAAACAGACCTTGAAATTGTGTTCTTCCTGCCCCTGCTTCCTGGGTAGCTGGAATTACAGGTCTTCCCCAGATTTGGCCTTCGATAACTTCAGTCCTAATTAAAGATCTCTACTTTAGTCCTGTCGCTATGCAGTGAGTAAACGGAAAAGATGAAAAGTAGGGAGAGAACACTTTGTCACATGTCACCAACTGAAATCTATAGACTTCTGACCCGACATAAAAATTAGACTGCATGCTTACCTCTTCCCTCCCCGGTGTCTAACTGATTAGACATCTGCATTGCCTTCAGCTATTATAAACAATGTAGAGATGATTTGGAACACACGGGACGATGTGTTGAGGTTACATACAAACACTGCATCTGGGCAGCATCTGATCACTTGGGTATCTCCATGGGACCCGAGAATCACTCCCTGCAGATGACAGTACATTGCTGTGTATCTTATGACAGTGTGTTACTACATTCTACAGGTATCATTAATTCTATCATATGTTTTTGGAACACCCAGAAATTGACATTTGAGACGTTAAAAATTCTTCATGCCATTTTAAAGACTGAGACTCCTCAGAATGCTCTCTCTACACAATGTAACGAAGCCCAAAGTTAGTGATGAAGGAAGGGCAACAGTGTTCTGCTCGAGCATCCAAATAAACCTGGCTAAGCATGGAAACAAAGCTAACACTGAATGGTGATCAAGGCGCTCGCTCCATCCAGAAACTTCTGGAGCTCATTCAGTGTGGCACACAGAGGAAAATTTATGGAAATGCCTCTTCGAAGTGAAAAATAATGAAGTAAACAAATTAAGCACGCAACATAAAGGTTATATCAAAATAATAAAGCTATCCAAAATCAGTAAGAAAAATATAAATACACACATTCAAATAATATAGGAGGAAATTACTTCATGGGGAAAGTCGAATAAACAGTTGGTTATTTTTGAAAAACAGACAAACATCTTTAAGTCAGGCCAAGAGAAAAGAGGAAACCAAGCAGAGCGTAAATAATAAGAACGTGTGTGTGTGTGTGTGTGTGTGTGTGTGTGTGTGTGTGTGTGTGTGAGCTCAGGCACAGAGGAGACTGAGTCACAGTAGGGTAGTTCCACGCTCAACTCCAAACAGCACACACGGAGATAGAAAGGAACTGGACTGTGTTTTGAGAAAGCATGTACAGACAAAAATGAAGTAAAAATGAGAGAACTCGAGTTTTCCAGAGCTTATGTCCCTAAAGCCTTTGGCCGAGACTTCCAGTCCCCAAGGCACTTCCAACACAGCCCTGTGCTGTGACCAATGATGGGCAAGCTTGTGCCTGGTATCCAGGTCAGGTGGCTGCAAACCCCATTAGCTCACAGAGCCACTCTGGCTTCTGCAGTAGAGATGTCTCTGCCAAATCAAGACGAAAACACAGGAATAGAGTTCTGAGACCAGAACAATAAAATCATCACACAAAACTCTTACTGGAGAATACAGTGATTTTGGTTAGCATTTCAACATTCTCACATCAGTGCCTCATGAAGCTATAAAATAAACTCATCTCCCTCAAGATCGGGGCTGCCACCTAAGATTTATTTCAGAATTTGTGGCTCACCCCATGTCGTGTTTTCTTATCTCACTATATATTTATTAACCTAAGAACATTTTTTCTCTCTAAAGACTCAACTAGGCTGTCAACTGACTGTGAGGACCAGCTGTCCCCAGGTAGACAGAGTCCCTTCACTCTCTGTATTTGCCACTGTTCCCATCAGCTCTCTCCTCATAATCCCTCCCTGGCCCCAGGGCTTCAGCCACTCTCACCTTCTTTTCTGCTCCTTGAGCAGCTTACGAACCCACATCCATCTCTGTCTGGAAGGTTCTCCCATGGATAAATGCTAGTCATTCTCCAGCCATCACTGTCTATCTTGAAAGAATGACGGACATCCCACCCTACTCCACTAGTCACCCTTTCACCATTTTGATTTCTTCATAACCCTGCATGGGAAAGGGAAACATTCTCTTATTAGAATATAAATTTAGTGGTCCAGAGACCTTAGCTCTAGAACCCCAATAAATATCTGTCAAATTAACCCATGTATAGCTAGACGAGCAGTGGGTACGAGAGCCAATATTTAGATGGATGGATGGATGGATGGATGGATGGATGGATGGATGGATGAACTTATAAATTAGTAGGCATCTGTGATACCACTTAAAGAGCTAATTGCTTCCTGCCCTCGTGTACTGACATGAGCCTTCAAAGATGAAGACAGAATCCTTCTGGTCCATGGCTACCTAGGCCACCAGCCTATCACTGATTTAATTTACCCTTTTTTGCTTGTTCGTTTGTTTGTTTGTTTGTTACCTTAACTCATTCTGAAATGATTCACAGACTGAGTTGCCTGGTATAATCCCTGCTCATCTTACTGTCCTCCCCCTTTTGTGGCAGACTGTGTATAGCCACATTCCTTTAGCACAGTGAGAAGTGGGTTCTGATGTCTTTCCCCTTAAATCTGGGCTGATCTGAGTGGTTTTCTTGGGCTGCAGAATATGGCAGGAAGTAATCCTGTGAATTTTAACACTGGATCATCAGAAGCCTTGAGGCTTTCCTGTGGCTCTTGGGGTCACATTCTTGGAACCCTGTTGCTGTGTATGAGACACACAGACCACGTAAGCAGTGATACTAGATCAGTCATTAAGTTTCAACAACACCATACAGAGTAATGGCTCAGCCAATCTACAAGCCCAGCTGAGCTAAACCTTCAGATGAGCTCAGCAGCCAATGCAAGGTACAGTGTCCAGCCAGCAATAGGGCAACAAGAGTGCCAACTGTTAGTTTAAACCACTAAGTCCCTAGATAGATTTCGGGGCTGCAGAAACTAACAGAGCTGCTGTGAAGCCATGCTGGAATTGAGAAGTAATAAGAGGAAGGCGGGTGTGTGCTGTGGGCAGACTCGAAGCTGAGTGAGTACACAGTAGAGGAAAGATAAAGGGCATAGGGAGGGAAACGAGCCCCTCCCCCCCAGAGTCTGGCAGAATCCTCTCACCAGGGAGAGTGAAGAATTCCATTAAAACTAACACGATTTGCTGCAACAGGTCTTCTTATAGGTTTGGTGGGAGCAAAAGAATGTAGATGCAGGCACAGGTGGGGCCTAGAACTGAGACTAAACTAGAAAGGGAATAGAAAAGTAGCATCTCGGCAGTTTGTAGACGTAAGTACAATAACCCTTTTGTATCGAGAGATTTCGAGCCGGGCATGGCGGCGCACGCCTTTAATCCCAGCACTCGGGAGGCAGAGGCAGGCGGATTTCTGAGTTCAAGGCCAGCCTGGTCTACAGAGTGAGTTCCAGGACAGCCAGGGCTACACAGAGAAACCCTGTCTCATAAAACAGAGAGAGAGAGAGAGAGAGAGAGAGAGAGAGAGCGAGCTGTCTGTACCGATTCATCCTGAGTCTCTTTCCTATGCTGAAGCTAAGGTTCTGTGCTGCCTTAGGAGAGGTCTCTGAAGCAAACACCTCAGGCCATGGCAGGCAAGGCATGGACCTGTTGCGCCAGCCTAGTTCTTTACCCCCGCTGCCATGGCGAAAGGACCCTAGGACCAGGTGTCACCTGGCTCTCAGTCTTTCTTGGGTCTTTTTGTGGATGACATTTTAGCTTGAGAAATTAGACTGGGCACCTACCGGTAAGTTCAACTCCTCTTTCCCTCTATGTGCATGTTTGTATCATCTGTTTTCATTGAAGTTTCTTTCGTAACCAAGTAATGTTAAATTCGAATTGTCTTGGGACTAAAATCAGGTGTCATCAACATCACAGTTTTGCCTTGGGTTAGGTCCAGTCTAAGAGACAAGGACTCCAGAAGGCTCTCCTGTGGCAAAGACTCCGGCTGCCACTGAGACAGAAGAGAGCCTGTGTTGCCAATGATCAAAATGTATCTGTTAGAGATCTGATGGCGAACCAGGCAGGAACCGGAAGCACTGAGATTACACTGTCTTTGTTCTGTTTCTGCTTTTAAATGAAGGGTTTGGTGATGTTGACAGGTTCTTAGAGAGGATAGGGCTCAGGGAAGAACAATCAATGTCCTTTCAAGCTCTGAGAGCCTCATTCTAGGACTTCAAACGCTAGCCTTGATTTCTAAAGCAGAAATCCGATCACATGGCTTCCTGCTGAAAGCCTGTCAGACTCCCATTGTCTACAGCAAAAACAAATTCCTTACCCTTGAGGTCAAGCTCTCCACTAGCCACACATGCTCGCACACACACATGTACGCACACACACACACACACACACACATTTCCCCATCCAACCTCCCATGACCTGAGCACTCTCATCCATGCATCCGTCTCCATGGAGATGCTCCTTCCTAAATGAGAGCTCACTTGCAAGGGCCAGTGGCAGGTTGGCTTGGCTGGCTCTACGTGACTCTAGGCCTGTTTGTTGGACTTCCCCACCTATGATAATGCTGCCTTGGATTTTAGAAATTATTGGAGCTCAGCTTTCTTTAATTGCCAGATCTTGGGGTACGGGCCCTACTTTGCACTTATCATTTGTTTGCAGGAAAGCTCTGGAGAGTAACACCCTCAAACTTGGTTACACCCCATCTTCCCCCTTGATGGGAATTCTCTACTACCTGACGGCTGTTCCCCATACCTTCTGTGCCATCAAGAGATCAGGGTGGGATTCATCTCTTTGAAAGGCAAGGCTCTCCATCAGCCCAAATGTCCAGCTCCTGCTGTGCCTTAAATCTTAACAACACTTGCACCCAACCCCATCCCTTCAGACGTCTCCTCTGGGAGGAGATAGAGTGTTCACTTAGCACAAAGCTTGACTTCCAATGAGAGGGAGCTCTATTTTTTTTAATCATTCCTTTATCCAGTTCTAAAATTATATAAACAAGTTTTCAATAAGATATATATGTATAAAATCAAGAAGATATTTTTGGTCAAGAGACGTAACTTCAAGTTTCTGTCCACATATTTATTTTATCCAGCATATTAGTGTTTGGCATACACAGCACTGGATCCCAAGTGTTTTCAAGAAATACTCCGGGAAACTTTATTTTCTCTTTACTTTGCTCAATAAATTCAGCATGTCTGTCTTTTGGCATTGTAAATAATATATTCCCAGCGTGTCCATGGATGTGAGACAGTCACAGTCCCTAAGCGCTCTGGGAACTTACTATGTTTCTTTTACATTGGAAATAGTCTCATTTTAAATGTCAAAGCAGAAATGTATTTAAAGGTTGTGTGGTAGGGTCTTTCTCCATCTCTTTCCCCTGGATACCCAACCACCCTCTACTGAGAGGCAACTACAACTTCAAAAATATTTTTTAATAGCTTGCTATTTATAAACTATTTGCCGAATTGATTATTTCTTCTTTCTGCCACTACTACTCAAATATCCCCATGTTTGGAACAAATTCGGATGATTTGATTATTATTTTCCACATTAGTCTCCCCCACTTGACAGCAATCATCTCAAAATCTAGACCGGTTCTAATTCATCTTCACTTTGCAAGGATATTTCCTTGATGGAACACTAAGGTACCAAAAAATGTTTTTGTAATTGAGCCGATGTTGCTGTTCAGGTCCAGACCTTAACAACTAAAGGAATAATGTACAGACTTGCATAAATTCAGAGAGCCAGGAAACCAGAACCTACCAGCTCCACGTCTCTTCTCTTGCCTGCTAGCACCTTCAGACACATCACTGACATCCCTTGTAGATCAGGCTTCCTACACTCGGGGATCACTTCCTGGCTGAGCAGGAAGTGCCTGAAAGAGAAGCCCATGGGTCAGAAGACTCAGCTTGGGGCTTGGGTGAGCTCCAGGCCTTTTCCTGGGAAACTGAGGATTCCTTACAACTCTCTGGGCTCCAGCAGCTCCGTCATCGGAAACCTCTTTCCCACCGCTTCTCCCTGATGGCTTTTCTGGGTTGCTCTCTGCAGATCTGAGTCTGAGTGCAAGTCCCTCCAGCAATGGTGGTCCCTTCCTGGGATCAGATGGTATGTGTCACCCCCAAATCCTGTCCAGTCATTGGGCTTCACCTTGTCACTTGCCCCTATTGCCAGAATAATAGGAATAGGAATAATAATGGCTGGTATTTATGACACGGAAAACTGAGTCAAAGTGGAAGTGGTCTATCAAGTCACCTCCCAGAAAGCAGAGCTGGACTTATAAGCAAATCCCAGTCCCAAACCCCGGGCTCCAGGCCTCTCCCTTGCCAGCTCCAGGATCCTGGTGAGAGGTGAAGTGGTCACATATGCCAAAGAGGAGGGGTATGGCAAACAGACTCTGCCTCTCAAAACAGCACTCCTGATAACAGTACAGTAATCCTTCCCCAAGTCATAGCCACCATCCCATCAAATAATTCAGAGCAAGGAGCATACCCAGAGAGAAGCCTGACAGAAAAGAGCAGCATTGAATTGCCAACCATTGGCAATCACATGACCTCTAGTCAGTGCTCCTAAAGAAGGCCAGACCTGAGGCCTGAGAGGCCTCCAACTCCCCCACAGTCCCAGGCAGCCCCAGGAGAACCGAGCCCCCAACAAGACAGAACAAAGGAAGTAGCCCAGTCAACCTGCCAGATCCTGGGAGTGACTGTCAAGCTTGTCCCAAGAGCAAATGACTGCAGGTCCCCAGAAAGAAGGGAGCAGAAGTAAACGTGAAATCTAGGGGCTAGGGACAAGCAAACTGTAACACCCACTGGCCCTGAGGGTGGCCTCCAACACTGAAACCTCCTCATCTAGAAAGCGTGGTTGAAAGCAGGGTACCAAAGGGGTAATTGATCGAAACATGCTTCTGGAAAGTTCCCAACACCTGGCATTCCAAGTTCATTGTCTCAAACATTAGAGTACAGACAGTAAATAAATAGTTACTCTATGGGGTGTATATCAGTAGTTGCAGTTTCCATTTCTATGAAGAGATACCATGACCCAGGCAACTCAATATTTAATTGGAGCTGGCTTACAGGTTCATGGGTTCTGTCCATTATCATCACAACAGGAAACATGGCAGCGTGCAGGCAGACATGGTGCTGGAGAAGGAACTGAAAAGTCTACATCTAGATCTGAAGGCAGCCAACAGGAGGGTCTTTTCCACACTGGGCAGAGCCTGAGCATGAGAACCTCAAAACCCACCCCCACAGTGACATGCTTCCACCACCAAGGCCACACCTACTCCAACAAGGTAACACCTACTCCAACAAGGTCACACTTCCTCATAGTGTCACTCCCAGGCCAAGTATATTCAAACCACAGTAGCCTTGGTCTCACTTTCTGTTACTATGTCAGAACACCTAAGACTCTGTAGCAGATCTTTTTTAAGGTTCATTTTAGCCTAAGGTTTCTGAGAACCCAAAAGCATGGGGCCCGCTTTTGCTCAGCTTCTGGTGACCCGCTCGTGACAGAGAAGGATTTCCATGGCCAAAGAAGAACCAAGAAAACCACCAAGAAGGCACAACTTACTCAACAACAAACCTTTTCACCATCTCCTCCACTCCCAGAACTGCACTGAGACTCTCAGGAAGGAAGTACCACAGACCAAAGCTCCAGCACATGAATATCCAGGAAGAATCCATACTGAAACACATGGGAAACCCCACTTTGTTGTAATGTGCCTCTAGTTCCTGCCCTATAGTGCCAACTTCCCTCTGGGTGATGCACAGCCTTGTAAAGTAAACTGGTCCAGCCTCCTGTGAGCATCTCCCAGCTTCTCTCTAAGGAGCTCACTGGACATGAGTACAGAGGAGCCCTGTAACCTTACAGAGCAGAAGGAAGATTACAAGCCCCACAACCTTAGGCAGATGCTGAGCAACGATACCAGCTGAAGCATCCGAAGCAGTTCTTGCCTGATGCTACTAGCTACCAGTTGAGAATGGAGTGACAATCTATCATTTCTGAGCCCAGCCAGGTTCAGCAGTCCCTCTGCCAGCTCTGCTGACTGCATAGCTACCTAAGGCACCACCTCACTCTCCTCCTGAACTTGGCCTAAGGCATAAAGCCCAAGCATCTCAATTGAGGCAGCTGCTTCCCCATCATGATGAGCCCAAGATCTCTGTGCTTAGCATCTATCCCAAATAGGAGGCGAAGGCTGGATCTCCAGGAGACCCAGCCTTGTGCAGAGCCACCACCATCAGGAAGCAGGCAAAAGTGTTCCACACATGGGCAGAGTGCAGGCAGAAACTCATACATCTAGATATGGTTGAGCCCCCGTCCAGATCACCCCAGATCAAATGTTTTTCTTCACTCTTCACCAGCTCTTCTCCAAAATCCTAAGCCAGCAGGGGAAGTTCCCTCCTCCTGTGCTCTGCCCTCATTATATGATAGGTCCTTCTTGGGAGCCCAAGATTTAGAACTGTGTAGGATTTTAGTGTAGGCAGATAGATGCCTAAGGAAGATCACTGTGTGAAATACAGCGTACTTTTTTTCTAAAAACAAGACCCTGCTTGGGAATTCTAGAGAATAGTTCCATCCCCTCCTATGACCCCAGGAAGAACCTCAAGCTGGAGTCCCATCGTGTGTCTTCCCTACAGCAAATGACATGTATTCAGATACTAAGGACGAGCTTCCCAGGAGAAGAGAAGGCTCATTAAACTATGGCCCTCGGCCCAGTCAACAGGCTAGCTTTGGTTAACTTGGTGGTTGAGCCATGGGGCAGTCTGGACACTGTGAGGTGAAGGGTGTGCTGTGTTTTGCCATAAAGTACCTGGTCTGCTCATGGTTAGGACATAAGCTCCACCCACACTGCTGCTTGTTAAAGCTTCTGGGCCATTTGCATTTACCTTGTCTCCCTATTTGGGAGAAATTCTAGGCCCTGGGAGCTACTGTTTGTAAAATAGAATACAAGAACGTCTCTAGGTTGTGGATACTCCAACAGGAAATAACCACTGGGCGTGCCCACCAGTTCTCCTTCAAAGATGAGGGGTTCGGGGAAGAGAACTATAAACCATTGATGAAAAAAAAAGCATTTTTGCTCAAGAAAAGAAGGTGAATGGATTCCAGGGGTAGGGGCAATACAAAGGGTGAGGGGTGATTAATCAATCAGATCCACCTTTATTGATGTCCAGGTTATGACAGGCCCATGAAAATATCTGACTAGGAACCGATCTGTTTCAAATCAGAGTTTTGACAAGAGAAAATGTGTATGGACCCTTCAAGAACATTTAAGGCCTCCACTTCATTAGAATTCAGCTGACTTATTCAAAAGGTCTTCATGGAAGGTTCTAAGGACAAGAAGCTGGATGGGTAAATGGAATGTGTGAAATCACATCTTTTTTTTTTTTTTTTCAGTCAGAACAACTGTGAATCCAGCTCACTCCAGGAAGGTGATAGGGCCCAAAGGAAGGAGCAGAGACATCCGGAGTCAATAGACTTGAGTTTGAATCTTTAGGACTTGGGGAGGAGACCCCTCAGGGCATGCAGCAGATCAGTAGACAGGCCCAGAGAGAAGTGGAACTAATTGCTGGAGTCTGAAGACGTGAAATCTTCCCCCTTGGGCCTGGAGAAGGGTGGAATAGATACTGAGCATGAAGAAGCTGAGGATGAGTGTTGGCACCACATCTGCCAGACCATTCTCCACGCCTGCTCCCCACCCCAGGAGCCAACTCAAAAGGATGCTCAGACACACTGCACTGGAGAGTTAGTCCCTTCCTCAGTCACCCCATTAGGCTAGGTCCCAGCCTCACTGTTTGGGGAGATAAATGAAGACTGACTGATATGTCCTCTGTCATTGTGACCCCCTGCATGGTCATTTTGCCGTGTCTCCTGCAGAGTGCATCACTTAGGCATTCTTCTTGACCTGACATACCCACTGTGCCTTCATCGTTCTTCCTCGGCCTGAGATAAGCCATGTTCTCTGACTCTGTCTCTGAGCACATTTCCTACCAATGTTCTTCTGCAGGTCACACACAGCACCTAAGCTGCTCTCTCGGCCTCCACATCATGCCCTGAACTGTGCCCATTATTAAAATAGAAGTTGTTTCTAGAGACTCATTCCCAGGCCAGAAACTTACACAGCAGAGGACAGCTTCTTTCTTCTTACCTGTAGACACATGGGAGAGTTCAGGCTAAATGAAAGAATGAAGGCTTTACCTGCCGGGGATCTCTGGGAATGGAGGCTGGATATTGTTTTTATTTTCTTTTGCTTCCCTTGACAAAACTGTAAATATTGTTGAGCTCAACAGAACACACGACATAGCCATAATTGTTACTTCTAGCCTCACTACCTATAACTCAAGTCTTCATCTTTCACAATGGCATTGCCTTCTTAAAGTGTGTGTCTGTGTGTGTGTATGTGTGTGTGTGAGAAAGAGAGAGACAGAGACAGAGACAGAGAGAGAGACAAAGACAGACAGACAGACAGAGAGATGAAACAAACCCTTTCCTCCCCAAGTTGCTTTTGGTCATGGTGTTATTTTACAGTGAGAAAAACCTTAGCTAAGACAGAAGTTGATACCAGAGGGTGGGCTATTTTGACAGACCTTCCCATTTTGGGGGGAAGATGTAGAAGGACTTTGTAACTTGTGGCTGGGAATGCCACTGCATGTTTCAGAGAGAAGTGAATATTTGATCAGGAATGTTTGAGTGACACTTTGAATTAAAAGGGACTAAAATGAAATTATTGGTTTACTGGAACAATTATTGCTGGAAGCTGAGAATTTGGCTGTGATTGATAAGACACTAATGTCACTGAAGTAATGCATTCTGGGAGTATTTCCTCAGGGTCAGCATACAAAGCTGTGGGCAGAGGAAGCCAAAGCTGTACTTGGTGCTGGCAACCAAACTTGTAAGCTGTAAGAGTCACCAGGTGGTACCAAATTTGAAGGCATGAAGGTGTCATGGGTAGCAGCTTAAGCTTGGCATCGTGAGAGGCCACTGGTGAAGGGGAAGCCCCAGTAGAATCTGGAAGATTGGAGGAATCATCTAGAGAAGTTGAGGATTGGTATCATGTGGCAAGATCCAAGCCTCTGAAGAGAGCCCAGAAGGGACTATTGGTGAAGGCGCAGCCAGGTTTCATCAGACTCTACCATTTTAGAGATATCAACACACCTTAGAGATGGGACAGCTACCAAGGACTGCAACAGGTACGGAGTGGAGCCAGCCTGAGCCTAAGGAACAAGCTGTGTGTACCAACAATGGCACAGGTGGAGAAATGGAATGTTCTGAAGAGGCCCAGAAGATAAAGAGTGAGTCCCAGATGTTGCATACTGAGCCTTTTACACTGTTGGACTTCAGTTTTTGGTATGATTGTAACTGTGCCTGGTTCTTCCTCTTTAGAATAAGAAGCAAGTAACATATTAACTGACGAGTTTACATCAACTTGACATAAGCTAGAATATCTGAGAGGAAGGAACCTTAATTGAAAAACTATCTCATAAGATTGTGTTCAGGCCAGCCTGCAAAACATTTTCTCAATTAGTGATTAATACAAGAAAGTCCAGCCCACTGTTGGTGGTGCCACCCCTAGGCTCCTGGTCCTGGGTTCTATAAGAAAGCAAATTAAGAAAGTCCTGAGGAGCAAGTCAGTAAGCGGCACCCTTCTGTGGCCTGTACATGAGCTCCTACCTCCAGGCCCCTGCCCCGTTTGAGTTCCTGTCCTGACTTCCTTCAGTAATGAAGAGTGATGTGGAAGTGGAAACCAAGTAAGCTCTTTCCTCCCAAAGTTGCTTTTGATCATGGTGTTTATTCACAGCAAGAGCAACCATAACTAAGATGTTTATTTTTTTATTTTACAGGAGCCCCTGGTTAAGAAACTTTAGAAATTTAGAGGAATTTTAGAATTTTACAAAGACTCTAGAATTTTCTCTTTTTTTTTTCTTTTTTTTAATTGGGTATTTATTACATTTACATTTCCAATGCTATCCCAAAAATTCCCCACATGCTCCCCCATCCACTCCCCTACCCACCCACTCCCACTTCTTGGCCCTGGTGTTCCTCTGTACTGAGGCATATAAAGTTTGCAAGACCAATGGGCCTCTCTTTCCACTGATGGCCGACTACTCCATTTTCTGATTCATATGCAGCTAGAGACACGAGCTCCAGGCGGGTACTGGGTAGTTCATATTGTTGTTCCACCTATAGGATTGCAGATCCCTTTAGCTCCTTGGGTACTTTCTCTAGCTCCTCCATTGGGGGCCCCGTGGTCCATCCAATAGCTGACTGTGAGCATCCACTTCTGTGTTTGCTAGGCCCCGGCATAGTCTCACAAGAGACAGCTATGTCAGGGTCCTTTCAGCAAAATCTTGCTAGTGTATGCAACGGTGTCAGCGTTTGGAGGCTGATTATGGGATGGATCCCCCGGTATGGCAGTCTCTAGATGGTCCATCCTTTCGTCACAGCTCCAAACTTTGTCTCTGTAACTCCTTCCATGGGTGTTTTGTTCCCAGTTCTAAGAAGGGGCAAAGTGTCCACACTTTGGTCTTCGTTCTTCTTGAGTTTCATGCGTTTGGCAAATTGTATCTTATATCTTGGGTATCCTAAGTTTCTGGGCTAATATCCACTTATCAGTGAGTACATATCATTTGAGTTCTTTTATGATTGGGTTACCTCACTCAGGATGATGCCCTCCAGGTCCATCCATTTGCCTAGGAATTTCATAAATTCATGCTTTTTAATAGCTGAGTAGTACTCCATTGTGTAAATGTACCACATTTTCTGTATCCATTCCTCTGTTGAGGGGCATCTGGGTTCTTTCCAGCTTCTGGCTATTATAAATAGGGCTGCTATGAACATAGTGGAGCATGTGTCCTTTTTACCGGTTGGAACATCTTCTGGATATATGCCCAGGAAAGGTATTGGGGGATCCTCCGGTAGTACTATGTCCAATTTTCTGAGGAATCTCCAGACTGATTTCCAGAGTGGTTGTACAAGCTTGCAATCCCACCAAAAATGGAGGAGTGTTTCTCTTTCTCCACATCCTCGCCAGCATCTGCTGTCACCTGAATTTTTTATCTTAGCCATTCTGACTGGTGTGAGGTGGAATCTCAGGGTTGTTTTGATTTGCATTTCCCTGATGATTAAGGATGTTGAACATTTTTTCAGGTGCTTCTCTGCCATTCAGTATTCCTCAGGTGAGAATTCTTTGTTCAGCTCTGAGCCCCATTTTTTAATGGGTCTATTTGATTTTCTGGAGTCCACCTTCTTGAGTTCTTTAATATTCCAGAGAGATTTGGATAATTTAGAGAGACTTTGAACTTTGAAAGAGACTTTGGGTGTTTTAAAGAAACAACTTCTAAAGGGTTTGTAGTTTTAAAGACTGTGGGACTTTTTTTTTTTTTTTTTTTTTTGGTTTTTTTTTGAGACAGGGTTTCTCTGTATAGCTCTGGCTGTCCTGGAACTCACTTTGTAGACCAGGCTGGCCTCGAACTCAGAAATCCGCCTGCCTCTGCCTCCCAAGTGCTGGGATTAAAGGCGTGCGCCACCACGCCCGGCGACTGTGGGACTTTTAAAATTACTTGTGTTGGATATTGAGATATTGGTGTTAGGATGAGATCTTGGGAACAGACAATAGAGGAAAGGTTGTGGCTGAATAGTGATGTGTTTATGTGTTGAGCTGACATTTGTGCTTGCTAGTCGTTTGTCTTTTACTTGGTTGGTTAGTTGGTTGGTTGGTTGGTTGGTTGGTTGGTTGGTTGGTTGGCTTGGTTTGGTTTGGTTTGGTTTGATTTTTGTCACCTGGACACAAGCTAGAAACATGTGGGAAAAGAGAACCTCACAGGAAAAAAATAATGACCCCACTGGTTTGGGCAAACCTGTGGGGCATTTTATTGATTAACAATTGATGTGGTTGGACCCACACCACAGTGAGTGGTACCATCTACAACAGATGGTCCTATGTGGTATAAGAAAGTAAGCTAAGTAAGACATAAGGAGCAAGTCACTAGAGCAGCATCCCTCCCAGCCAATGACTCAGCTTCTGCCTCCAGGTTCCTGCCTTGCTTGAGTTTCTGCCTTGACTTCCTTTAGCAATGACCTGTTACCTGGAAGTGTAAGCTAAAATAAACTGCTTCCTCCAAAACTTGCTCTAGGTCATGGAGTTTATCACAGCAATAGACACCCTAACTGAGATAATGTGGCTGGTGAAGTTCCAGAACGTTGAAATAAATGAACACGAACTATGAAGTGAGGAAGCTGCTTAAAACATTGCTGCATCTTGTGTCTGAAATAACTGTCACTGTCAATTCTGTATGCGTGATCTCACAGTGTGCTCTCAATAATGCCGAGGACAGGCTATTATTGTTCTTGTTTGTTGTTGTCAGTATTAGTCATTAGTCATTACTTGTCCATATGAGGACTGAAAATTAACTCATTCAGGATTACAGAACTGGCAGGCAGGTCTCTTGCCTGCTAATTTTCTTCTTTTCCATTGCATGGAAAAATACTTCAGCAATTTCAATTTCTCTCAAGATATAAATAAATGAAATATATTCACTTATACAACCATATAATAGAATATTATACCATGCTTTTTTTAAAAAGTGATTTGTATAGCCATGGATACATGTGTAAGAAACAGAAATGCATATTTGTAAGTAGATGAAGCCAACCATAAAGAACGTCATGCTGCACATTTATATTCTGAGGAGATAAAACTGTGGGCCCAGGAGAAAGATCAGTCATTTTCAGGAACTGGATAATAGGAGTAGCGACTAAGCACAGCATCGTGAACTTGAGGGCTGTTAATGAATGGCAGAGTAATGGAAGGCTCACGCATATACATGTTTCCAATCAGATAGACTGTCTCATGCTGTTAGTGGAGCCTATGAATTCTGAGCAATAGTGAATTGCCACATTGTTTCATCAGTGTAAACTACCCCACACACACATGGTGTGACTGGACGGTGAAAATGGGGATTGGTCTACATCTTGAATGTAGAAAGGCTATAGAACATCTCTGTACTCTCTATTCTTCCTGTAAACCCAAAATCTCTCTAAGTAAAATATTAGAGAAAGAAAAAGGTCTTCATGCACACCAAATCGAAATTCTTTTACCTGGAAGATTTTTATTACATAGCAGGTAACATGGACCTACAAAAACAGGGCGGGTGTTGGGTCAAGGTTTAATTTTGCATGGGTTTATTCGCAATAATCTATGAAGGGAATTTAATGGCTAAAAAGAAAATTAGATTCTGCCTTATCTGACAGACAGTGCTTCTGCCTTGCTGTGAATAATCCTCTCCACAATTAGAGCTCTGCTTTGCAAAGCAAAATGTTCTGTTTACTAATCTAGTTTGCTATAACAATACCACGGACAGGTAATCTGTAAGCAGAATTACTTGATTCACGGTTCTGGAGGAGGGCAAGTCTAAGGACAGACCACAGGCATCTGTTCACCATCTGGTGAGGGCCCTCTGGCTGCGTCAGCTCATGGAAGAAGGTTGGGAGTCAAGGAGGCTCTGAACCCATCTTCTTGTCAGGATTCCACCCCCACTATCCCCACTTGAGTCCATTCTTGAGGACAGAACCCTGTAGACTTCACTCCCTCAACACTGGCCACTCAATATTACTGCACTGGAAGTCAAGTGTGTAATATTGAGCCCTATGTTCCATACCTATTACCACTGAAGGGAGGCCATAACCCCAACACAGGAATCTGGGGACCATATTCAAGTTACAGCAACCATACTATTATGTCAATTCTAATACCTAGGCAGTTCTTCTTTTTATATAATGGCCTCTGTTTTGCTGAGATATAGTTAATGTTTTCACATAAACAGCCATAGATAAGCCTTTCCAACACCAGGGTGTGATCTGATTCATTTCTCATCTTATTTTTGTGCTGACTCTTTATTAAAGTGGAGAGTTGTCAAAGATTTCACTTAAATGCCTCTGGAAAATGTCCCTCCCTCTTCATGCCAATTTTTGTATAACACCAGTACAGATGCACACATATCTATCTTCTAGCATATCCTCTAACTGACTGCAGTTATTGCACAATCTGGGCTTGATCCTGGGTACCACAAAGGCAGGTGGGATGGATAACCAAAGACTGAGCAGAGACATGAAGGTCCCTGCTAGCATCCTGAAATCTTAAGATCCAAAGAAAGTCCAAGTTTCACAGCCCATCAACCCTCTCAAATGAAGAAGGGAATTGTTTAAAATAACACAGTTAGGAGCTAAACAGATGGCTCAACAGTTCAGAGTTCTTGCTGCTCCTTCAGAGGACCTGAGTTTGGTTCCCAGCACCCATATTAGCAGCTCACAACCACTTAAATGTAATGCTCACTCTGGCCTCTGCCAGCACCTGAATTCACAGGACACGTATTCCCCTCCCCAAAACATGCATATATACAATTAAAAAGAAAATAAATCTTTAATTAACACACACAAGCATCTGGTAATTGTGTCTTCAGCTCAGAGCTCACAAATTGTCATTTCTGAAATTCCATTCTATCTCCTAATATCATTACCATGATCTGCTATTTGAAGAATGCTCATTTTGAATTCTTATTTTATGATTACTTCAGATCACATGGGGTTGACCTACCTACCCATCAGCTTCATGCTAATATACCTCTTTCTCCAAGCCAAAGAGGTAAATTCCCCAAAGCTAATAAGAGTGAGTGTACTGGGAAGGTTGGGAAGTGTTTGCTAGCAAAATAAAAGGTGAACTAAAGACCCAAAGGAAGGCAAGAACCTGTAAGAGAGTGCCACCTCTGTTTCCTACATACCACAGCTGACAACTCAGAAAGGCTATTGCCAAAAAGCATCCAGAATTGTAACACACCTCAGGACCAACCTCTCCTGCTGCCCTCTGGTTCAAGCTCCATCATTTCCTCCTCCTGGACCATTGTAATAGCCTTCTCTAGCCTATCTACTTGCCCTCCTGGACCATTGTAGTCAGTGGCCTTTCACTGCCAATCTGCTTGTACATGTGCCATCTTTTAATGTATTTTAGGCGTATCAACTGAAGCAAAAATTTGAGTCAGATCATGTTACTTTCCAGCTCAAAACCCACCCACAGCTCCCACCCAGAAACAAATGATGTCAAGTGGCCACAACCCAACCATGATCAGGTTCCATCTCCTTGGCCTCAGCCTCTACTCTCTCCATCCTTGGCCCCTGCACTGATGCTAGACCTAGGAGCACGCTTCCACTTCAAGCCCTTGGCACTTAGAGTGTTTTCTGACCACAGTGCTTTTTTCCCATAAACCTACACTTCCTTGAGTTCACACAAATAAAGTCATCTCAGTGAAGGCTCTCCTCACCATGCTTCTAAATTCTGACAGCACCAACACTCCCCACAGATGCTGTCTAGTACACCTTTTATTAAATTTATGTTTCAGGAGCAAGGAATTTTTGTTCTTTTGAGCATTTGACATGCCAGTATTCAGTAGACACCCAATAAATATTGGCTCAATAAATAAACAACTATGAGTTATAACTCTACTATCTTCCAAGCATCATGTTTGTGACTGGAACATAGATTCTGGGTGAATCTCTTAAGGACTGGCAATTATGTTGCAGAACATAACTGAATTATTGCATTTATACATAGCTTAATAACTTAAAATAATTAATTAAAGGAGCTATGGAGGAGACCTCAGCTGTTTTCACTCACCAGGGCTGTTTGTTCCATGTTGTTCTGCAGGAGGCACTATATCAACCAAGAGGATGCCCCTTCTAGCCCTCATGAAAATAACTACCTCTGTGCTGTCCATTGCTCCACTGTAGGCATCATACAGATTCTGGAAGTCAGAAAGTCCTGTTTCTGCCCTCTGTTCCAGTGTCAAGTGGGACATGTCTCAAATGTCCCAATGATGACTCTAAGATAGAGTGACAAATTGGAGCCCTCTTTCTCCTTCCTGAAGAAGTGTTTGGCCTCACTGGTGGACCTCTGAAAACACAGCACATGGTGACCTACCTGCCTGGGGAACCTGGCTCTCTGAGGCATGTGAACTTGTGCTTCTCTTAGATCATGGAATTGTATGATTCTTTTATGACTAAAAACATGGTTTCAGAAGCCTGACACGGTGTGCTACAGATGGTTGTTTGAGTGTGGAGCTCCGAATCACAAACTTTCCATCCTGTCTCCCAGCCCAGCCCCAAATCCACACTTGCTTACATTTTAAAAGGGGGTGAAAGATCTTGGGAAAGAAGCCATAGAATGCATGAAAATCACACTGGATGGGAGAACTATCTTTATTGAATGCAGATAGGAAGGGAGGTGCTCCCCCGTGAGGAATTCCACTGCCAGCATGTGCTGTGGAGCTGCACACCAGGACCTGTCTGCTTACGCAACATGGAGCGTTCGTCTTTTCACCCCTTCCTTTAGTCAGCTCGGGTCTGGCTTTCATTATCCTCACCATGTGTTCTATCCTTAGTGTAGGCTGCAATTGTTGACTTGTAGAGCACTGGAAAGCAACAAAGCAAGTCAAAGCCAACAGCAGCCCTGAGTTTAACTGAACTTACTCGAAGCAGGTCCTGAAAACAAAGGCTTACAACTGTGCCTTTTGCTTGAACCAATGCCCAGAGCCAAGTTCTGTGTGTCCAGGAATTCTTCAGCCTGGATGAATCCCCGTCTCAACCTCGTGAGGCCAGATGGACCCAAAGGCCAGCTCTCAACAGCTCTTCCCTTGAAGACTTGTGGCGAGCTGTCTTGCTGTGACATTCAGGAGTCTCCATCCCTGGAGAGCTTGGGAAGTCGGAACAGTTTCCATCACTTCGAGGGTGGGTCAGTCTTGGCTTTGAAATACTGTGCATGTAAGGCACACTGTATCTATCAATCCGCTCCTTGGCATGCTCTATTCTGGATCCATGTTAGCCACCAATGGTCTCAATTACCCAAAGATGCTGTGCTTGTCTGTAAAACATGTGGAGGATCCTTTAAACTGGGCACAGGTAACTGGTACCCAGTCCAGAAGTAAAGAGTACTAAGCACCATCTTTCTCCTCTCTCTGCTTCCTGATGAACTGCCTCACACTCTTGCCACCATGACTCAGTTCCCTACAGTGAAAGACTGGCTTCAATATGGGAGTCAAAAATACTCTCCTTCTTGTTGCTTTTGATTCCTTCAAGACAGGGTCAGTCTTACTACATAACTTTGCCTGTCCTGGAACCCACTATGTAGACCAGGTTTGTCTCATACTTACAGAGATCTGCCTGTCTCCGCCTCCCAAGAGGTGAGGTCAAAGGCTTGCTCCAGCCACCATACAAGGCTCTATGCTCTCTTTTCTTGAATTGTTTTTGTTAGGTGTTCTATCAAAGGAAAAAGAAAAACAATAATGATGAATACAGAAACCCTGAAATAAACCCACACAGCAACAGCTACCTCATCTTTGGCAAAGGCATCAAAAATACATATCAATTTAAAGAAAAAAAAAGATACCTCCACAACAAAGGATGCTAGGAAGACTGGACATCTACATGTAGAAAAATGAAAACAAACCCAATAGCTCACACTGAACAAAAACGCACAGAGAGTGGGTCACAAACCTTCAGGTAAGACCTGAAGTTACTAACAGTACTGGAAGGACATAGAGCAAACGCTAAGATACCGGCCTGGGCAAGATCTTTAAAGATGCTCCCAACCGCAGCAGAAGTAGCCCCAAGAATTGACCAGAGGGACTGTATGGAATTAAAAGGCTCCCCCATAGCAAAGAAATTAATCAGGAAAGTAAATAGATGGTCTACAGACTGGAGAAACTTTTCCCAGCGATGTGTATGTGCTTGAAATTTGGAAATGAAACCCGTTAACTTGGTGTGCTTTTCTGCATCCCACTGGCATTTACTAACTTCTTCATCAGCGCCTTTTTAAAGCTGGACTGCTTTCTTGGTTTTCACTGCATGGCTTCCTTCACTTCTTCATGAGCTAACATGTCCAGTGCCTCCTATTCTCTGGCTGGGTTCTAGAAGAGTGTCGTACCTCTCTGTTCTGCTGATTACTCCTTTGCTGGGCAAACAGTTCTTCATCTGACCATTTGCCCATCTTTGCTTTTTGGTGCCTGAGATTTTTCCAGGAAAAAAATATATCTTCCAAAATTTTTCTTTCAGCTATTTTACTCCTTGAGGTCTCAAATATGGATTTTAATCTGTATTGAGTTGCTTTGGATATACATCTTAATTTGTTTTCTCATCTTAGGAACCTCTTAAAGACCTTTTATAAAATCAGAATTCTCAATTCCTTCAGCAACCAATCAAACTGGCTAATGAAATTAACTGTGTTCCTTAAGGCTAGATTTTTTTTTAACAAAGGGTTTGTGTTTTTTCATAAACATGGGTGGATGTGGTCTTGGGGTTTTTTTCTCTCCTGTTCACTTGACTTCAGATTTGTTGTTGTAAGGTTCTTCATCATGATTTACTGTCTTGGCCATCTTCTGAATCTCAGTTTAGTTTGTTACGGTCTCCTAGTTTCTCCTGGGTTATAGCTGTGTTGTTTAAAGCCCTTTCTGTCTTACTGCATGCTGAACCTAAGGAATGATTTGTGGTTTTCTTCCCTAAACTCAAAAGCAAGACCAAATCAGGAGGGACAGCAAGATTTTTTGCAGAAGCCCAACAGTAAGCATGTTCTACTCTGTGATCCCCAGGGGTTTCAAAATGTTAGCATAGGCTGTGACTGTACCAGGAAAGCTGGGAAACTGGGTGACCGTCTGGCCTTGTCTCATTAGCACCAATGCAAAGTTATATTTAAGTTAACTGCTATTGCAAGCTTAGTTCCACTAGCCGCTGAGCACTTTGCAAGTGAACAACCCCCACAACAGCAAACACAGGACACTTCCATCCAAGGGTCAATTGAGGAATGCTCCTGTGGGCCTTGGGCATCTTCTAGGCTCTTTCTGAAGTTCCTCTTTCCAAATCCCAGCTTTATCTGGTGCTTTCTAACGAGACCCTAAGATCTTTCTACAGCCTACTGTGAAGTCCATAAAAATCCAAAGTGTAGGTCCTGCACTTGAGGAAGGATGCTGAGTGCCAGTCCTTACCTATTCCAGGTCAAGCAGTGGATGCAGCCTGCTTGCTTCTCCTGATGTGACCAGACTCACGATGTATCCTCTGAGGACATGCTCTGCTTCCATGTGTCACTGACAATACATTTAAAATATTCTTAATGTGTTTTATACTGCATTTTGCATTTATTCATTTTTGAGTAGGTTTTAAGACAGAATCTATGTAGCTGTGCAGAATTCACTATGTATACCTGGCCTTGAACTTGGGAGTCACCCTCCAAGTGCTGGGGTTATAATGTGCACCACGGTGCATGGAAGAGTCCACATATTTAGGTATTGTATCTTGGTGTAATTTGTTCAGATAGTTAGTCCACCCTACTGCCAAAGATGGAGATGCCATCATTGCAATTTCCCACAAATCACCTCCATCTGTCTTCCTTCCCCTCCTCCTCCCTCCTGCTTCCTATTTCTTCCTCCTTCTCTCCTTTTCCTTTCCTTTTTTTATTCCCTCCCTTTTGCTTAGAAGAATGAGGAAAAATCAGCCTCACATAACTAGCTGAAAGCTCTCATTCTTAGGAGAACACAAGAAAAAAAATATGATCAGTGGGTCTGGTCTAACTGCAACAATCTGATGACACGTATGAAACAGGCCCTTGATTTGTATCTGAAATACTCTTTAATAACGAGAGAATCTGCTTTTGATGTGCTGATCCTTACAGGAGTTCCCTGGTCTCTCCTAGGTAAGAACTGTTGGCTGGTGTCTAGCTGGGGACCATGTAAAAGCGTGCTTTATTGCTGATGATTATGTCCTGCAGAAGAAAACTAAAGAAAAACTAAAAGACCTTGATTTGGGGTTTTAAAAGGTACAGCTTTTCTCAGTAGGACCAAGGTTGGGCTGTGGCTGAGCTCCCGGGCTCTGGTTAAAGACCAGAGCTGGAAAGGGACGGTCAGTAGTCAGACATCTAGCAGTTCAGAGGCCCCAGGCATCCTAGCTGGAGAAAGTCTTGGGAGCCCTGGAAGGGGCGGGAGTCTGCTCTCTGTCTCTTGCGCTCTCCCTCTTGCTCTTGCTCGAGCTTTCACTGACTTGGGAGCATTTATTACGTGAAGACATGTGGGAAAGTCGGGCTTTTACTAAAGTCCTTGGGTTTTATGGTTTATTGTTCTGTGTATTAGTCAGAACTCTTCCTAACTCCTTTCAAGTGAGGAATTACTCAAGCAGACTTAGCCTGGGATGAGAGGTGAGCCCGATGAGTGAGTTCTCTTTTACAGCTGCTATCATTTACTGAGTATCCGCTCGCTCTATCAGCTTCTGAACTATGTATGCTGAGCCAGATATACTGATTCTGGCTGTTTGTTGTTTTTGTTGTTGTTTGGGGGTTTTCTTTAGGCAAACAAAGAAAAAAAAAGAAAGGACAAAAGAAAACAAAAGACCAAGCGTGGGTCATATTTAGCTCATTTTATCATATCAACATAATTTTCTTGTGGAAAGAATATTACTGATGAGATTGTAAAGCTGTATTATTGTGAAGTTTTAGATTATCCAATTTTACTATTTTGCAGTTGTAGTTTACAAGAAAACACACCCAACCACCTTAGAGAAAGGCTCATCTGTGGCCTGGGCCCACCTCCCCTACTCCCCTGTACCCCCATACTGTTCACAAACAGATGCACAGAACCTACACCCATACTGTTCACAACAGTAAAACAGACGCACAGAACCTACAACCTTCAAGCCTGCTTTTCAGGCTCATGGTGGGGCCCCAGAGCCACCAGATTTTTATTGGAATTACAACGAACTCATCAAAGCCAAAGAGGACCAAGGAGACACATTTGATGGTACCAAATCAGTCTCTTAATTACAAGGCCATGGTGACATAAATACACTTAACAATGGTGTCAGTGACCAGTGCACCTTGATGTAGCTCAGTATGGGATCAACCCTGGTCATACACTGTGATGCAGCTGAGGGCGGGAAGTCCAGACTCTTGGGTTTGAGTCCCGACTCCCAACCATGTCACTTTGGACAAAATCTTACTCTGTACCTGATTGTTCATCCAAGAAGCACGGGTGGTAGGATGAGTCACCTGGCAGGACAGTAGTAAGTGACAGTGACATAAACCCTGGGGAAGGGTCCAGTATGAAATGCCAATCCTGCCCGATCCACTTGGGAAGGCAGCATTCTGGGGCTGCCCACCATGAGCTGTGAACATCTCTCACACAACCTTACCCGAAGGGTTAAAACAAACGTATGGATTTCTCAGCAGAGTGCATCTGTTCTTCCGCCGGCTGGAGCCAGCCTTTCCCCTGGTTGAAGGGAACAACATGACAGGAGTCTCCATACCTCCTGTGTCTCAGCCCTAACTGCACTATGAAGCCAATGCCAGAGAGCCAAGCAGGACAAAGGAGCCAGAGGTTGAATTGATGTTTCTCCCTCCTTGGCTCTCAAACTGTCCTTGTTTTGATTTATCCACAGAAAACTGGCTGTGTCTTTGTCTTCTTTCCTCCTTGCAAAGTCAGTGAGCTCCCTGAGCAACTACACACTGCCCACAGCTATTCAAGTGCAACTGGGGAATTCCTTCTACGTTATCTAGAACCTTCATCTGATAATAGCACTGAAAAGAAGCTGATGGGTAAAGGAAACACGGGAGTGGCAGGAGGTGTGCTCTGAAAAACACCACTGCTTGCTGGCTCCCATTAGGAAACCTCTGGGAAGGGAGAGCCCAGCCTCCTCTGGGCATGCTGGAAAGGGCTCTCTGTGATTATAACAAGCTCCACCTAAGGGGAAGTAGAGAGGTCTTGAGAGTCATCCAAACCAGCATGTGGGAAAGACGGCTAAACACCAGCCCAGCCCTTCCTTCTACCTCTTCAGGAACAGCTCTGCTTCCTCCAGTGCAGGCTTAGCCCCCTAGCCTAGAGTTTCATTTTGTTCTGTTCATTTGGCGGGTGGAGGGAGTGAAACAGAGCTTTGTGTAGCCTAGCCTACCCCCCCCCCATGCTAGAATTATAGGCCTGCAAGCTAAGAATTTCTCTCTTTTTTTAAGATTTATTTTATTTTTTATTATCTCTCTCTCTCTCTCTCTCTCTCTCTGTGTGTGTGTGTGTGTGTGTGTGTGTGTGTGTGTGTGTGTGTGTGTGTGTGTGTGTGATGTATGTGTGGGTATGTACGTGTAAAAGCACATAGGCCAGAAGAGGGTTCAATCATCCCTGGGGCTGGAGTCACACTGTGACCTGCTGAGAACTGAACAGAGGTCCTCAGTAAACGCAGTGTGCACTCTTAAGCACTGGTCCATCTCCACAGCCCCGTAACACTGTTTAGAAGCTGGGATAAACCACTATGACTCTGGACCAGAAGGAGGCTCTTTGGGGTTGGGGAAATAGAGTACAGCAGGGCTAAAAAGGGTTCAACACAGAGAACCAACCTCAGAGCAGTCAAGGACTAAGAGGGACATTAAAGGACGGTTTCCACTTTCTGTTTCTTTTCTTCTTTTTCTAACGTAAGTGTAGAAAAGAGCACGGATTATTTTGAAATAGCTGTTGGTAGCTGACTGTGTTCGTTTGACCACGGCTCACTCAGGGCTTGAACCACATGGGGCTTGGCCCTCGGAGTTATGAAATCGCAGTGGGCCATGAGGTCCATTTCCAAACAAGTTTCTTCCCATAAGCCTCCTGGATCCCATCCCGTGCGAGGTCCAGGACACTGGTTTCGCTCTCCCCAGGCACTGCCTTTTCCTAACTTGGCAGGATGAAATAGAGTTGCCCAATAATTGAAGTCGGCATTTGGGGGCAGGAAAAGCAGCCACAGAACAATGTTCTACGGGATTGTTTTTGATAAGGGGTGAGCCAGCTGTGGCAAACCCAAGCAAATTAAAATGTCTCTTTCAAAAAGGAACACAAGCAACTTCAGCCTACACAACTTGCAGTTGAGCAATACTGACCAAGTGTGGTGGGGTGCACCTAGCATGCTAGAGACTCTGGGTCTAGCCCCAGTACCTCAATAAGTACATGAGAAAATTAACAAAGGGACAAATAAATAAAAAGCATATAAAATTACTTCCCTGTGGGTCTCTAGATCCACAAGGGAATGTTTACACTATTCTAAGCATGACTAAGGCAATTCAATCCAATCATAAAAGTACGAATTTGCATTCCAAAGACCAACTACCTTGATATTTAGAAATGTGTGTGTGTGTGTGTGTGTGTGTGTGTGTGTGTGTGTGTGTGTGTGTGTGTGTATGATCCATTTGACTTCATTTTCATTGAAAGCAAGTGAGTACAGCCAATTGTTTTTTTGAATGAAGTGAATTTTCAATCCCCCATGTTAACCTTAATTCTTCCACGGTCTGAGAAAACCATATTTAGAGCATAATGCTACACCCAGCCTTTTAAATAAACCACAAAAACAACAATCTGTGCTGCAGCAGACCTACTTCAAGGCTTTACCAGATACAGCTTCCTAATCTCCTAAATTCTTTCCAATCTTTGCTAAAACATTTTATAATGAAAGACAGGTAGCAAATAAAATTACAGAAAGAAAACACACAGGGTCATGTGGTATGTAATATTATCCAGGGCCTGACTTTCCCCTGTCACTCCCTCAGAAAATGCCACAGCTCATGCGTATGGCGACGGCACACCAGGAACATCCTCACATGCACACTGGTGACAGACAACGCTGTTAGAATAGTCTGCAACTCTGTGTTCAGTGTCCCGCTTTAAGACCCTTAATTTCCCCAAATAGCATTGTGAAGTCATATTAGGGTAGTCAAAAGGAAACAAAGCTATTAAAAATATCCTCCAGAAGAGTGAAAAGATGCCAAAAATCACACGAGGACTTAATAACCCCAGTCTTTACAATGGAAAGTCACACTTCTGCCAGAAGTTCTCCTCATTCTGCTAGCCGGGCGTGTCGTGTTTAACTTTATGTGCAAGCTTTTGCCTATGTTTATGACTCAGTTGCTTTTTTTTTTTTTACAACCTCCTCTAAGCTTTGTTATCTTGCTTTTAGCAAACTCTGAACCATTTAAATTTGACAGCAAAAGAAAGTAAAAGCTAACAGGAATACAACAGTCTTTAGACCCACTTAGAATCATTGAAACAACTAGGAAATAAATACCAGTAAGTCATTCCTGGCAGGAGAGCGCTGAAGCACAGAGAGGCTGAGTAACCAGCCCAGCTCACACCCTGCTAAGAAGTGAAGCAGCAGTTTGAACATGAGCAGGCTGGCCCCAGACCTGCTCTTTCTTTGCTATTCAAAAATCTACCTCTTCCAGCATTTCTAAGGCACTCGGAGCTTCAAACCAGGGATTTTAGTCCAAACTGATGGATTTTTACCAGTCATAGGAGTTATTTAATTCTTAAACAAATCTTTAACCCTTAATAGAGTCATGTTTTATCAACCGTACACAAGATACACCTCTCTCTCTCTCTCTCTCTCTCTCTCTCTCTCTCTCTCTCTCTCTCACACACACACACACACACACACACACACACACACCATTTTGATGATGTTTCAGGCATTCTGTTTGCTTTTGGAAAGTAAAGGGCTGAGCTGGGGGCTGCATCTGAACACCCACATCTTCTATGTCTGTCTCACACAGCACAAGTTGGCTGACCACCTTAGCTCTTCTTCACCCAGCCTGCTCCAGCAGCCAATCTCTCCTGCTCAGGACCCCACAGTTATTAACACATCAAAGACTCTCCTGTCTCCTCCCCATGGTAGAGCTTGGGTTCTACTCTTTCTCTCTCACAGGAGGACACCCAGACTTCGGAGGCCAGCACTGAAGCCCCTGTATAACCTGATGCAGCTCCAGTGCCACCACCTCCCATGTGATTATCTAGGTATGTATGGAGAATTTTCTGGGCCCTCCTGTGCTCGAGCCTGGTCTCTTTCTGTCTCTCCATCTTTAATTATGAAGCCATGTGCATCCATTAAAGTTCAACTCTTCTACCATTTCCTTTATAAAACCTCTGCCAGTTCTGTTCCTCCAGTAAAGGATGGCTATGACATCTTTCTGTGCTCCTGAGCCTTGGAACCTGCCTCATGGAGAAAGTGCAATGCATCCCTTTCAGGGACTGCAAATTGCAAACAAACTGTCTTTATGCCTATGGGCATCAGAATCTCAAGAACGTGAGGATTATTGTGTCTGCTGAGTCCAAGCCTCCACCCTGGGTAAGGATGCCCTGAAGACTGTTGTAGGCTGAAGCATGGGTGGCTGCCAGGTCAAGTTAGAGACCCAGTCTGTGTTGTCCCTGGCCAGCTGCAGATGGCCTCAGCTGATACAGGTCTCTATAGAAAGGCCCTGCAGCCCTCATTGCAACTGCTATGTGCCTCCCCATCTCTCCTATCTCTGAGCACACCATGGAGACCCACGGGAAGCAGAAAGCACATTGGCACCACCAAACGTTAGGACATGTGGGCCGTAGAGAAGGGGTTCTTCTTGAAGTAAAAGGAGCTTTGCCGACCCCCCTGCTCACCTCCCTGCCAAAGGAGCAGGTGAAATAAGTCACACTGTCCCCCAAGATGTGGCCACTGTGTGTACCTCTGATAGCTTTTTCTTTCTTTTCTTTCTTTTCTTTTTTTTCCAGATTCTATTGTCTGGCAACTGGGATAAAAGAATTTCTCCAAAGGCTAGAGTTCACACCAGTTCCGGAAGCATCTTCCAGCCAGGCAAAGCAATGCCAAAGGGCTAGAAAGGAAGCCTCTGGCATTCCACAGTAAAGCAAATGCAGCCAAAATCTGCGTTCTCCTTGTGTGTGTTGGAGCAGTAAGAGGGAGGTAGTGGAGGTGGTGGAGACGGTGACTGGTGACCGATAGCTGGAGGCTAGAAGAGGGGGGTGAAACACACTCAGAGGTGAGGCTGAGAGGAGCTCGCTGGAGAGGAGAGGGCAGTAAGGGGGGCCCCAGGGAGGTCTGGATGATCACTTCCTTTCTGAAGCTTCCCTTGATGGTTCCCTTGACTCGGCCTTCAGCAAATGATGGGGCTGTGAACACAGACTGTGTGTGAGATATTTCCAGTTCACGCACATGGGGAAAAAATGATTTTCCTGCATTTACATTCTTAGTGTAACTTGCCTGCAAGGAGAGTTATTTCCTTCAAAGTCATTTTTCCTAATTTTAATCAGAAATCAATTCAATAGAAATTAGAATTTTATTGAACTAATTCCCAAACTACAATGTAAATGTCATAGCACTTGCGGAATTTATTTTTAATTCGTTTTATCCATGCTTGCTTGTAATTTTCAGAAGGTACCATTTTATTTTTAGCTTTTTAAATCTAATTTTCATCTCTTTTCTAATCTAATCTACAAGCCTTCATCTAATTATCAAGGTAATTCCTAGTTTCCACTCAACCCTAAGCACTCTCTCCAGGATAAACACTACATTTTCTCTTTCTCTGTCTTCACTTGTAAGTGAGGATGGCTCGAACATTCCCTTGTCACCCTCAGCAAACAAGGGACAGGACACAGGTATGAAGAGCTCATGTCTGGGCTGCACACAAGCTTGCCTGTTGCTGCCCCACAATGGTTTCATACACAATCCATTTCCCCCCTCCCTCGAGTGCTTGAGCCAGGAATTCTGCACAATGAGAATGCCACTCCTGCTATGTCTTCTCCAGTGGCACAGTTGCCATCAGAGCTAGGACACTAAAAGACTGTGCCCAGTAGCTGTTTTCATTTGAATACATTTTCAGTGTCTCCCAATAATCACATGTTAAAATGCAATGCCCGTCGTGAGCTATAAAGAAAGAGGAAACTCAGCCTGAATGTTGTGCTAGGAGGTGACAAGACTTAGGTTAAAGTCGTCAGTATCAAACACGAGTGGCCTCATAAAATGTGAAGGACTGGAAAGGGCACACACGTGGACTAACTCCCTTCTCTCTCCAACAGATGCCAGAACCAGCTGAGGCTCAGAGGCGCCATCAGCTGAAATCTTTGCATGTAGCTTCCTAGTACTGGGGCGGTTCTGTGCCCAGTCGAGTGTCCCAAGAGCATCCATTTCAACTCAATCATGTGGCTCAGCGTCTATCCTGTCTCACTGCATTGGTGGAAGCTGTCAGAACTCCCCTGCCCTTCTAGACGAAAGGTGAAAGCCCAAAGACCCCATCCCTTCATAGCAATCAGAGTTATTAAGGAGCTGATGGCCATGTCAAGAGGACATTGATAATGGCACTGATGCAGTTCCTTGCTGGGATTGCCTCCATAGACTGCCCAGTCCTGTCTGCCTGCCACCTGGTCTGTTTTGCATCCCAGTGCTGCGTAGGAACCCAGCTCAGCAGCCACAACCACACCTCAATCCAGCGTCACGGAACTGGGGAATTTTTCCCCTCTATGTGAGCCATCTCACAGTAGGGTGGAAATGGAGCAAGATTCTCTGTTATCCATTTCTGCTTCTCCCCTGCCCAGCTAGGTTGCTACCAAGTACCACTCTCAGAGCTAGCATGGGCTCATCCCTGCACAGTGCCCATCCCTGTGCTCAAGAGACATTTATTTCTCAGTTAACAGAACCTCTGTTCCACCTCTGCCTGACCACAGCCAGACTTCTTTCCCTTTTCTCTTTTTTTTTTTAATTTTTGATATTTTTATTACATATTTTCCTCAATTACATTTCCAATGCTATCCCAAAAGTCCCCCATAGCGCCCCCCACTTCCCTACCCACCCATTCCCATTCTTTTGGCCCTGGCATTCCCCTATATTAGGGCATATAAAGTTTGCAAGTCCAATGGGCCTCTCTTTCCATTGATGGCCGACTAGGCCATCTTTCGATACATATGCCGCTAGAGACAAGAGCTCTGGGGTTCTGGTTAGTACATCATGTTGTTCCAACAATAGGGTTGCAGATCCCTTTAGCTCCTTGGTTACTTTCTCTAGCTTCTCCATTGGGAGCCCTGTGATACATCCAATAGCTGACTGTGAACATCCACTCCTGTGTTTGCTAGGCCCCGGCATCGTCTCACAAGAGACAGCTATATTTGGGTCCTTTCAGCAAAATCTTGCAAGTGTATGCAATGGTGTCAGCGTTTAGAAGCTGATTATGGGATGGATCCCTGGATACAGCAGTCTCTAAATGGTCCATCCTTTCATCACAGCTACGAACTTTGTCTCTGTAACTCCTTCCCAGGGTGTTTTGTTCCCAATTCTAAGAAGGTGCACAGTGTCCACACTTTGGTCTTCATTCTTCTTGAGTTTCATGCGTTTAGCAAATTGTATCTTATATCTTGGGTATCCTAAGTTTTGGGCTAATATCCACTTCTCAGTGAATACATATTGTGTGAGTTCTTTTGTGATTGTGTTACTTCACTCAAGATGATGCACTCCAGGTCCATCCATTTGGCTAGGAATTTCATAAATTCATTCTTTTTAATAGCTGAGTAGTACTCCATTGTGTAAATGTACCATAATTTCTGTATCCATTCCTCTGTTGAGGGACATCTGGGTTCTTTCCAGCTTCTGGCTATTATAAATAGGGCTGCTATGAACATAGTGGAGCATGTGTCCTTTTTACCGGTTGGGACATCTTCTGGATATATGCCCAGGAGAGGTATTGCTGGATCCTCCAGTAGTACTATGTCCAATTTTCTGAGGAACCGCCAGACTGATTTCCAGAGTGGTTGTACAAGCTTGCAATCCCACCAACAATGGAGGAGTGTTCCTCTTTCTCCACATCCTCGCCAGCATCTGCTGTCACCTGAATTTTTGATCTTAGCCATTCTGACTGGTGTGAGGTGGAATCTCAGGGTTGTTTTGATTTGCATTTCCCTGATGATTAAGGATGTTGAACATTTTTTCAGGTGCTTCTCTGCCATTCGGTATTCCTCAGGTGAGAATTCTTTGTTCAGTTCTGAGCCCCATTTTTAATGGGGTTATTTGACTTTCTGGAGTCCACCTTCTTGAGTTCTTTATATATATTGGATATTAGTCCCTTGTCTGATTTAGGATAGGTGAAGATCCTTTCCCAATCTGTTGGTGGTTTTTTTGTCTTATTGATGGTGTCTTTAGCCTTGCAGAAGCTTTGTAGTTTCATGAGGTCCCACTTGTCAATTCTCGATCTTACAGCACAAGCCATTACTGTTCTATTCAGGAATTTTTCCCCTGTGCCCATATCTTCAAGGCTTTTCCCCACTTTCTCCTCTATAAGTTTCAGTGTCTCTGGTTTTATGTGAAGTTCCTTGATCCACTTAGACTTGACCTTAGTTCAAGGAGATAGGAATGGATCGATTCGCATTCTTCTACATGTTAACAACCAGTTGTGCCAGCACCATTTGTTGAAAATGCTGTCTTTCTTCCACTGGATGTTTTTAGCTCCCTTGTCGAAGATCAAGTGACCGTAGGTGTGTGGGTTCATTTCTGGGTCTTCAATTCTATTCCATTGGTCTATTTGTCTGTCACTATACCAGTACCATGCAGTTTTTATCACAATTGCTCTGTAGTAGAGCTTTAGGTCCGGCATGGTGATTCCACCAGAGGTTCTTTTATCCTTGAGAAGAGTTTTTGCTATCCTAGGTTTTTTGTTATTCCAGATGAATTTGCAGATTGCACTTTCTAATTCGTTGAAGAATTGATTTGGAATTTTGATGGGGATTGCATTGAATCTGTAGATTGCTTTTGGCAAGATAGCCATTTTTACAATGTTGATCCTGCCAATCCATGAGCATGGGAGATCTTTCCATCTTCTGAGATCTTCTATAATTTCTTTCTTCAGAGACTTGAAGTTTTTATTATACAGATCTTTCACTTCCTTAGTTAGAGTCACGCCAAGATATTTTATATTATTTGTGACTATTGAGAAGGGTGTTGTTTCCCTAATTTCTTTCTCAGCCTGTTTATTCTTTGTGTAGAGAAAGGCCATTGATTTGTTTGAGTTAATTTTATATCCAGCTACTTCACCGAAGCTGTTTATCAGGCTTAGGAGTTCTCTGGTGGAATTTTTAGGGTCACTTATATATACTATCATATCATCTGCAAAGAGTGATATTTTGACTTCATCTTTTCCAATTTGTATCCCTTTGATCTCCTTTTGTTGTCGAATTGCTCTGGCTAGGACTTCAAGTACAATGTTGAATAGGTATGGAGAAAGTGGACAGCCTTGTCTAGTCCCTGATTTTAGAGGGATTGCTTCAAGCTTCTCACCATTTACTTTGATGTTGGCTACTGGTTTGCTGTAGATTGCTTTTATCATGTTTAGGTATGGGCCTTGAATTCCTGATCTTTCCAAGACTTTTATCATGAATGGGTGTTGGATCTTGTCAAATGCTTTTTCCGCATCTAACGAGATGACCATGTGGTTTTTGTCTTTGAGTTTGTTTATATACTGGATTACGTTGATGGATTTCCGTATATTGAACCATCCCTGCATCCCTGGGATGAAAACTACTTGGTCAGGATGGATGATTGTTTTTATGTGTTCTTGGATTCGGTTAGCAAGAACTTTATTGAGGATTTTTGCATCAATATTCATAAGGGATATTGGTCTGAAGTTTTCTATCTTTGTTGGGTCTTTTTGTGGTTTAGGTATCAGAGTAATTGTGGCTTCATAGAATGAGTTGGGTAAAGTACCTTCTGTTTCTATTTTGTGGAATAGTTTGTGAAGAACTGGGATTAGATCTTCTTTGAAGGTCTGATAGAACTCTGCACTAAACCCATCTGGTCCTGGGCTTTTTTTAGTTGGGAGACTATTAATGACTGCTTCTATTTCTTTGGGGGATATAGGGCTGTTTAGATCATTAACCTGATCTTGATTCAACTTTGGTACCTGGTATCTGTCTAGGAACTTCTCCATTTCATCCAGGTTCTCCAGTTTTGTTGAGTATAGCCTTTGGTAGAAGGATCTGATGGTGTTTTGGATGTCTTCAGGATCTGTTGTTATGTCTCCTTTTTCATTTCTGATTTTGTTAATTAGGATGCTTTCCCTGTGCCCTCTAGTGAGTCTGGCTAAGGGTTTATCTATCTTGTTGATTTTCTCAAAGAACCAGCTCCTTGATTGGTTGATTCTTTGAATAGTTTTTCTTGTTTCCACTTGGTTGATTTCGCCCCTGAGTTTGATTATTTCCTGCCGTCTACTCCTCTTGGGCGAATTTGCTTCCTTTTGTTCTAGTGCTTTTAGGTATGTTGTCAAGCTGCTAATGTGTGCTCTCTCTAGTTTCCTTTTGGAGGCACTCAGAGCTATGAGTTTTCCTCTTAGAAATGCTTTCATTGTGTCCCATAAGTTTGGGTATGTTGTGGCTTCATTTTCATTGAACTCTAAAAAGTCCTTAATTTCTTTCTTTATTCCTTCCTTGACCAAGGTATCATTGAGAAGAGTGTTGTTCAGTTTCCACGTGAAGGTTGGCTTTCTATTATTTATTTTGTTATTGAAGATCAGCCTTAGTCCATGGTGATCTGATAGGATGCATGGGACAATTTCAATATTTTTGTATCTGTTGAGGCCTGTTTTGTGACCAATTATGTGGTCAATTTTGGAGAAGGTTCCATGAGGTGCTGAAAAGAAGGTATATCCTTTTGTTTTAGGATAGAATGTTCTGTAGATATCTGCCAGATCCATTTGATTCATAATTTCTCTTAGTTTCACTGTGTCCCTGTTTAGTTTCTGTTTCCATGATCTGTCCATTGGTGAAAGTGGTGTGTTGAAGTCTCCCACTATTATTGTATGAGGTGCAATGTGTGCTTTGAGATTTACTAAAGTTTCTTTAATGAATGTGGCTGCCTTTGTATTTGGAGCATAGATATTCAGGATTGATAGTTCCTCTTGGAGGATTTTACCTTTGATGAGTATGAAGTGTCCCTCCCTGTCTTTTTTGATGACTTTGGGTTGGAAGTCAATCTTATCAGATATTAGAATGGCTACTCCAGCTTGTTTCTTCATACCATTTGCTTGGAAAATTGTTTTCCAGCCTTTCATTCTAAGGTAGTGTCTATCTTTTTCTCTGAGATGAGTTTCCTATAAGCAGCAAAATGTTGGGTCTTGTTTGTGTAGCCAGTTTGTTAGTCTATGTCTTTTTATCGGGGAGTTGAGTCCATTGATATTAAGAGATATTAAGGAAAAGTAATTGTTGTTTCCTGTTATTTTTGTTGTTAAAGTTGGCATTCTGTTCTTGTGGCTGTCTTCTTTTAGGTTTGTTGAGGGATTACCTTCTTGTTGTTTCTAGGGCGTGGTTCCTGTCCTTGTATTGGTTTTTTTCTGTTATTATCCTTTGAAGGGCTGGATTCGTGGAGAGATAATGTGTGAATTTGGTTTTGTCGTGGAATACTTTGGTTTCTCCATCTATGTTAATTGAGAGTTTGGCTGGGTATAGTAGCCTGGGCTGGAATTTGTGTTCTTTTAGTGTCTGTATAACATCCGTCCAGGATCTTCTGGCTCTCATAGTCTCTGGTGAAAAATCTGGTGTAATTCTGATAGGCTTGCCTTTATATGTTACTTGGCCTTTTTCTCTTACTGCTTTTAGTATTCTATCTTTATTTAGAGCATTTGTTGTTCTGATTATTATGTGTCGGGAGGTATTTCTTTTCTGGTCCAGTCTATTTGGAGTTCTGTAGGCTTCTTGTATGTTCATGGGCATCTCTTTCTTTAGGTTTGGGAAGTTTTCTTCTATAATTTTGTTGAAGATGTTTGCTGGTCCTTTGAGTTGAAAATCTTCATTCTCATCCACTCCTATTATCCGTAGGTTTGGTCTTCTCATTGTGTCCTGTATTTCTTGGATGTTTTGAGTTAGGATCTTTTTGCATTTTACATTTTCCTTGATTGTTGTGCCGATGTTCTCTATGGAATCTTCTGCACCTGAGATTCTCTCTTCCATGTCTTGTATTCTGTTGCTGATGCTGGTATCTATGGTTCCAGATTTCTTTCCTAGGGTTTCTATCTCCAGTGTTGCCTCATTTTGGGTTTTCTTTATTGTGTCTACTTCCCTTTTTAGGTCTAGTATGGTTTTGTTCATTTCCATCATCTGTTTGGATGCGTTTTCCTGTTTTTCTGTAAGGACTTCTACCTGTTTGATTATGTTATCCTGTTTTTCTTTAAGGATTTGTAACTCTTTAGCAGTGTTCTCCTGCAATTCTTTAAGGGATTTTTGTGCTTCCTCTTTATTGTCTTCTACCTGTTTACCAGCGTTCCTTTGTATTTCTTTAAATGTGTTATTAAAGTCCTTCTTGAAGTCCTCTATCATCATCAGGAGATATGCTTTTCGATCCGTGTCTAGCTTTTCCGGTGTGTTGGGGTGCCCTGGACTGGGCGAAGTGGGAGTGCTGGGTTCTGATGATGGTGAGTGGTCTTGGTTTCTGTTAGTAAGATTATTACGTTTACCTTTCGCCATCTGGTAATCTCTGGGGTTAGTTGTTGTCGTTGTCACTGTTTAAAGATTGGAGCAGAAGCTGTGTTCCACTCACCAGCAGTCTCAAAATCCTGTGGCTGGGGTCGTGGGTAGCTGGCGGTACCCCGGTGCTGGTCCAGCCGGAAGAGGCCTGTGGTCCTACTCATGCCGGTTTTCTTCTTCCCTAACTAATGCAGTCTCAGGTCCCGTGCGCAATTGGATTGGAGCAGAAGCTGTGTTCCACTCTCCAGAAGTCTTAAGATCCTGTGGCGGGTGTTGTGGGTAGCTGGCGAGTGTCAGCCGACCCTGCGCCCTAGCTACCCAGGTGCTTTTCTGACCGGAAGAGGCTTGTGGCCCTATGTAGGCCGGATTTCTCTCTCCCCAACCAGAGCAGTCTCAGGTCCCGCGTGATTGGACTGGAGCAGAAGCTGTGTTCCACTCACCAGCAGTCTCAAAATCCTGTGGCGGGGGTCGTGGGTAGCTGGTGGGTGTCAGCCGACCCTGCGCTCTAGCTCCCCTGGTGCTGATCCAGCCGGATGAGGCCTGTGGCCCTACTCAGGCCGGTTTCTGCTTCCCTAACTAATGCAGTCTCAGGTCCCGCGCGCAATTGGATTGGAGCAGAAGCTGTGTTCCACTCACCAGAAGTCTTAAGATCCTGTGGCGGGTGTTGTGGGTAGCTGGCGAGTGTCTGCCGACCCTGCGCCCTAGCTTCCCAGGTGCTTTTCTGACCGGAAGAGGCTTGTGGCCCTATGTAGGCCGGATTTCTGCCTCCCCAACCAGAGCAGTCTCGGGTCCCGCGTGATTGGACTGGAGCAGAAGCTGTGTTCCACTCACCAGCAGTCTCAAAATCCTGTGGCGGGGGTCGTGGGTAGCTGGTGGGTGTCAGCCGACCCTGCGCTCTAGCTCCCCTGGTGCTGATCCGGCCGGATGAGGCCTGTGGCCCTACTCAGGCTGGTTTCTGCTTCCCTAATTAATGCAGTCTCAGGTCCCGCGCGCAATTGGATTGGAGCAGAAGCTGTGTTCCACTCACCAGAAGTCTTAAGATCCTGTGGCGGGTGATGTGGGTAGCTGGCGAGTGTCTCTCCCTTTTCTCTTATTTACAGCCCCTTCAATAGAAGCAGCTGAATGTCTCAGGACACCAAATGTCACCTACTTGGTGCCTGCCAGAAGGCATAGCCACAGTGCCCTGTTTGCTTAAGAAAATTGTCCCAAGGCTAGAGAGATGGCTCAGTAGGGAAAGTGTTTACCATGCAAGTGTGAGGACATGAGGTCAGAACCTCAGAACCCATGTAAAGCTGACCATGGTAGCGAGACTCCCATCCCAGCATTGCTATGAGAGCTGGGGTCAGATGTCTTGGGAGGGTGAGGACCATCTAGCCCGGCACTTGCAGCAGCAAAAGGGAGACCCTGTCTCAAAGAAAGTAGAAGATGAAAACCACACCAAGGGTTGTCCTCTCTCTCTCTCTCTCTCTCTCTCTCTCTCTCTCTCTCTCTCTCTCACACACACACACACACACACACACACACACAGGATGAGGCAGGAAGCAACTAAGGAAGGAGGGGTGGAAGGAGGGGTTCCCAGCTCTGCTTTTCTCCATCATATTTGAAGTTTGAAAGAAAGGACGCTTCCTAGGAAGTGGCAGTGCCTTTGCTTTGCAAGTGTAAACCCCTAAGCGATTGGAAACAGATGTTTCCAAACAGATATATATGACCTCCATTCCTGTTCTCACTGTGATTCTAAGACTCTGCAGTGTTGTTGCATGCACCTTTCCTGGAGACACAACCTCTGCTCAACCCAAATAGGAAGCAGTAGACAAACTGTGATTCCACCAGAGTCCACCTTAGGCCAATGGGTTTCCCGGGTGTTCTCACAGAGCCTGGGGGATGGGCTACTTACAGGAGTTTGAGTGACCTCCAAATAGCTCCATCGCCACAAGGTCTCATTCCATCATAGATGACTAGTACCCTTTCTGTTAACCTTTCATTTCCTATATACTCTCATATCTACCAAGTAGTTGTTGGAGACAAGAATCTTATGTGAGAGTCTTGAGACCCTCCCTTCCCTCTCAAAAAAAGATTGTCAACAGTTCCATTAGCATTAATGTAGACCTGGCTACCTCCATATTGCTCTGCTCATTTGGTTGCCATGTGTGATAGTTTGCATATGCTTGGGCCAGGGAGTGGCACTATTAGGAGGCGTGGCCTTGTTGGAGTAGGTGTGCCACTGTTGCCTTGGGCTTTAATACCATTGCCCTTAGCTGCCAGGAAGCAAGTCTTCCTCTAGCAGTCTTCAGATGAAGATGGAGAACTCTTAGCTCCTCCTGCACCATGCCTGCCTGGATGCTGCCATGCTCCCACCTTGATGATAATGGACTGAACCTCTGAACCTGTAAGCCAGTCCCAATTAAATGTTGTCCTTATGAGAATTGCCTTGGTTATGGTGTCTGTTCACCCTAACTAAGACACCATGGATACTTGTCATGATATTCTCTGCCCCAATATGACATGGAGTGAGTATGTTATGCCTGGAATGAAAAGGTCCAGCTCAGCAATCAGAAAGACAGCAACATCTTTGCAGCCAAGAACTCTGGATTCCTAGATCTCTCAGCTTACCCTTGAGTAAAGGTGCAGATAGTTGGGTGAAACTGCTGTCCTCTCCTGACCTAACTCAGTAGATTTTGAGACCACATCAGAAGGATGAGGGCAGATATTCCTGTGCTAGCATCATTCAGGAGCAGGTGGTAGCAGCAGTGATGGAGCAGCCCAGATGCCTATCTGTGAATCAGCAGTGATGGAGCCGCCCAGATGCCTCTATCTGTGAATCAGCAGTGATGGAGCAGCCCAGATGCCTATCTGTGAATCAGCAGTGATGGAGCAGCCCAGATGCCTATCTGTGAATCAGCAGTGATGGAGCAGCCCAGATGCCTCTATCTATGAATGATGTTTCACAAAGAGTTGCTTCTACTTCCAGGGCAGCTGAAGCTATCACAATCATCAGGGTCACATTTGAGTCCAACTTTGCCTTAGCATCTGCTCCTGGTGACACCCAGACTCTGGGGGTGCTCTATCTCTTCATTCAGATTGTGCTCGCAGAGTCAATATGCCAGCTCCTTGCTTTCCCACCTAGATGGTGAGGTACTTGGGGGCTAAGGCCTTCTCCTACCCAGGCCTGAATCTCACTGGAAACTGAACTTGATAGTGACACTACCGTGAGGACCTCTTTCCTGAAGAGGAGATGATTGATTGAAGGTTTTGGGGGTGTCATCTTTCTGGGGCTTGTCCAGGGTCCCTACTTCCAGTTCAGTTCCCATGTTGAATGATATATTCTTGGAACACTCATTTTATAAGAGCCCTAACTGTTCATTTTCCTTCTTCTAAAGGCTCATTGAGGTTTTTCTCTGTTTAAACGTCTATAGTCCATTCTGAATCATCTTCTAGGGTCCAGACACAATTCTTCTTGTCTCCATCTTAGGAGGACAGAGGACAAGTTCACTACGATTTTAGCTAGAGGCCGTCACAACCAAAAGAAAAATCAAACATTTGGTTCTGGAAGATTATGATAAGTCTCTCTCTCTCTCTCTCTCTCTCTCTCTCTCTCTCTCTCTCTCACACACACACACACACACACACACACACACACACACACACACACATTTTACAGAGCCCAATACACCAAGGCACTCCAGCCCTATGGGGCTCAGAGGCCACAGGACTCATAAAAGGCTGGCTATCCTGTGTTAAGAAGGAGAGCACACATTTCCAGAAAGTTTGCCCTAAGATATCTAAAAACAGGAGTGTTAATCTTCTCCTTGGTGACCTCTCTAACACACTTTCTCTGCCTATGAATGATTTACAAGTTCCGTGAACCAATTCTTCAAGGCACCCTTTACAAATGACCTCACCTAGTTTCTGGTGCATCCTCGCCTGTTACCAACAGAGGGAGCTACTTCCGGTGGGACACTCAGTGCTGCCAGCCACACCCTCTTTCTGAAGGCTGCCCTAGAATGGCTAGCTCCATGGGGTTGAAGCCTGATGACCTTCAATTTCAAGATCCACATGGTTAAGGGAGAGCACTGACTCCCAGGAACTGTCTTCGACTTCCGCAATCATGGCTTGGCATGTATACCATGACAACCACAACCATGTTAGTTAATTAATTGTAATTATTTATTAATACAATTATATAGTTATATCTATAATACATTGTATAAGTTATATTATTTATATAATTAATTATGAATAAATAGGTGAGTGAATAAATAAATGTAATAAAAAATTTTAAATACCATAGTAACATTCCCTAACAAGAACAACCAAGTTTGGATATGAAATACAAGACACGGTGTTCAAAAGAACCATTATAAATAAACATGTTCAAAGAGCTTAGAGAATTCAAAGGAGACACAAATAAACACCTGAATTAGCAGAGAAAGGACAGGAATAAACTAATTGAAGCTCAGAAAACACAAACAAAGAGCTGAAAGACCTAAAGACAATCCAGAACATGAAAATAGAATTCAATAGAGATAAAAATACTGAAGGAAACCCAAACTGTAATGAAGCTGGATATAAAAAGAAATTCAATAAGAAAAAAAAAAGCCTCAGTGGAAAGAAAGCCCAACCAAAGAACGGCTCACACAGGAAGAAGAAAAAGACCGGAGTCTGAGACACGGTGCAGGGACTGGATCATTCAGTCAAAAGAAAACTCAAACAATAATAACAAGACTATGCAAGATCCTGACACATCACGAAATGAAACGCTAAAGGTACAGAACAAGGGTGGGCATTGGTAGCTGACAAAGAAAGCACCCACACCTTCTATAAAGACAGCAGTTAGAGTCACAGCTGGTTCCCAATGGAAATCTTTAAGATTTTGTTTTGTCATTTCGTGTATACATGTGTGTGCTGAATGTCGGCTTGTGTTTGTAAGTTTAGTGCCCACAAAAACAAGAAATGGGGAAGGGGTGGATCTGAGGGAGATGGAAGGTATTGGGGTGTACTGGGGGGAGGGAAAACTGCAGTCAAGATGGGAGAAGAAGAAAAAGAAAGAAAAGGAAAAGAAAATAGAAGGGCATTTGCTCCCCTGGAGCTGAAGTCATAGGTGTTTGTGGCATGGATCACTGATGTGCTGGGAGACAAACTCAGGCCCTCTACAAGAGCAGTGCACACCCGTAACCACTGAGCCTTTTCTCCAGCTCTCAATGAAAACTTTAAGAGCCCCAAATGCTTGGAGCAACGTAATTCAAGACTTGAAAGGACACAGACACAGAATTTTAAGCATGCATGTACCAAACTTGAGCATGCCCAATTTCTCAAAACAAATGCTACCCGGGCATTAACCCACAGATTAATCCGACACTGTTATAGGAGGTGACTAATATCCCATTCCCACTGAGGGAAGTAAATCTAGAGGCTACAATGAGGGCATTCCTTTCTCCAAGCTATCTCACAACATTAGAGAGACCTCAAGTTAATGACTTTTGGTTTCACATCTGTGGCTGGGAAAAAATATCTAGACAAAAAGGAACTTGGTGGGCAAAGGGACTAATAAGCTCATAATTCCAGTAACAACCTGTCTTAGTCACTGTTCTGTTGCTGTGAAGGGACACCCATAAAGTCTTTAAGAGAAACAAATGATCAGACCTTGAATCTTAAAGGAAAAAAATAGTAGCAGGGAACAGCTGAGCCTTACTCCAGGGAACAGCTGAGCCTTACTCCAGGGAACAGCTGAGCCTTACTCCAGGGAACAGCTGAGCCTTACTCCAGGGAACAGCTGAGCCTTACTCCAGGGAACAGCTGGGCCTTACTCCAGGGAACAGCTGAGCCTTACTCCAGGGAACAGCTGAGCCTTACTCCAGGGAACAGCTGAGCCTTACTCCAGGGAACAGCTGAGCCTTACTCCAGGGAACAGCTGGACCTTACTCCAGGGAACAGCTGGGCCTTACTCCAGGGAACAGCTGAGCCTTACTCCAGGGAACAGCTGAGCCTTACTCCAGGGAACAGCTGGGCCTTACTCCAGGGAACAGCTGGGCCTTACTCCAGGGAACAGCTGAGCCTTACTCCAGGGAACAGCTGGGCCTTACTCCAGGGAACAGCTGAGCCTTACTCCAGGGAACAGCTGAGCCTTACTCCAGGGAACAGCTGGGCCTTACTCCAGGGAACAGCTGGACCTTACTCCAGGGAACAGCTGGGCCTTACTCCAGGGAACAGCTGAGCCTTACTCCAGGGAACAGCTGGACCTTACTCCAGGGAACAGCTGGGCCTTACTCCAGGGAACAGCTGGACCTTACTCCAGGGAACAGCTGGGCCTTACTCCAGGGAACAGCTGAGCCTTACTCCAGGGAACAGCTGAGCCTTACTCCAGGGAACAGCTGAGCCTTACTCCAGGGAACAGCTGGGCCTTACTCCAGGGAACAGCTGAGCCTTACTCCAGGGAACAGCTGAGCCTTACTCCAGGGAACAGCTGAGCCTTACTCCAGGGAACAGCTGGGCCTTACTCCAGGGAACAGCTGAGCCTTACTCCAGGGAACAGCTGAGCCTTACTCCAGGGAACAGCTGAGCCTTACTCCAGGGAACAGCTGGGCCTTACTCCAGGGAACAGCTGGGCCTTACTCCAGGGAACAGCTGAGCCTTACTCCAGGGAACAGCTGGACCTTACTCCAGGGAACAGCTGGGCCTTACTCCAGGGAACAGCTGGGCCTTACTCCAGGGAACAGCTGGGCCTTACTCCAGGGAACAGCTGGACCTTACTCCAGGGAACAGCTGGGCCTTACTCCAGGGAACAGCTGAGCCTTACTCCAGGGAACAGCTGAGCCTTACTCCAGGGAACAGCTGAGCCTTACTCCCAGTAATCCCTGCTTCAAGTAGCAAGGGCCCAGAATCGCAGCTACTCTAATGGCAAATGTGGCATTCTTGCTACCAAAGATGAACATAGCAGAATAAACCAACAGCTACTTCAAGTAAGGTGCTATGGGCTCAGGAAGGCTGGAACAGTGGCTCAGTGGTTAAGAGCAAAGACTAGTAGTCTTTCAGAGGACTAAGGTTCAATTCCCAGCACCCATATGGCAGCTCAGAGTTTTCTAACTTCAGCCCTAGGAGATCTGACTCCTTCTTCTGACCTTCAGGGGTACCAGGCATGTTGATGATGCACATACTGACATGCAAATAAAACACAATACATATAAATTAATTTTTGTATCATTTGGTGCTTTTTCTACAGTGACATACAACCAGAAACCCTTCTACCCTCCTTAAGTACTGTAAGAGGGAAAACAAATAACTCCTGGACGTAAGAGACTTCTCTTCAGACACCTACAAACATCCCCCCATTTTCCTCCCCACTGAAGTCTGAGAAGCCTAACTTCTGTGAAGAAGTATGCCACTTTACTCTTACAGCGCTTACTGCTACCTCAAGCAAGAGATCAAATGGCATAGAGACATGGCTAGGGCCCTTGCTCATATGGTGGGTTTTTCTGTCATACCTCTGTTCCCCGTTCTGAACCTGTGCTTTGGGGACCATATTGATCCTAGCATCAGAATGCAGTTGATAGAATGTTCTGGAAGACGAAGGTGAATTAGGTTGCTAAGATGATATTAATTGGTTAAATTCGTTACATTTTTAATTGTTAAAAGTCAAGTGCTCAGAGACTTCAGATGGCCACATTTGCACAAAACTGTGTTTTAAAACAGAAGACTGGATGCTGAGTTGACAAACAATTAGTTGAAAGGGGTCCATGGGGAATACAAGGAAATGGTGTTTACTGAGTGACTGTGATGTGCTGGGCACAAGACTTCAGGAGGCTGTTACCAATATTTGCCTGTCATTCATGGGAACTTGAAGATACCCGCGGGCGAGCGCTTTATGTGTTAATACACATCTGATCATAAGAGCTATTCCACAGAGCCCGGAGCCTCAAAAGGAATGACGTGGAAGTGGGCGGAGTGCCCAGTGCTTTTAAATCGTGATCTCAAGAGACTTCTGTCATCCCTGGGAGTCTCTAGCTCTGGGATGTTTTACCTGGTTAAGTCAAGGGGTGTTCTCCATGCCTTCCTTCATACCTTCCTTCTCTGATTCTTCTGAGACTACATTCCCCTCAGGGGATCTTTCCCTCACCCTTTACACACTTTCGTTCTCCCTTCATCCCCTAAGCTCCCGCCCCGCACCCCCATCCTGCTGTAGTGAAGTGTGTCTGCTTTGTGTGCTTTTTCTCTTTTTTTCTTTCTTTCTTTTTTTTTTCCAGGAAAGAAAATTACTTATGTCTTCCAAAAACTTTCAAAAATTTGGACCCAACTACTAATTACCCCACATCTGCTTTGTCTCAAAACTGAGCCCGGACAAGGCAGGTATTATCTGCAGACCTCTCGGCAAAGCTCTCAGCACCAGAGGATAGATGAGCCATCACCCCATTAACAGATTGCACCCAATTTTGCAGGACTCCCACAGGCGGCCTCGCAGCCAGCAATTTGCTAAGACCTTGTAAGAAGTAATTGACTCCAACCTTGGTCACACCAAGGGCAACGAAAACAACTAGAACTCTTAAACCAGAGAGGATAGAAACGAAAGTCCAGACTGTCCCTGATTTATGGTGGATCTACTTAAGACTTAGCCGCTCTATCAAAGGGCAGAGGTGTGTCCATGCAACCGGTCTGGTTTTCGCTTTCAGAAAAATCGCATATGATATTCAACGCTTTGGGTCGATGGTTTTGCACAACAGAAGGCTGGAGTAAGTGTTCTGTGCATATTTAAGATAGACTAGGCTAAGCTGTGGCATGTTGGAACTAAGTGTATTAAATGCATTTTGATATGAAATTTTTGATTTGGGGTAGGCTTATTAGGGATACAACCTATCATAAGTCAAGGGATATCTGTAATCCCCAGGTGCATAAATTTAACAACAACAAAAAACCAGCTCTGCTGAGCCTGGTGGCACACTCTTACAGTGCCAGCATTTGGAAAGCTAAGCAAAGGGGTTGCAAATTTTAGGACAGCCTAATCAACACAGTGCAACACTATTTCAAACACAACAGCAACAACAATAACACAAGGCCCTGTGTAGCTAAAGGAAGAAAGCAACAGTTAAGTGGGGTCTATAGGACAGGGGAGGCTGCTGCATGCAGAACAGAGAACACTACAATGGTCTCTGGTCGCCCCACCTCACTGCCGTACTCTGTAAATCTCCATGACCTAAAATCTGTCTTTAGGCATGAACACGAGACCTGGCATGCAGTTCTCCTCACATCTGGACCTCAAGCCACCTGCGTCTACAAGGTAAGCAGAATGGGACTGAATTCCAGCCTTTCCAAAGCCTGAAGACTTACATCTGAGCCACTCTTGCAAACACAATCCAGAGAGACAGTTCGCAGATCTGTTTAAGGAGCAGTGACAATTCGGATCCCAGATTCACTCTCAGGCTCTGATCTAATCCTCTCTCATTTATGCATTGAAAAGAAAGGCCAAGCATGTGTTAGAAAAAAGTTCAAATCTTTTATAGAAGGTAAAAAAAAAAAAAATGACTAGTAAAGCCCTCCCCCTCCCACTTACAAATCACAGCCCCAGGCTTCCTGCATAAGGGAACCATTATGAATGGTATCTACGGGCCTCCACGAAGGTCTTTGCATATGCAAGCCCTGGTGTTTGTTGAGTGCGTTCATAGTCTCTTCACATAAAATAAAGCATCCAGTGCCCATTGTAACGTATTTTATCTCTGCATCTGCATGTTCAGGAATGCTCGGTCCTTTTTAATTGTGCTCTTTCTTTCTTTCTTTCTTTTTTTTTTTTTTTTTTTTTTTTTTTTTTTTTGGTTTTTTGAGACAGGGTTTCTCTGTGTGCTCTAGCTGTCCTGGAAATCACTCTGTAGACCAGGCTGGCCTCGAACTCAGAAATCCGTCTGCCTCTGCCTCCCGAGTGCTGTTTCATTTTATAGAAAGGTGAGAATGTATCTCCCCAAACCCCTACAGTTTGGCACTTAGGTGCCTTCTGTTCCCAACTTTGCAGAAAATACCACACCTGTGCATGCATGCAAGCTCTGCACATGCCTGTGTGACGCATACTTAGAGAGGGGACCTCAAGGTCCTTTGTCCATCTACTGCAAACTACTAAGTTGTTCTCTAAGAACATTGCGTAAGTGTGCACTTCCAGCAAAGCACAGGTAGCCTGTCACCTTTGGCTTACCAAACTGGCTTACCTACCCTCTGCCTGGCTGACAGGAAGCAAGGTCACCCAACACTTTGTCTTCGTGGTCTTTTCTTTTGCTGCAGATTGCCTGTGCAATTTCCTTCTCAATCTTTCCATTGAGTTTCTGGGTTTTAGAAATGGATTTATATAATTCCTGACTTTACCTCATCTGACATATTTGGCAAATATTTCTCAGTTTTATGCTGTAACTTCAGTTCCATCATTCTTCCCATTGGTAAACTTTAACCTTGTTATACGCTCCTATTCATTGGTGTTTTCTGCTACACTTTCTGCACTTCACATTGTTTAAGGAAGCCCTTCACACTCTCAGGAAATATGCATAAAGACTAAAGTAGAAAGACATGTTTGTCTGGGAGAGGAACTCCCACTTTCTATCCTGTATTGCTGTGGCTTACCTTAGAATACAATGCTGTGACCTGCTCCTATAATACAATTTCTTAAAGCTATAATTGGCAGAGTGGCCCTGTTGGGCAATGGTGGGAACTTTAAGAGGTGGGGACTAGGGGAGGTCTTTACATCATTGTGGGTGTGTCCTTAAGGAGAATTGTATGGCCCTGGTCTCCTCTTCCTCCTCTTCCTCCTGTTCTCTTCTTCCTCCTCCTCCTCTTCCTCTTATCATCGTCTTCTTCTTCTCCTCCTCCTCCTTCTCCTCCTCCTCCTCCTTCTTCTCCTTCTTCTTCTTCTTCTTCTTCTTCTCCTCCTACTTCTTCTCTTTCTTCTTCTCCTTCTTCTTCTCCTTCTCCTTCTCCTCCTTCTCCTTCTCCTTCTCCTTCTCCTTCTCCTTCTCCTTCTCCTTCTCCTTCTCCTTCTTCTTCTTCTTCTTCTTCTTCTTCTTCTTCTTCTTCCTTTTCTTCTTTCCCTTCCTATACTGAGGCAAGATTTGCTCTCTTGATAGCCAGGTGGCCATGAGAATGAATGGAAATCTGCAACTGACAGGGGTGGAGAAGTGGCAAACATCTCCAGGATGAGACCGAGACCTGGGATAAGGGAGGCTACCAAGAATCAGTGGGGGTAACCTTAGCTGTGACTCACAGCATTGGGAACATGGAACCTGAAGAGGCTACCTCCTATAGCCAGGCAGGAACTCCAGTGGAGTGATAAGGATACCAACCCACCCACAAAACTTTTGACCCAAAATTTATCATGTCTACAAGAAATCTGGGGACAGGGGATGGAGCTGAGACTGAAGAAATGGCCAACCAATAACCAGCCCAACTTGAGACTCATCCCATGGGCAAGCACCAATCCCTGACAGTATTAGTGATATTCTGCTATGTTACAGACAGGAGTCTAGCACGGCTATGCTCTGAGAGGTCCCACCTAGCAGCTGACTCAGACAGATGCAGACACCCACAGTCAAACAATGGATGGAGCTTGGGGACTCTTATGGAAAAATAGGAGGAAGGATTGCAACCCCTAATGGATAGGAACTCCACAGAAAAACCAACAGAGTCAACTAACCTGGACTCTTGAGGCTCTCAGAGACTAAACTACCAAGCAAAGAACATACATGGACTGGATCTAGGCCTCCCTGCACATACGTAGCAAATGTGCAGCTTGGTCTTCCTGTGGGTCCAAAACAACTGGAGCAGGGACTATCCCAAAAGCTATTGTCTGCGTGTGGGATATGTTCTACTAGCTGGGCTGCCTTGTCTGGCCTCTGTGGGAGAGGATGCTCCTAGCCTTACAAAGACTTGATGTATGGGGGGTTGGGGAGGGATAACCCAGGAGGCCCCCTCCCACTCAGAGGAGAAGGGGAGGGGAATGGGGATAAGGATTGTGAGAGGGGGTGACCAGGAGGGGGCAGTGATCAGGATGTAAAGTGAATATGCAAAAAAAATTTAATTAAAAGAAAAAGATTTACTCTCTTAATCTGATCTAGCCATGTTTGCCCTGCCATTGCTGAAATTGATAAGCCAACCAACCATGGGTCAGGGGACCTTGTGGAAGAATAATGAGAAAGATGGTAAGAGTCAGAGGAAGAGTAATGCCAGCTGCTAGATAGTGTCTTCTAGACATGACAAGGATGCTGAACCCATAAATTTTCAGTACTGTAGCTGCCTAAACAAGTCCTTCACAGTGTCAACCTTAGTTGACATGCCAGCATGAGTGGGGGAAATTTCATAAGGTCACATGACTATGATGAACTGTAGACAAATGGTGGCTGCTGAGAGAGCACTGTTATATAATCTTAAGTGGCCATCTCTCAACACTCGGATATATGAGGAGCCCTAGTAGACTCAGTAGATGATGTACATAACCTGTGTGGCTGAGGCAGTGATAACTAAAGAAGATGTTGTGGACTTGAGAGGAGCAGGAGGAGGGAGGGAGGACATAGAAATGACATAAACAAGATCCTCATATGACGTTCTCAAAAAATTAAAAAGAAATAAAATTACAATAGAAGTCATTGAGAATGTAGGACAGGAGAGAGGGACACTTGCTTGTCACCATTGGGAGTATGAACTGTTACAGCCACTATGGCAATGGGTATGGAGGTTTCTGGAGAAACTAAAACTGTAACTGTCACACAACCCAGCTGTACTACCTAAAGGAAACAGGACCCTAAGTCCTCCCTGGGAGGTACTTGTCACCCTGTGCTTGTTGTATAGACTGTTAACAGCAGCTAAGCAATGTGCCCAGATAAGACGAACATCAGCAGAGGAGCGCACAGAGACCATGTGGTGCACACACCCAAAGGACTCTCATCCAGCCAGAAACAACAGTGAAATTGTGCGTTTTGAGGCAAATGGAGGGAAATGCAAAGTATTATGTTAAGTGCTATAAGCTGGACTTAGAAAAATAAGTATTTCACATTTTCTCTTACATGCAGATCATATATTTTAATTTTTTTTTTTTTTGAGACAGGGTTTCTCTGTATAGCCCAGGCTGTCCTGGAACTCACTTTGTAGACCAGGCTGGCCTCGAACTCAGAAATCTGCCTCCTGAGTGCTGGGATTAAAGGCCACTACGGCCAGCTATATTTAAATTTTTATCTATCTGTGTACATACGCTGGAGTTATAAGACAAGAAAGGGGACTGTTTGAATGGTATGTTCCTCTCAGTAACAGGCACTTGAATATTTGAAGACTTCCCAATTGGTGGTGCTGTCTGGGGAGCTTTGGGGGTATATCTTGTCACATCAGGTATGGCACCAAGAGCTGGCTTCAAGAATTGAAAGATGCATTATTCTGCTTTGGGTTTGAGGTTCAGGATGTAACCCCTCAGCTTGCTATTCCAGCCACTGTGCCTGTTGCATCCCCTTTATGGTGATAAACTCCTATTCCTTAAGACCTTGTGTCCAAATAAACCCTTCTTTCATAAGTTGGTCATGGTGTTTTGTCACAATAATAGAAAAGTAACTAAGGCAGAAGTTGGTGCCAGGGAATGGGCTGTTCTTGAAGCAGAGCAGACCATGCTGGAGTGTTTGGGGGCTTTGTTGTTTTGTTGTTATTTTTTTTATTTATGTTTGTTTGCTTGCTTTTTGATGGAATGTGCTCATTTGTAGTTTGTTTTGAAGAATGCAAAAGACTGAACCTTTGGACTAGAGAGGTGGCTGATGCTCACAGCCAACCATTGGACTGAGTGTGGGGTTCCCAATATAGGAGCTAAAGAAAAGACTGAAGGAGTTGAAGGGGTTTGCAACCTCATAGGAAGAACAACAATATCAACCAACCAGACCCTCCAGAGTTCCCAGGGACCAAGCCACCAACCAAGGAGTACACATGGCTCTAGCTGCATATGTTGCAGAGGATGGCCTTGTCAGGCATCAGTGGGAGGAGAGATCTTTGCTCCTATGAAAGCTCAATAGATGCCCCCAGAGTAGGGCAATAGAGGGTGGGTGGGTGGGTGGAAGAGCACCCTCATAGAAGCAGGGGGAGGGAGGATGGGATAGGGGGTTTCCCGGCATGGGGAAGGAGATAGCATTTGAAATGTAAATAAAGAAAATATCCAATAAAAAAAATCAGATAGAAAAATAGAAATTCTGATAATCTTCCAGCCTTCGCTTCCTCCTGCATGCTGGGAACTTTTTTTTTGACATGAGACACCATGCTTAGCCACTCCCGATGATGATGGGGCGGGGCGCAGGGCGGGGCGCAGGGAGCGGGAGAGGAGGCAGTGGCAACAAGGGGCGGCAGTGGTGGTGATGTTATCAATATCTTACATGTCCAGGCTCACCTCAGACTCACTATACTACATAGCTGAATCCTGAATTCTCCTACCTGGACTTTCCTAGTTCTAAGATGGCAAGGCAGGCACATGCCACCATGCCTGGCTAACATAGGGTTGCTAAATTGTCAGTTTTCATCATGGCTTGAAGGACAAACCAACAAAAACACTCTCGTTCCTTTCCAAGGCAGTCACGTGTGTTACTAACAGAAAGGTCTGACTGAATCCCCTCGCTCATCTTAGTTCTTCAGAAAATAAAAAGTCCTGTTTTGGATCTAGGTGCCTCTGTACTGGGAATTGTACAAGAAGCTGGGCATGCGCTCTGCCACAGAGCTGTGTATCCCTAACCCAGAACCCACAAAGCTTCAGGGACAAAGAGAAAATCTTAATTCTTGAAGCAAGAAAACACAATATATAGAACAAAAATTGTAGCGCCCCAAAATATCTTGCCACAGTGTACTGCTTTAGGGGCCTGGCTTCCCGTCAGCCCCCACTCACAGGGGGAAGGTGAGCCCATAGCTCACATCTGGCTGAATTCTACCAGCTAACACCACTGCTCCTTAGCACGGAGCCATGCGGTGACTTTACTGCCATCCCGGAGTAACGGCCAACGGCCAAGAGGTTTTGAAGCAAGAGAACCTGAGGTCTGATGGATTTTCCATCCTGTCTGTGCAAAATGGCTTCCAGTGAGGAGCACTGCCGATTTATTTAAGGTCCAATAGAAGATGAAAATAAACAAGTATTAATCCTGAGAACTTTTCTGCGGAATTATGAAAACAGTCTGTTATAAAATACATCCAGATGTCAGCCAAGGCTCAGGCAATTGGGATAATAGCTCCAAGTAAAATCAGCGAAGGTCAGCAAGCCAGAAGGAGGAATGCCTGGTTCACGGCGGCAGGGGAGGAGCGGGTACCAGAAGGCCAGCCTGGAGCTGTCCAAGACATAATTGTTTAAATGACCTACGAAAAAAAAGTTATGGATACAGCGGGTCAACACAGTTTTTTTTTTTTAAGATTAATTTTGTCACAGTGTAGGGGTAGGTTTACAGACCAAAATAAAAAGAATGTCATTTGATAATTTAAAAAAGCAGAAACAAAACGAAACTTTTAAAAAACATCCTCTTGATTTGAGGGTTATTAAATTTTTATTTCAGCGAAAGAGAAAGCTCATAGACTTTTAATTTTCTTCTCGTTAGTAATACACTCACCTAGTTCTTCTAAGATTCAAAAACCTGTAATCTAATCTGCGTGCCCGTGTGTGGCATGTTGGTTGGGTGAAAGGCAGTAGCTGCTGTCTCAAAACAAAACACACACCTGAAAAGGGAACTGGCCTGCTGTGAAGGGCCGGAAGTACACCTCATACAAATGAACTGCCTGAGGGCAGGGAGCAAGCCTTAAATTCACCACGGCTCCAATGTCTTTAGTAACAACCCACGTTTCTCCCTGTGTGCAGGGGAAATTCTAGAAAGCCTGTGTGTGGAGGCTGGTGCTGGAGAGAACCCTAATGTCTGAAAACAGGGCCGGTTTACTTCCTATACTTGTTACACTGCACTGCGCTGGCTGAAGCTGTTACTTTGGGCGGGCGTTGCTTTTGAAAAGTGTTTTGTTAGGAGATGGAGGGAGCACTGGCCCTGGCTGCCATTCCCATGTGGCAGCTATCTGTAACTCCAGTCCCAGAGGATCTGACGCCTCCTCTGGCCTCCTTGGGTAACCAGGCTCACACATGGTCCACAGGCAAACATGCAGGCAAAGTACTCATACTCATATAAAATAAGTAAATAAAACGTTTTAAAGTGTCTTTTGTATTTAGTTTTTAAAAGCAGGCGGGGGTTGGGAGATACTGAGAGTCGGGCATTTGGTGAGCTGGTTCTCAGAAGGAAGCAGAAACCCATTGAAAATCCTGACACCCTATGAAATGTTCGACGTCCCACAAGAAAAATAGTCTGACTCCTTATGCTTTCCAAAGAGACCGCTAAGTTGTTACATTTATTTAGTGCCCAGGGACATCCAAGAGCCAATCATTATCTCGTTAGCCTGATGGTGCCTTCACTTTGAAATATGAGAAAGGAGGGGTGGGGAGGGAGAGCTGGAGGAAGGAAGAGATCTCAGACACGCTGTGAAAGACTCCCATCATTGGCCCCTACCTAGAGACCTTCCTTCCTTCCTTCCTTCCTTCCTTCCTTCCTTCCTTCCTTCCTTCCTTCCTTCCTTCCTTCTTGGGACAGCTGATGCCAAAGGTGCTGAGCACTCCAGACAGAATATGTTGGTACAAATTCCTAAGGCCACCTCATGACTGAGATCATATCAAACCTAAGACAGAACAGAGGCTGTAATCTCAGCACAAGCAGGGCAGATCTGAGTTGGAGGCCAGCCTGGTGTACAAATTGAGTTTCAGGACAACTAGAACTTCACAGTGATGAGAGAGAGAGAGAGAGAGAGAGAGAGAGAGAGAGAGAGAGAGAGAGAGAGAGAGAGAGAGAGAGAGAGAAAGAGAGAGGATAAAAAAGAAAGAAAGAGTGGGTGGGTGGGCTAGCCCAACACAGTAAATGTTCCTCCCTGGCACATCAGTAGGGTGGGTCAAATTCCCCGGCAATGCACAGCTGGCCAGGATCCTCGCTAACTTGTGTTAGAATAAGAAGATTTTACAAAGAACATTGGAAATGGCACAATCAAGTGTTTAATGTCCAAAGATGCCTCAAAAGTAAGTCTGAGGGTATATTAAACTGAAAGACAGGGAAACGGGGTGATCCGGGGGACTGGGAGGACCCGGGCACTGGGACATGCACTCGGAGCTGTGAGTTGAGATTGGAAAGAAGAGAAGGACCATTCTTGAGGCTTATCTTCACTTTCCAGCCAGGTTCCACTTACAGACCCAGGGATGAGAGGGTCACCCCAACCCTGGGTAGCACAGGAGCCTAACAGTTTGGGGTATCCCGAGGTGTCCCTGAGGTAAAGCTGGGTTCCAAGTGCCTCAGAACTGAAAAAAGGCATGGTCCCCGTGGACTGTGCCTTCCTGTGGCTTTGTCACACTCCCAGCCTATGGCTATGGCTCTATGCAATGGTAAGTTAGCAAAAGCAAACTAGATAGTATGCACAGCTGTTGTGAATGTTAACATGTCCTTCCAACTTGACTAAGCCATGGGATGCCTTGACACCTGATCAAACTGTACCCTGCAGATATGTCTAAGAAGGTGTATTTGGACAAGAATAAATCTGAACTGGTAGACTAAGTAGAGCAGATTGTCCTCCACATGGAGCGGATGCATCGAAGCAATCGACGCCCCAAACAAAGGAAAAGCTAAGCATGCAGAACCTGCAGCTGGAGACTTTTCAGCCTTTGTGATCGTGTGAGTCAATAAGTCTCTTATACACACACATGCACAAGCATACACACACACAAACACACACACACATAAACACACAAATATACACACACATACATAAACATGCACACACATACACAAACATACACACACATACATACACGTATATACATACACATATAAACATACATATATACACATGCACATGCCTGTACACATACACATACATATACACACATACATACATATACACATACACAAACATACACACATATGCACTTATACACACATACATGCACATACTCACACATGCACACACACTATTGTTTCTGTTGCTTGGGAGAGCTCTAAGGCATCTGTCTTTATGTTTGTAGAGTTATCTCCTTAGAGTAAACACACCAGGAGAGCTCTTCCCCAGGACCATCATGGGCTTCCTGGATGGCCAGTGCACGCCCACATTTCCCCCTAGAAATGCTGACCTTCCCAGACAGCTCCAGCTCTCAGCCGCTTTGCCTCTGCCAGCTATGTGTGCGTGCTTAGTACTGTTAGTCATCTAGTTTGCATTTCTCCTTTTATTCCTTTTGTGATCTGTGCTTACGTTTTTCATACATTTTATTTAGTTGGTGTCTCCTTAGAATTAGATAAATGTCTTCCAAAGGCCCATGTGACAAAGTCTGAGCCCCCAGCATGATGCTATTTGGGGAAACGATAACTTTAGAGGTACATCCCATGAGAAAACATTAAGTCTTGGGAGCACATCCTTAAAGGAGACATTAGCACAGTCCAGTCTCCAAACATGTCCAGTCCCATGGACCAAAACTGTGTGCCAAAACCAAATCTTGTCTTCTTATAAATTCTTTCTTAAAAATTATAAGTTAATGATCACCGGTGTTTTGTCACAGTGACAGAAAGCTGACCTAATCTCTTAAGTCACACTGTCTAGTAATCAGACTCTGACGTAACAGTGTATGTACATGCAGCAGACTTAGCTGATGTGGTGGTTGGCCTGAGAAGGCCTCCGTATGCTCAGGCATTTAAATACTTGGTCTCTACTTGATGACTATCTGGTAGGTTTAGGAGCTGAAGGAAGTTGCCTTGCTGCGGGAAGTGTGTCACTGAGGACAGGCTTTGACATTTCAAAAGACTCAAGCAATCCCCACCTTGTTTTCTCTACTTCCTGTTTGTACTTCGAGATGTGAGCTCTCAGCTCCCAGCTCCCGTTGCCACACCTGCCTGCCGCCACATTTCCCTGTCATGATAGGGACAGACAGACCCTTATACCTGTGGAGCTGGATGCCCTAAGTGAGACCTTCATGTTATATGTGGCCCTGGTCCTGGTGCTTTATCACAGCATAGAAAGTAACCGTACAGCAGGCTTTCTGAGCAACACCTGGGAGGAAAGGGGTCAGGCTGCAACATGGCCAGGTGCTCAGGTGGCCGATGGGCACGATTCTTGACTGCCTTGGCGATGTGACCCGTGCAGGCATGCTGCCACTAGGAGGCGCTGCAGAGCTTAGACCACAGCTTTCTCCAGCAGAGGCAACTCTTGGGAAGGTCCTGGAGAGGAAGGGATAGGTGCTGCCCTGCAGAAAGGGCATGGGCGTGGGTGGTAGCAATCAAGGCACTGGGATTTTACATATTTGTTTGAAAGAGCTCTGTATACAATCAAATTCATCTTCCTATCAAATGGTCCCAGCTCAGCTTTAGGAGCAGAGGCAGAGTGAAGGGAGAGCATTTTTCTGGGATGCCTGAGGCTGGGAGGCACACATAGCAACACACACCCATAGACACACATACATACAAATATACACACACACACGCATACCATATACACATACATAGGCTGGGTGCCACATACAGTACCACACACACATACACTGGGTCTCACACATACATACACATACACACACACACAGAGGCTAGGTGCCACATACAGTACCATATACATATACATAGGCTGGGTGCCACATTCAGTACCACACACACACACACAAGCTGGGTCTCATACATACACACACATACACAGTACCACACACAGAGGCTGGGTCTTACACATACACACACAGCAACACACACACAGGCTGGATGCCATACACAGTACCACACACACATACAATGACTAGGTGCCACACACACACAGGATTCATTCAATTCTGCTTTATTTCAATGTTTATTATCCCGTTTCCATCCTGAAGATGTTTTGGTGGCAGTTGTGCGGTCTGCTTGTTTGTTTATACAGTTGGTTCTGTCCGATCTACCTCAAGCTCTGAGAGTCTGGCTCAAGGTTACAGTGTGGCCCTGTACTTCCCTCTGACTCTCTGTGGTTTTCTATCTCACATTTCACTAACTTGATAAAGATCTCAGTTTATTGCTGCTGTAAGTTTGTGGCCAGTGTCTTGCCAAATGCATAATGAGTTGTGCTAAAATATTTTACCGGGTAATAGCCCTTTCCCAAGTGTGATTTAATGTCATTCTTATTGTTCAGGAAATCTTCCTGCGTCTATCCACGTTTCTAGGCACGTGCTTCTGCCCCGCCTCCCCTGAGGTCATTTCAAGGGTATTCTGATCACTGAAACACAGCTCTGTGCTTTAATAGCTCCAGCAATTACCAGACAATTTACTCAGGGGTTCCCGTGCCCCCTCCGCCCCCGCCCCCCAGAACTTTCTTGGCTTTCTTTAGAGTCCTGGATAAACCTTAAAACCTTTTGGTTAAGTTCTAAAAGAAAGCCCTGGAACAATCTGTCTGTCTGTCTGCCTGCCTGTCTGCCTGCCTGCCTGCCTGCCTGTCACTGGGAAGAACAGAAGCTGCACCACCCTGAGTTTTCTTCCTGGACCCTTCAGCAGTTTTATGCTTCAATCACTGTTTTCCTCTGCTTCCTATTGGTTCTGAGCCATCAGTTTAAAGGAACCCGAGAATGGGATTCCCTCCTGCAGCAGGATCGGGAACATCTTCCTAGACACATCCTCTCAGCAGTCACTACTGAAGCGTCTGCTTCGAGTGCGTGTTTTTCTGTGACAGGAAGAACCGCCTTAGGGTCCTTTGATGTTTCCGGCTGTGTCTGCCTATCCTTTTGCCACTTCTGGTTTTGTTCCATTTACAAGCCCTGAGCACTGCACGCAGCACAAGCCCACAATTCTGTCCCTGTGGAGTCTCTCCTGGGTCTCTAGTGGGTTCTCGCCTTGGTCTCCATTCTCTGTAAGCCTCTGTAACTTTCCTTCCCTGAGGGAGGCCTTTGGCTCTGTGCTTTAACAGCCGCCTGCTAATTTCTGCCAACTGTTTGCCCATGCTGCCTTCCCCACCTGGTCCCTCCTTGATGTTCCTGCACAGTTTTATTGGGGGTAACCATGGTTTTCTATTTAAATATTTTTTGTCACATATTGATGTCTTTCATAGACTTACACTGCTTCTAACACTATCCTGAGATTCCAAATCTGGATTTTCAAATGATTTGTCCTTTGTCTTGGAATCTGTCCGTTTCCTGAAGGACCACTGGCCCTCACCACAAATGGAAACCAATATGGTGGATTTGTTTTTCTTTTTCAATCTTGTCTGGATTTTATAGTACTTGGGCTTTTTACGCTTTTGCCTATATACATCTGTATAGAAGGAGACCCACATAACCTCCGGAGCAGCTGTCACAGAAAGTTGGCTCCAAGCTAAAGTCTCCCCTGCAAAGACTGGAGAGCAGAGAAGTCAGAATTAGCAGCACTCTGTTTTCCAGGCAATCTTCTGGGAAGGTCTGGGAAGCAGGACTAGGATCCAGAGTGACAGGGCTCATGCTGAATGGTTTGTATCCTACATTCCAGCCCTTGCCAAGCTGAACAGGCTGCCCACAGAACTGCCTGTGTTACACTTGGGCTTCTGCTCCCATAGACAAAGGTGCTCTGAGAAAAAGACACCCTGGCTCTACTTCTAATGCTGCTTGCTGCCTGACCCTGCCCCACAGAACTCACATGTTTTCTTTGTGGCTTTTTTGCTGGGTTATAGAGTCTGGGTTCCCCTGCCCCTGTTTCTTGTAGATACAAAGCAGACATTTTTTTTAAAGCATCCTTCTGTTTCCTGTAGAGAGGGTTTTAGAGATCTGTTCTTTGTCCAAGTCCTCCAACTAGCTCTGTTTTCTGGAGCTTCAGCATGATCTCAAGACAATTTCGTTTTAATCTTTGCCCCTCTTAGAAAACAGCAAAGCCACGTCTCCAAGCTTGGCCTCTGCGGACAAGAACAGGATGTAGATTGTCTTGGGCCATTCACTCTTCACATTCCCAGGGGAGGTCAGCAGCCCCATCCAACAACTGTCCAGAGAATTAATAGAGCCCTTGGCCCCATCTTCCCTTCAAGCAGTCTCCCGGGTAGAACTGGTCACAGATCTCAGTGTGGTGATGGTGTCTCCTGGGGATGTCAGACCCCATTAAGGATCTGTAACAAATAAAATCTGCCCACCACTTCATGCGCCGCTGCCTAAGCCCCATCTCTGTGATGAGACTGTGATAGGTTAGGAGACTGTGCTTTGAGATGTCGACTAGTTCATGAGGATGGAGGAGATCAGAACCCTTATAAGAGAGGCATCTGAGAGCTGCCTCCCCTCCCGCTACGAGAGAACAGAGTGAGGAGTGTCATCTTGCCAGATTTGCTGCCTGGTGCTTTGATCATGAACTTCTGGCCCCCAAAACTCAGAAATAAGTTCCTATTGTTTATAAGCTACTCCATCTATGGGCTTTTGTTACAGCAAGCAAATAGACGGACATCTCTCATTTCTCCTCTTGCGTTCTCTTTTTATAAATAAAAGTCAGAACCGTGCTATCCTTGTGGGAAGCTGTATGTAGCACGATGCTGAGGACTCTGTATACATTAGTCCCCTTAATCTTCATGGCAGCTCCACAGAGTGGAGTGAAGTGCTGTTATTAGGAAGCTGACTTTATGGATGGCGGAACTGAGCTCAGCTACATTGACTGAGCAGAGACCACACAGAGATTAAATATAGAATTCCATTCTATTAACAGTTATCAGCCCCTTCCGAAGGAGCACAACAATCTGGGACATAGAGTGCTCTTCACAGTGGCCTTTCTGCCTAAGAATAGATGGGCAAGTCAGGACCCTGGTCATAATACCTGAAAAAAAGAACAAAACCAGGGTTTACTTTGGCTTAGTTTGAGGGCACCATCCATCGTCGCAGGAAAAGTGGGTGTTGTCATAAATTTTTACAACCTAATTTTAATAAGAGTTCAATCTCTCCTCTAGCGCCTACCATCCAGCAGAGGTAATAGAAGAGAAAAGTTATTAGGATATGGGGGAAGTGGACCTGTTCAGCAATGGTTCTTTGGGGGTGAGCTCTTTCTTCTTTGGCAGCAGTTCAGCCCCATAGCAAACACCAAATATGACTCGGCAGCTACAGAGCAGTCCTCTAGGCAGAAAGACACCAGGGATGAAACAGCAGCTGTAGTTCAATCTTGAAGAAACCACCAGGCTCACCAACCAGCCTGAGGCAAGGCCGCAGAAGTGGCAAACTGCCCTAGGAACCACACAAGCAATTATTTGGCAAGTTTCTCTCAATGGCAGCTTTACCACATGTTGAGCTTAACAACGCTATGTAAGGTGAACCAATACATGTGCGTCTTTAGCAAAGAATAACAAGGCGGAGCAAACCAACACTCAGTGCTCCTCCCCCACTGTCTGTGGGGTCATATTTACACTCCTTTATCACAGGTGCTTTCACATGTTTGCTATATCAAAACATCCTTTCGCCTGTGTGCCCCCACCAAAACATCATTTGACATAACTAACTTTCCAAAGAATTAGAAGTTTCCACTTCAGTTTTGACTTTATTTCTGTGAAGAGATACCATGACCATAGCAACTCTTATAAAGGAAAGCATTTAACTGAAAGCTGGCTGACAGTTTCGGGGGGTTAGTCCAGTGTAGTCATGGTGCGCAGCATGGCAGCATGCAGGCAGACATGGTGCTGGAGGAGCCAAGGGTTGTACATCTTGATCCACAGGCAGCAGAAAGGGACTGTGGCTGGGTGTGGCTTGAGCATAGGAGAGCTCAGACCCTGCCCCTATAGTGACATACTTCCTCTAACAAGGCCACGCCTTCTAATATTGCCGTTCCCCATGGGCTAAGCATTCAAACACAAAGTCCTATGCAAACCACCACAACAGGGTAGCAGGAGCTTGGGGTGGCTTGCCACACTGTGGCTGAGGCCAAGAAACAGAGAAAACGCTGATGCTCCACTGGCTTTTCCCCTTGGTTCTGTCTGGGACCCCACCTATGTAATTTCACCTCCTACATTTAAGGTAAGTCTTTCTGTGCCACTTAACCACTCTAGAAATGCCTTCATAGCCAAGCCAGGAGGTCTGTCTCTTATTTAACTCCAAATCCCATGAGGTTAATAATCAACACTAACCACAAGTCCATCCCTTGTTAGTATGCTATGTAATTATGTCACTTTTGAGCCATATTCTTCTACCTTTTATCCCCACAGGCTCATGGCCATCTCATAATGAAAAATGTATCCAGTCCAACTCCAAAAGTCCCAGTTGTCTTTAAGAGTCCCAACACTGAAGCGGGACCTGAGACTGCTTTGGTTGGGGAGGCAGAAATCCGGCCTGAGTAGGGCCACAAGCCTCTTCCGGTCAGAAAAGCACCGGGGTAGCTAGGGCGCAGGGTCGGCTGACACTCGCCAGCTACCCACAACACCCGCCACAGGATCTTAAGACTTCTGGTGAGTGGAACACAGCTTCTGCTCCAATCCAATTGCGCACAGGACCTGAGACTGCATTAGTTAGGGAAGCAGAAAACCGGCCTGAGTAGGACCACAGGCCTCTTCCGGCCGGACCAGCACCGGGGTAGCTAGAGCGTAGGGTCAGCTGACACCCGCCAGCTACCCACGACCCCCGCCACAGGATTTTGAGACTGCTGGTGAGTGGAACACAGCTTCTGCTCCAATCTTTAAACAGTGACAACGACAACAACTAACCCCAGAGATTACCAGATGGCGAAAGGTAAACGTAATAATCTTACTAACAGAAACCAAGACCACTCACCATCATCAGAACCCAGCACTCCCACTTCGCCCAGTCCAGGGCACCCCAACACACCGGAAAAGCTAGACACGGATCTAAAAGCATATCTCATGATGATGGTAGAGGACTTCAAGAAGGACTTTAATAACACACTTAAAGAAATACAAAGGAACACTGGTAAACAGGTAGAAGACATTAAAGAGGAAGCACAAAAATCCCTTAAAGAATTGCAGGAGAACACTGCTAAAGAGTTACAAATCCTTAAAGAAAATCAGGATAACATAATCAAACAGGTAGAAGTCCTTAAAGAAAAACAGGAAAACACATCCAAACAGATGATGGAAATGAACAAAACCATACTAGACCTAAAAAGAGAAGTAGACACAATAAAGAAAACCCAAAATGAGGCAACACTGGAGATAGAAACCCTAGGAAAGAAATCTGGAACCATAGATACGAGCATCAGCAACAGAATACAAGAGATGGAAGAGAGAATCTCAGGGGCAGAAGATTCCATAGAGGACATCGGCACACCAATCAAGGAAAATGTAAAATGCAAAAAGATCCTAACTCAAAACATCCAAGAAATACAGGACACAATGAGAAGACCAAACCTACGGATAATAGGAGTGGATAAGAATGAAGATTTTCAACTCAAAGGACCAGCAAACATCTTCAACAAAATTATAGAAGAAAACTTCCCAAATCTAAAGAAAGAGATGCCCATGAACATACAAGAAGCCTACAGAACTCCAAATAGACTGGACCAGAAAAGAAATACCTCCCGACACATAATAATCAGAGCAACAAATGCTCTAAATAAAGATAGAATACTAAAAGCAGTAAGAGAAAAAGGCCAAGTAACATATAAAGGCAAGCCTATCAGAATTACACCAGATTTTTCACCAGAGACTATGAAAGCCAGAAGATCCTGGATGGATGTTATACAGACACTAAAAGAACACAAATTCCAGCCCAGGCTACTATACCCAGCCAAACTCTCAATTAACATAGATGGAGAAACCAAAGTATTCCACGACAAAACCAAATTCACACATTATCTCTCCACGAATCCAGCCCTTCAAAGGATAATAACAGAAAAAAACCAATACAAGGACAGGAACCACGCCCTAGAAACAACAAGAAGGTAATCCCTCAACAAACCTAAAAGAAGACAGCCACAAGAACAAAATGCCAACTTTAACAACAAAAATAACAGGAAACAACAATTACTTTTCCTTAATATCTCTTAATATCAATGGACTCAACTCCCCGATAAAAAGACATAGACTAACAAACTGGCTACACAAACAAGACCCAACATTTTGCTGCTTACAGGAAACTCATCTCAGAGAAAAGGATAGACACTACCTCAGAATGAAAGGCTGGAAAACAATTTTCCAAGCAAATGGCATGAAGAAACAAGCTGGAGTAGCCATTCTAATATCTGATAAGATTGACTTCCAACCCAAAGTCATTAAAAAAGACAGGGAGGGACACTTCATACTCATCAAAGGTAAAATCCTCCAAGAGGAACTATCAATCCTGAATATCTATGCTCCAAATACAAAGGCAGCCACATTCATTAAAGAAACTTTAGTAAAGCTCAAAGCACACATTGCACCTCATACAATAATAGTGGGAGACTTCAACACACCACTTTCACCACTGGACAGATCATGGAAACAGAAACTAAACAGGGACACAGTGAAACTAAGAGAAATTATGAATCAAATGGATCTGGCAGATATCTACAGAACATTCTATCCTAAAACAAAAGGATATACCTTCTTCTCAGCACCTCATGGTACCTTCTCCAAAATTGACCACATAATTGGTCACAAAGCAGGCCTCAACAGATATAAAAATATTGAAATTGTCCCATGCATCCTATCAGATCACCATGGACTATGGCTGATCTTCAATAACAAAATAAATAATAGAAAGCCAACCTTCACGTGGAAACTGAACAACACTCTTCTCAATGATACCTTGGTCAAGGAAGGAATAAAGAAAGAAATTAAGGACTTTTTAGAGTTCAATGAAAATGAAGCCACAACATACCCAAACTTATGGGACGCAATGAAAGCATTTCTAAGAGGAAAACTCATAGCTCTGAGTGCCTCCAAAAGGAAACTAGAGAGAGCACACATTAGCAGCTTGACAACACACCTAAAAGCACTAGAACAAAAGGAAGCAAATTCACCCAAGAGGAGTAGACAGACGGCAGGAAATAATCAAACTCAGGGGTGAAATCAACCAAGTGGAAACAAGAAAAACTATTCAAAGAATCAACCAATCAAGGAGCTGGTTCTTTGAGAAAATCAACAAGATAGATAAACCCTTAGCCAGACTCACTAGAGGGCACAGGGAAAGCATCCTAATTAACAAAATCAGAAATGAAAAAGGAGACATAACAACAGATCCTGAAGACATCCAAAACACCATCAGATCCTTCTACCAAAGGCTATACTCAAAAAAACCCTATTGTTGGAACAACATGATGTACTAACCAGTACCCCGGAGCTCTTGTCTCTAGCTGCATATGTATCGAAAGATGGCCTAGTTGGCCATCACTGGAAAGAGGCCCATTGGACTTGCAAACTTTATATGCCCCAATATAGGGGAATGCCAGGGCCAAAAGAATGGGAATGGGTGGGTAGGGAAGTGGGGGGCGCTATGGGGGACTTTTGGGATAGCATTGGAAATGTAATTGAGGAAAATATGTAATAAAAATATTAAAAATTTTAAAAAAAGAGTCCCAACACTGTTCAAATAGGTAAGCACGGTGCCTCTTCAGACTCACTGAGCAATCTCAACTCTATGAACCTCTAGAAAAAAATATAAAAACAAATTATTTATTTCCAATATACAATTGCACATAAAAGTCCCATTACAAAAGACATAAATGGGTGAAGAGAAGGGAATGGTGGAAACAAAGTAAACAAAGTAAAGGAACGCTAAGTCCTGCAGCCCCATGTCCAGGACAGAAGACTCATGATGATGTCACCTGAGATCCAAAAGGCTTTGTGGGTCACTGCCTCACCAATTCTGCCACCTACACACATAGCCCGTCTCTTGGGCCAGCTCCACTCTGTGCCTTCAGCTTTCCTTGGTAGGTATCCTATGACCCTGGCATCTTCAGCATCCCAGGATTTCCACCACAACTAACACTTCACCTTCAGAGCATCATACAGTGGCCTCCAAGTGCCTCCTTGCAGGAATACAACCCTGCTCCACTTGCTGATCTTTCTCACTATAGACCTAGGTAAAAGCAGTGAGCAATGACCATGCCACAACCTAAATTCTATCCTGTTTTGATATTTCCTCCATCAACCAAATTATTACTTTTCAATTTAACCCAAGTCAAATTCTCAGGTTATGCACAGAATACAACCAAAGTCTTTGCCAAACTATAACTCAAGTGTCCCCTATCCAAGTTCCAAATAGATTCCTTATACTTCTCCAAAAGCTCATGAGCTGGGTCTCTACTGCCCACAGTTCTCTCAGGATCTGAATTTTCCAAACTCCCATTAGAGCAGCCTATTAGGCTCTGCTCTAAGGTTTTTCTAGCCTGAAGCTCCTAAACGCTTCCACATTCTTCCCACAAACCAGCTCTAAAGATAAATAAACCACAGGGCCAGGTTTATCATAGCAGCGACTCCACTGACAAAAATCACTTGAGGAAGAGTATGTTTGGCTCACAGTTTGAGGGTTCACAGTCCATCGTATCAGAGACGGCTTTGCATGAGGCAGCTAGTCATGACACACCCCACAGTCGGGAAGCAGGGTAAGAATAATGCTGATGTCATTTGCCTTCTCTTCTCTACCCAGTCCAGGAATCCAACTCAGGGAAGGTGGGAATCACATCAAGATCAAGTCACCCTCCCTCAGCCAGGAAAATCTAGAAATGCCCCCACTAATGTGCCTAAAATTTGCTTCTTAAATAATTCTAGATCTCATCAAGTTTATAATCGATTTTAACCTTCACAAATGGGATATTGTTTTTCCATGCCCTTTGCGGGGGAGGGGGGGGAGGTCAGTAAGAAACAGGTTTATGAGTGCAAAGGAAATTCAGTCATTTTTCCTGAGTTCTGGTTACCCCTACCCCTCCATTCCTCCCTGGCTTTTGTTTGTTTACTGTTTATTAACCAACATGTGGTTTACTTGTTTGCTTTTCGCTGCTTGTTAATACATCAACTGCTCATTCAGCCCCAACAAGAGCAGAGAGTAGAATACCCCCAGTGTTGGTCAGGAAGGTCTTAAAAATGATGTAGTAAAGAATAGTCTCCAAATCTCTGTGGCTTAAAACAACACAGATTTATGTCTTAGTCTGTTCCACGTCCATTTTAAGTTCAAAGCGCTCTGCTCCTCACAGAGAACCCTGACTTCCAGCAGCTGCTATTTCAAAGATTCTGGTCACTACTAGGCAAGAAGGCAGGAGCCCTGGGAAGACTCTGATGCTGACAGTTCAAGACTCAAAACTCCGAGTTTGAGGTGTATCAGCTCTTCCGTTCATATTCCATTCCCCAGAAATAATCCCATGCCTCTACCCAACCACAAACTGACTGAGAGGTATAGCCCTACTGTGTGCTTACAGAGAGGGGAAAATGTGGCAAAGCATTCATGGTGGCAACTTCCAGCTACGCCTGCCTGCTGCAGTCAGCAGTGTCAAGATCATGTGATTCACAAGTCTCCCAGATGGCCGTGACAAAATTAGGAGGCAAGATCCATCTAGTTGTGAGAGGAGAAACCATCTCTGGCCATGGAGAAGGCTTCTTCTCTAATGGTTTTAATTTGTCTTTCTCTTTTGCCTGTGTTTGAAATCTAACTTTTCTATCTGAGTTATACTTAGCTCATGGAATTAGCTTCAAGGATATCATCAACTGTGGATTGCATCTTGACTAAATGAGAGTGAACTCTGGGCAAAACCAAGCTGATGTGTCCTCCTTCTGTTGTCCCAGCCTCAGTCCTCTGCACAGGACAGATTTGCTGGCTGGCGGACAATAGGAGCTCCCCAGGTTGTTTTCTTTTCAGTTACGTGAAGGAGCCAAGCTACTTTACACTAAGAGGTTTTGTTGGAAAATGTTTTAAGTGGAAATTATTAAGGAATTGCAGTTTTCACTGCTGTTATAGCTAAAACAAATAACCCTGCCTTCTCAGTCGGCGTTTCATTCTCCCTGGGCTCTATAAACGTGTGTGTGTGTGTAGACCTACATATTCTGAAGCCCCTTTCCTCACTCAGAACCTTTTCCCTGTGGAGATACTATCTCCTGTAAGCACCCACAGCCTCCGGTGACACCTTTAGAATTCCAGACAGACACTTCCAAGCTGCTGCCCTGCACCTCCCCTGCCTTCCCTGTAAATGTCCCAGGTTAAACTATCCCAGGCTGAGCGTCTCGCCTTCTGCTCGATTGAGATCATCTACCTCAGAAAATAACCACCTGTGATGAAGACCAAGCACTTTTTCTAAACAAGCCTCCCCCTCCTCCTCCCCTGCCCCTGCCCCTCCCCCTCCCTCTCCTACCCTCCCTTCACCTTCCCCCTCTCTGTTTCTCTCTCTTCCCCCTTCCCTCCCTTCCCCTTCCCACTCTCTGTCTCTCCCAAGCTCTCTCTGTGTCTCTCCCCCTCTCTTTCTTGTCCTCCTCCCTCTGCCCTCCCCCCTCCCTCTCACTCCCATCCTGCCCATGCCATAATGATGACCCATCTTAGCTCCGAAGGGCTGAACACACACTCCCCTCTCTGCCTCACCATCCCAAGGTGAAGCCAACCGTGTCACTCCTCACTTGTTTTTGTGTTTCAGCTCTCGCCCCTCTCCAGTCCTCGTAGGACATGTTTTTTAAAAGGAATGTTTATTATTTTAAAGCATGGATTGAAGGTGGGTAGTGTGTCACACACTTATAAACCAAGCATTTCCCTAATTCAACTACAGCGCCCCCCCCCGACTTCAGTCCATTGATTGGGTGTAAGATTAACACTTATTTCCAAGACTAGTTGCACAGTTGGACGTTCCACGAGGACAATAATCATGCTGCTTTGCTCAAGACTTTGTCCAAAAATTAGGACAGACTTTTGACATATAATAAGCACCAAGAAAACCCTACATGCAATGTGAGATCGCCGTGTCCCTACCCAATGGAATAAAAAATCAGTAATGATGACTTCTATATTCAGTTTCTTAGCTAAAAAGCAAAAGGACATGGCACAAAGCTGTTTATTTCTAAAAGAAAGAAATGTAATGTTCTTCCCAGTGTTCCTCAGTGGCATCCACACCAAACCAACTGAAGTACCCCCTGCTAGTGGGTCCTGCACCGTTAAAAGAGGCTAAAAGGGGTCTTTGCATGTTGTTACACCTGCATTGTGCCTAATAGCAAGTACAGTGTGATACCTTTTATCTAAGGAAAGAGCAGTGTGCTATGTGAAAGCCTGCTCTCTTTTGTCTAAAATATGAAGAAAACAGTATTTAATTTAAAATACATAAAGAAGAAATCAGGAGTAGGAGCAGAGTGCTCTCTATGGCTCATTGGGAGGAATCGGGAGCAAGAGCAGGGTGCTCTCTATGGCTCACTGGGCAGTTTAGCTTCAGAATCTTGCCATGAAGTTAGAAGATAAAATTAAACCAAACTTTGGGGGAAAGTCTCACAAACCAAAACAAAATAAAGGAACCTGATGAGGTGGTGTTTGACCACACAGAGAAGAAACATTTTTTAAAGAAACCTAAGCCATAGGACAGGGGCTACTCATACATACTGGTCCAGTTGAAATTATGGATAAAGGATGCAAAGACATTCTCAGTAGCTTTTGGTTGCCTTGTTTCGTGGTATGATTGGTGTTGTTTTAAAGTTATATGCCTGCACTCTAACACAAAATGCTTAAAAACCAAAAGCTTTTACTATAAGACTAAAGTAAAGCAATATAAAAAATTGAAAAAAGCTAAAATCCCTCGAAATCTTGCGTTTTATTTAGAAATATAAACATGAACTCACAACACACTTTTCTTTTCAAATAAAAAGGGCCACATATTTACTAGAGCAGTAGCAGGTTTGATTTTCAAGAAAAATGACAGAGAGCATTGTGTCAGTTATGATGCTCCCCAACATCTCCTGTCTCTGTGTATGTTTTTAGGGTTCCATTGAAGAAAAGGGGAGCCCGATTCATCTCTCATCAGAAATCATATGTACTTAACTCTAGATTTGGAAACCAAGAAAGCTAACCAAGTTATCTGGGAAATCTCTAAAATATCCGGGGACCAAGCTGGAAGGATTCCCACTAACTGAAAACAAGATAACTTAAGCATCAGAGAGACCAGTGAGTTGAATTACATGAAACAAGTTAGAACCCATGGGTTAAACGACGGTGATAAACTGCCGGCATTGGTCACACCAGATTACTATTCCCAAAACTGCTAAGTAGACAGGAAAAGATGGTTTATGTGGGCTTTTCTATATATACTCGCTGTGAAGAAGTTGATCGGTAAATGTCTGGAAGTCCCTGTCTAGAGAAAAAGTCCAACTAACAGATGCAGGAAGAATGGCTGTATTAAAATACCACTATCTGAACTCCTCAGAAAACCATGGATGTGCAACGACCATAGACAGCCAGCAAATCCGATACGTGGAAAACTGAGAAGAAAACTCCCACTTATGGAACCATATATCCAAAAAGGAGAGGTGCCAGGCTCCCAGTGCCCTCGTGGCAGCCAGTGGGAAGAGCCCAGAGACACATAGTAAACATTTCTGTGAAATAAAACCCAAGCCGATCAAGTCAGTTATCAAATCATGCCAGACAGATGGCAGTGTCCCGGAATACCGTCAGCCAAACCCAGCGTGTAGAAAGTTCCATAAGACACTGCATCGAGTTTCTCCAAGTGAATCACAAGGCGAAACGGGGCGAGCGTGGGTGTGTATGTATATAACAAATACAAGCGCACTCTTCTATTTCCTGTTACTAACTGTGAAAAGAAGCAGGGAATTCTGATCGCTGACTGGCTATTAGGTGATATGAAGGAAATACTTCACATCTCTAGTGTGATAACGATAAAATGACTTACCTTTTTCAGTAGCCCATTTCTCTTACGAATGCATAGTTAAGAATTTATAAATAAAACAGTATAACCCTGTTTTGTTTGTTTTTTTTTTTACATTACTTATTGAAAGCGTTGCAGTAGAAATGAAGGGGATATTTTTCTTTTTTTTTTTTTTTTTTTTTTTTTTTTTTTTTGGTTTTTTGAGACAGGGTTTCTCTGTATAGCCCTGGCTGTCCTGGAACTCACTTTGTAGACCAGGCTGGCCTCGAACTCAGAAATCCGCCTGCCTCTGCCTCCCGAGTGCTGGGATTAAAGGCGTGCGCCACCACGCCCGGCTGGGGGGATATTTTTCAGAAGAGCAGTCGGTGCTCTTAACCACTGAGCCATCTCACCAGCCTAGGGGGATATTTTTCTAGGCAAAGCAAGAGAAAATTGTAGCTAAATGCTTAGACTCAGTTTCCCCGATCTAAATATTTCTTCTCGATAGATATTAATAAAGTAGCTCTTGGCCGCAGCACTCAAGAGAACAGGCAGGCCCTGTACCATGCCTGGGTAGCGCAGTAGAGCTGGCCCTGGTGGCAGAAGAGGGGTGCACAGGTGAGCCACGCCCAAGAGCGTGAGCAGTAGATCCTTCTGCAGCTTGGTAGCAAATGGAGAGACCCCACCACCTGTGGCAGGCCGGAGAGCTGGCCCTGGTGTCTTGATAGTGGGAGAGCTCACCCTGCTCCTCACCCTCTGTAGCACTTGGGAAAACAGAGCCACACCTCACCTGGACAGCACAGTAGAGCTGACCCTGGTGGGCTGGGTGCTAATAATCGAATCCCGAGGGCATGAGAGCAGGAAACCTGGCCCCCTCCCTTTGCCAGCTGTGGTATGGGGTGAGCTAGCAGGGGCAGTGTTGAAGAGCTCCCCCTGGTGGTGAGGGTGCAGGAGAGCTAGCAGGCTGACCAACTCAGCTATAATCCAGGGTAGATCCAGGGCTTTGAGTTGCCCCACCCCAACACCTACCCCATCTATGAACTGCTGAAGCACATAAAAGGAACAGTCCTACAGATCCAAAACTACAGGATCTCTATGACACTGGGCAGCAACAGGAGAACAGATGAGGAGTCCCAGTGAGGATTCAGTATTGATAGTGTAGCAGAAGCCAGAGGCCTTAAACCAGACCAATGAGTCACATGCATCACTGTGCACACAAAGAAGTGTGGACAAAGGGTATAGTGTGGGACACCCTTAACAAATTACAGCTTCCATGACAAGATGGATTTTTTTTTTTTAGGAAAGGGGTTGTTTTTCGTTTTTATTTTTTATTCCTTTATGGGAGGGGTTTGCAAGGGTAGAGGGCAGATATGAAGAAATGGGGAAATGAGTGGGATTGCGGTGCAGAATGTGAAACTCACAAAGAATCACTAAACGTTTAAAAACTATAGAGGCATCCAGAAATGAAGCCTTTACGAACCAATAAATAAATAATAAATAGCTCTTAATTCTATCAGAGAATAAGAATCACGTGGGTTTTTGTAATATTTTAACTTTATATTTAAGACTATAAAATATCTGCTAAAGTTGTCACTCGGCCCAACTGTAATAGACTGGCAAAGCCAGAAGCCTGCCCTCCACGCCTGTGTCTCTTGCTGGGACAATAACTCAGTGGTAGTCACAATCAGGATGTCTCCCTTGCTCGCACCCCTGGCCCAGGCCAGGCCCTGCAGTTTGCACAGAATACTCTTGTGAAGACATGCAATCACTTGCTAGCCCAGCTCCTGCTTGTGGCCTCCATTTCCAGGCAAATTGTAAGGGTTCCTGGCATGTTTCCTGTTCCATTTCCTGATATCTCCCAGACTGCTCCTACCTGCTCCCATTGGAGAGTTGATGAAGACACACTTTTGATAAGCCAACCTCTGCCTCTCCTTAGAGAATGGTCATCCGCAGCCTTTCCTGGTACATCCCTGCCTTGATGAGCAGGTCAGAGTGGTCTCTTTACTACCTCAGCATGAGGTATAATGTGGTTTCCATGAACATCTAACAAATGTGTCAATGGCCAGGGCACGCGGAGCTCAGCCAGTCTGAGTTTGATGCAACCACAAATGATGAGCTGCTGGAGGTTAGAGGCAGCCATATCAAAGACACAGCAGCTGTCCAGCACTGTGCGCCCTGTGGGTGTGAAAGTAGGTAAGTGACCAAGACCCTCTAGGACACAGCTTTTGTGTTCAAAGTGACCTATCATGGGAGGGACATAAGATGGTGTAACAGGGTGGGCCTGAACCTGGAAATCAGACAGATGTCGGCTGGAACCCACACCAGCTTCTCACTAGATATCTTAATGTGAGCAATAGCTTTCACTTTCAGGGCCTCACACTCTTCCTTCCTGTGCTCACTTGCTGTAAAACAAGCCCCCTCCACCAAGCCTTTGTAAGGATCCCAAGAGAGGCTCCTCATGAATTTCAAGAGAGTTATTTTGGCAGCAGAAGTGGACTGTTTGGAACATCGTGTCCATGTAAATAGTCCATCCATCTTCTCATCTCGTTCCAGAGGTCCTTGCATAGATTTTGGGGTTTCTGGCTTGGATCTCCAGCTCTGAGAACCTTTGGCCCCAGCTCTATCCAAGTTCAGGACTATTACATTTATCTAGAATCCTGGTCACTTTCCTCAGGAAGACATCGTGGGAGGGACAATTCCAGAGGGGGCAACCGCAGCTGCCACACTGGTGCAGAAGGAGGGAGGACAGCTGGGTGGCTCTGCAATCTACTCATCTGAAAATGATGAATGACTTCCTGCTCGGGCCAAGAAACTTGCTAATTAACAATCTAGTATTGTCATGTGCAGTCTGCTGCCCAGCTCATTTGTCTTTCCTCTGTAGCTACATTAAATGCTGGAGATATCGCTCCGTGCATGGGTTCCTTTCTAGATGCTTCTTTAAGGTCTGGAGGCCTGGAGGAAATGCTAGTGGGGAAGGGTCAGTGTGTGTCACAAGCATCCTGGGGACATCTGAGGCATAGGAGCAGAGAGAAGTGACATTACAAAAGAGTCACTTGTGAACCAGAAGAAACTAAATGTACAAGGGAGTCTGAAGAGATGTGTCCAAAGGGACTTGCTGCTCTTGCAGAGGATCTGAGTTCAGTTCCCAGCAGCTACATGGCAGCTCACAAAACGCCAGCGTCTTCTTCTGGCCTCTGCAGGAACCTGCATACACATGGTGCCTATATATGCACTCAGGTATGCATACATACACATAAAATAAAATGATAAAATAAATATACTTTTAAAAGAAGTTACAACACCCTCGCCATTTCCTCTTCCACCAAATCCACAGAGCCAGGAGGTGAAGTGCAGGGTCAATGCCATTTGGAGCTAAGCAAACCGATCTTCAGAAAGGGCAAATAATGTTCTCAGGGTCACATAACTATAAACGCTTCATTTTATATTTCAGCACAATTGATTTGATTCCAGAACCACTGTTCGTGACAGCTAGCTACATGATACACTCCTCAATATAACCAGCAACTGTAGACTTTAAACAGCATAATGAAGATGTAACACACATGGAAAATTACAAGCAAAATAGATTCAAAAATTAGGATCCCATAGAAGGAAGGGATGGAACCTGAGAAGAGTACAGAAAGCATCTCATGTTTTATGGCAAATTCATAGATGTTCACAGTGTGTGCATGTGTGTGTGTATGTGTGTGTGTGCATGTGTATATATGCATGTGTGCATGTATGGATGTGTATGCATGCATGTGTGTGTTTTATCATGTGCCTGCATTGTATGTGCATGTATGTGCATGCATGTGTGCATGCATATGTACATGTGTGTGCATTTACGTGTGCACTATGTGTCTGTGTGTGCATGTGTGCATCTGCAATGTCTTTCTGAAACCTAAAAGATGGATTCTTAAGCATGTTTTTGGATTCACCAAAAATAAGATAACCTCAAATCCACATATCACAACTACTGTACAAAATTATACCTGATGCTGCTAAGACTTTGTAACAGACACTTAAAACTGTGTTTGCTGAAAAAAAAAAAAAAAACATTGACTGGACTCCAGTCCATAAGGAGATATCTGCCTTCATTTTGCATCTGTGTTTTACTTGGGGCTGGTTACAGACATACCCCAGTATGTGGGAATGCTAACCACTCAAGAAGTCTATGTTAAATCTAGTGAACACTAACCCCTCTTATTCCCCTACAAGGCTGAGGCAAAAAGATAAAAGGGCATCTTTTGTTGTTGTTGTTGTTGTTTGTTTTGTTTTGTTTTTTTGAGACGGGGTTTCTCTGTGTTGCCCTGGCTGTCTTGGAACTCACTCTGTAGACCAGGCTGGCCTCGAACTCAGAAATCTTCCTGCCTCTGCCTCCCAAGTGCTGGGATTAAAGATGTGTGCCACCACTGCCCAGCTAAAACTGAGGCATCTTACCATCAGCTTTCACAGTCTCCCTCCAAATCTCCAGAGGCAGCGAGAGATCTTCAGTCACTGTCCTAAACCTGAGGTCGCCTCAGATTCCAGAAACAGCAGAGACTATGGAGAGACCACCACTCCATCGTGAGACTCATGAGTCTCATGGAGAAGCAATCATCTAATGAGAAGCAGATTGCTCCCCTCAAGCAAGAAGGACTTCTTTGAAGCATCTTGTAGACCCATGGCTGAGACAGTGATCAACTAGACCACACACTGACCAGGACTGCTCAGTTACATAGCCTCTCATCCCTGCTCAAGTTGCTCCATACTTAAAAAGCCATGTCCATCTCCAAAAATGGGCTTTGGGTTATTGGACCTCTTAATCTTTATACTGTCTCATATTGTTGGCCCCTCTCTTCCCTGCTCCCTATTCTTTGTATTTGTGGTACAGGTGTGGATAGGTGGCCCAGCCTGGCCTGTTAGGCCTCCAGATGCCAGGAACAACCTGAAATAAAAAGAAACATCAAGTTCCTGTCTGTGTGACACTATGCCTTAAGTCTAGACTAGCATGCATTAACATTATTGACCACTTCTGAGGATGTACAGGGGTCCTCTGGCCTAAATACAGCTCAAAAAAAGCTGCCTTCTAGCCTTGCTCCTGGCACTCCACTTGGCAGACCTGTGTGGTTTCTGTTTGACTTCTCAAGCCTGTGACTGCTCCTGGGGAACTTCACTATCTCCCTGTTGTCCTCAATCAAAAGGCCTAAGGGGACCATGAAGTGAGGAGGAGCCTGTGTCCTGGGATGCTTCTTGAGTGCCTTTGCATGAACAGAAGGCCCCCATCTTAGTTACTTAGTTACTATTGCTTCAATGAAACACCATGACCAAAGCAATATTGGGGAGGAAAGGGTTTGTTTGGCTTCTGCTTTCACATCACTGTTCATCATCAAAGGACAACAGGACAGGAACTGAAGCAGGGCAGGAACCTGGAGGCAGAGCTGATGCAGAGGTCATAGAGAAGTGCTGCTTACTGCTGGCTCCTCATGGCTTGCTCATCCTGCTTTCTTGTAGAACCAAGGACCATCAGTGCCACTCATGGACTGGGCCCTCCCCCATCAGTCACTAATCAAGAAAATACCTTATAGGCTCACCTACAGCCAGATCTTAGAGAGGCATTTTCTCAATTGAGGCTCCCTCCTCTCAAGTGACTCTAGCCTCTATTAAGTTGACATAAAACTAGCCAAGACAGTCACCCGCAAGATGTAGCATTCCCAACAGTAAATGAGCCAGTGCCATCCATAGGCATATAATTCACTGCTATACCCGGCCACCTTGGCTGCTAGAGGAGTGTGTCCTTATAGTCAGGCACATCACACCACATGGTGGAACTCCCTTGTATGCAAATGCAAACAAGTGTAGCATTGGGGAATAAAGGCAGCTCTTAGCCCCTCAGGGTCCTCTTGTCTAGAGAGTTCCAGTGCCAATGGCCTTGGCCTGGGTTCTACAGACTAACTACCCTCAGGCTGTCTACCAAGCCATCAGTCAGTGGAGGGTCACCTGTGACTCTCGAATCCTTGTCATCTGGATGTGGCAAATACAGTCTGAGAGGATGCAGGGCTGTGTGGGCATTTACTGTGGCGCTTTCTGGAGTCTGAAAACCTGCCTGCCACCTCGATGCTGTCACTGTTCCTTCTCTGTAGTGTGTAGGCCCCACTCACTCATCCTCTTCCTCTCCTTTACCCTCCTGGCTGGGCCTCAGGCCAGTGGGCCCTTGTGGGTCTGGGACTTCCAAAGTCCCAGACTGTAGAAGGACTCCCTCTCTGCCTAGCACAGGTCACACACAGTCCAGGCCAGACAGAAAAGTCGTGTGTTTGATGCTCAGTTGTGTATTTGTGAGGAGGCCTCAGAAAGAGGCAGCCCTCAGCCATGCACACGGCCAGCACTATCAACAAGGCCCTTCAGTTCAAAGAAGAGGCCTAATGGCACATGCTATCTACATGTCACTATGTCCAGTCATCTGTATCTCCCACTGGTGGCTGAGGCAGAAGGAAGGATAAGGTGCAGCCTCAAGGAGCTGAGATTTCTCCATTTAGTCATTCTTGCTGATGCCTCTCATTCAGCCAGATGTGAACCTGGTCAAGTTCTCTCTGTGTGAAGTAAGTCCTCCCAGGGAGCACTCCAGTAAGTCCTCCCAGGAGAGCACTCCAGCTTTCCCGCCAAGTCACTAACCTAACACAGGAAAGTTTTCTCTTTGATTCCTCTCTGTGACACACAATCCCATGCTCTCTGCTGTTTCCATCATGTGTAACCATGGAAACTAACGAAGCCAGAAATGATGAAGCATTGCATCTGCCAAAGCCTGGGCCTCTGGGTAGTTTCTCAAGTGACATTGAGGCCTTCTCTGGGGATTTCAATAGTTCCAGAAGATGTTCATCTATTATGAAACCTGACAGTTCTGCGAGTATGTGTGTTAGTGTGAGTGTGTGTGTGCACACTCGCACTCTAATAATTCAAGCTAGATTGAAAGAAGAATCTGAGGTAATCATTTCATAGAAGCATCATTGCCAAGCCCTGGGGAATGGCGACTTCCCAGAAGTCCTTATCTGCCCAAAATTAGTTTTATCTGCCCAAAATTATTCTTATCTGCTCCAAATTAAGGGAAGTTTAGATTGCAGCAAGTTGGGGGTGGGGAGGGAAAGAAAAGAGAAAAACATCCTGAGTCCTGGCACAGAAGACAGTTGACCCATCTCCATTTCTTCTATTAGTGAAACTTCTCTTCAGTTACTTTTACAAGAGCCACAGGCCTGTTCCAACTAGCCCCCAATTGCAAGTAGCAGTCATGAAGTGAGGAAAAGGTTGTGGCCATCCCTTACTTCTACTGAAGCACACACAAAGGTCCCTGAAAAACATCTTAGACTAGTCACCATTACTGTACATACCCACGTATAATTTTAGTATTCCTTAGATGGCCACCTGCTTACTGACTAACACCTTGAATAGCCTGTGAGCCCACTGAGGGTGAGAACTCTGTGTGGTGTCCTGGCCAACCTGTCTCAGCCAGTGCCCAGAAGGGATCTACTACTGAATAGCAGATGACGACCTTATTCCTGACGATTCTGAATTCCCTTCTCTGTCCTCGGTGATGACCTGGAAGGTAAAGTCAGTTCACATCGACTTGAATGGCCTCAAAGCACTCCTGAGAAATTCCAAAAATTGAATGAGCCCAGTGCTCAAGTTCAAACCAAAGTACAAAATTACATTCCAAAATCAAGGTCTAGTAAAAATAAATAAATAAATAAATAAAATTTTTAAAAAATCAGAACTCACTCATCTGGTTTGAAATGATAGTTGTTATGGTGGAGTGCACAGGCACCTGGAGGGAGAGATCCTAAGGAGTTGGACCACTGTGAAGGCCAAGGCCCTAAGGTGGGAGCTCTCCTAATGCATTAAAGACCGAGGGCACCATCGTCAGGGGTAGTGCACAGAGGGAGAGAGGTTTGCTCTGAGATAGCCCTGGAGGGGTTTGAACGGGATTTTTATGCTCTGACGTATTCTAAGGTCTTACTGTAGTTACCAGTGGAGGAAGAAAGAAACGAGAGAAGAGGGAGGAGGCCAAGCATCAGGGATGCTGATGTTGACCTGGTGCCGGGCTGCAGTCTGAAGGTGTCATTCTCCTGAGTGAATCTGCAGAGACTGTCGGGGGAACTGGAAGGGAAACAGTTCTCTGATCAACTCAAAGAGCAATTTGTATATGAGATGTAATGGTTCTGCAGTGTACCCTGGGATTCGGAGCCCAGAGAGATGGCAATGTCTCCCTTGAACAGGGCTAGCATAGTTTCTCTGTCTCTGGTTAAAGGATATACCAGTCAATCACTGATATCCTCTTGAGACTTTCTAAGAATCAACTACTGCTCAGACTTGACTGCCTAAAGCTCTGCCAGCCAACTGCCATGTTTGGAGAAGTGGCAATCATATAGACTCAGCCACCGTCCCTCCAAACCCATCTTGGGCTCAGATCCTGCAGGGCTCTGCACAAGATTCTCAGTTCAGCTCCTGGGATCCTCGTATGTGTGAAAATCCCTCCACGACTCCTGAGACCGGTATAGTGCCCATGGTAGGGACATGGTGAGGGTGCAGGAAGAGCTGGACTGGCATTCACAGCCCCCCTTGCTGACTGGAACCTGAAAGGCACCGGCTTTCCAAGGGGATCCCCATCATTCTCTGTGAAATGCAATCGGTTCCTTTGGTGACCTCAATGAGTTGTTAGAAATGCCTATCAGAGCACACTCAGTGTGAACCACTGCTATCTGTACAAAGTATTCCTTAGAGATAATTATAGGAGAAAGGTAAGGCTATATCTTAAATGCTTACCAGGTTACCCCTCCAATCCCATTTTTAATGAAAACTAAAATGAACTGTTAATCGTAGCACTAACCCTTTCTAGTTTCCTGAACTTTTTAAGAGGGGTCTCAGGTTTCTCAAATTCACCTAAGTGTCTTTTAGAATTGAAGTTGTCCTGGATGGGCTAATGCTTCTGACTGTCAGGTCTGACAGCCCAGCAATGAGGAGGGATACTGTATGCATACATTCCTGAAAGAAGATAGAAGAAAACCACGAACCCCATTCCAGCCCTCTGTGGCTTCTGCCAGCCCAGGAAAGGTTGGCCACACATCACCATGATTTAAATAATTGACAGAATTCCATTATTATTCTACTGGACTCTCTGATACCCTGAATACCTGTAATGTGAATAAACATGTCCCTTTGATCACACACAGGATGGATGAAGGAGACCCATTATCCTCAGTGCCTTTACTGTACCACAGCAGGAGGTAGACACACCAGGCCTGGTCTGCCTTGCCCCATACCAGTGCTTGACCATGTTCAGTAACTGTGCGATGACACTGATGAACACCAACCTCTCAAGGTGGTCTCGACAATCGACATGACAGATTGAGGGACCCTGTCAGCTAGCTGTGACAATTATTGATACCCTCATAACATGCAGAAGCAAAAATCTAACGCTTGGTGGAAAGGTCAAGCATTAAACAGACCTGTTGCAAATGTTCAGGGGAAATGACCTCTGCTAGCGCATGACCACCTGGCTCCCTGCTCTGAGGAACAGGATTAATTGGCATCTGGAGGGCATCAGGAAAGAGCTTTGGGCCAGCCGAGGTCACCGTGACCACAAAGCACCCCTCCTCCATTCCTCTGTTAATTGGGTTGCCAGAATTACCTGTTTTTCTTTTTAAAACCTCCATAGACTCTGGCTCCAGTCCAGCCCCCTATGCTCTAGCTGACACTACACCTCTGGGGAAAGGGTCCCACCTCTGAGCCCAAATCAAGTCCCACCCACCCCTGCCCACAGGGCAGCCACCTGCCAGCACTCAAGTCACTTTCTGAAACAAAGTATTTGCGGGGATTTCAATATGACTGGCTGTCTTCTCAACTCTGTGGGTTCTTTCTTTCTTTCTTTCTTTTTCCTTCAAAAGGGCTTTTCATCACCTTGCTAGGTCCCTGGCTACAATGGATTTACAGGCTTAAAATGCATAATTTGATTCAGGTATTTGTAGACTCAGAGATAATCCACTTTATAAACTATATAGTAAAAAGCTTGTTATCAAGGACCAGCACAAAACAGAGAGTAACTAGCACTGCAAACTGAAACTGTGGTTAGTAATAACATACCAACAAACAACAATGCAACATAGTAACAAATTGCTAGGAAGGGTTACTGCAGTGGTTTCAATGAGCAATGCTGCCAGGTGTGGTGGCGCGTGCCTTTAACCCCAGCACTCGGGAGGCAGAGGCAGGCGGATTTCTGAGTTCAAGGCCAGCCTGGTCTACAAAGTGAGTTCCAGGACAGCCACAGCTATACAGAGACACTCTGTCTCAAAAAACAAACAAACAAACAAAAAAAAAAATCAATGAGCAACGCCCCTTGTAGGCTTGGGTATTTGAACACTTGTTCCCTGTTGATGGCGCTGATTGTAGAGGTTTTTTTCAATCTCTGATTGTAGAGGTTATGGAATACGGATACTTAACAGAGGAAGTATGTCACAAGGGCTTTGAAAGTCTGTAGCCTCCCGCCATGTCTAGTTTGTTTGCTTGGATGTGAAGGAGTCAGCTTCCTGTTCCCGCTGCCTGCTGCCATGCCTTCACCTCCACATGAATTCCTCTGGCTCTGGCTCTGGCTCTGGCTCTGGCTCTGGCTCTGGCTCTGGCTCTGGCTCTGGCTCTGGCTCTGGCTCTGGTTCTGTCTCTCTCTTCCTGTGTCTCTGTGTCCATGTGTGTCTCTCTGTCTCTCTATCTCTTTATCTCTGTGTCTGTCTCTGTGACTATTTCTCTCCTCTCTCTCTCTCTCTTTCTCTCTCTCTCTCTCTCTGACACACACACATGCATGCACACACATACATGCACGCATGAACATCCACATGCACCCATGCATGTGCACCCTCACACACACATTGACACTGACTACATATGACCACACACAGTAATCATATTATTATACTCATTGCAGATATTTGGAAGGTGATGACAAAGAATCACCACAAACTTGCCGTCATCAACATTCCAAATGTATCTAGACCACAAAACTGAGATCCTCCGGAATAAGCAGCTTGGGACTCTGCTCTCTCTTTAAACTTAGTGTTGCGCTATGAACATTTCCCTATGTCTTAAAATAGCTCCCAAAGCATGCATTTCACAGTATTGCTACAGCAGAAAGGCTAGAAGCTAAATCCCCCCTGAAAGGCCTTTCCCCATCTGGTTGAGATTGTCGGAGGTGTGAATCTCCAGTGTGCTTCAGTCCTGTGATGGAGATGCCTGACAGCCAGGAAGCCCTCTGGACCCCGGCTGAGGGGGAATTCCTCACACTTCACAATATAAAGAGCCTGCATGCTGTTTAGTGTGGAAGAGAGGCCGTTTGTCTTCAGAGTGTACACAGGCTCTGGTGGATTTTCATCTAATAGAAACAGAGGCAGAATTTGCATATTCAGACCCTGATGTGATGTAGTTGCTAGGCTCTGCCTGGACTCATGAGGCAGTAGGGGGGACCTGGGATTCAGATTCAAGGTCCACAAGGTTAAGGTGAAAACTCTGGGTTTCGTTGACACCCCCTCCCACCGAGAATTCACCTCAGAGGACAAGTGGTCTCACAGTGCTGCATTGAGAACATTTACTTGTAAACTGCAGCAAGTCCAAGCCCACTCCCCCCACCCCCACCCTGTGAGTTTTGGCTGGGGAGTGACAGGCCTTTTCAACTATCCATCCCTCCTGACGCAGAAAATCTGGGCTGAAAGTGGGTTGCAATGGAGTGGAACAGCCAACAAATAGAACACATGCTAGCCAGAAGACATTTCATCCGACCAAAATCGTGCAGCCAATGGGACTTCTAAGTTGCTTCTGGCAGGAGCAACACAGTCAGCTCCCTCTGAGTCCCAGCAGATACAGGCACCATCATCATCTTTACCAAAGGTGTATGCTTCCACGGAGCTGGAAGGGAAGAGGGCTTAATTTTTGTTTTTTAATTTGAGAAAAAAAAATGTTTTCTAAAATTCATGTCTCTTGCCAATTTATCAGAGCCTGGTCTTGGACAGTTTATCAATCAGATGGCTCTGGGAGACAGGTTATTGCTGCAGAGAATGCAGTGCTATGAAGAAAGTGGCTAAGCTCCCTTAGATGGAACTGAGAATCCCCGTGAGCTGTCAGATGCATTTGCAGAGAGGTGCCCACCCTTGGGCATGAGCTCCTTGGACCAGTTTCCTCAAGTAGTAGCAGGTCAACGCAAGGTTCAAGTCGCTGGTACAGAAGGGCTGAGGGAAGCCTGATGTCAAAGGACAGAGCAGCCAAGAGGAGGAGGAGAAAATGCATCTACCTAGGGAACTAGCCTTCCTGGATGTAGAAAGAAGTTCTGATGTTAAAATCCTGTTCCCCAGTTGGTTGATTTGTCAGTAAAGAAGGTTGGAGGGCCAATTGCTAGGTGGAAGTTACAGGCAGGACTTTCCAGTCCCAGGAGGGAAAGGGAGAGACAAAGAGGGAGAGAGGAGCCTTTCTGCCAGGCTTTGGAAGAAGACGAATGAAGCAATCATGTGAGGTCTCCACTACAGGCAGGTGGGGCTAGCCACTGAAATTTATGACAGGTGTAGAAACTGAGATAATAAATTGGTAAGGGCATGCTTTTCCAGGCTGGAGATAATAACACCCAATTGTGCTGAGAAGTCAAATTGTAAAGGAATTAGCTCTCTCTCTCTCTCTCTCTCTCTCTCTCTCTCTCTCTGTGTGTGTGTGTGTGTGTGTGTGTGTGTGTGTGTGTGTGTGTGTGTGTGTGTGTGTGTGTGTGTTTTATCCTCGGTTTGAAGGATCTCAGGAGGAAGCTCCTAGCACAGTCACCTCCCAAAGCAAAAGCTGATAATCAAAGGGGAAGCCATGAAGAACTGGTAGTGGGGCCAATCCTGGGCAAAGGAATTTTTGATAACCAACGAAGTCCAATTTGTAACAGTAATACTTTTATCTCCATTACCACTGATTGCATATTCTCAAATCTCTCTCAGGCTGCTATTGGTGAAAATGCTGCTAGAACAGGTGGGATGTGAGAGTTCTTGGGACTTTAGATTGGCACGCCCCTCTCAATAAGGCAGCTATTCTGTTGACTTCTCCCACAGCAAACCCCAAACGCAGCTTCTGAGAATGACTTTAGGGAAATGCCTGCTTCTGATCATGGAATTCACTAACTATCTGTGGTGGCTAGGGCCAGTTTACTGGCTGTGTCAGCAACAAACTTGTTCTAACTGTAGTACAGGGATGTATATTTTATACTTGAGGTGGAAAGAAGACCACCACGGTAGAGTGGTGCGGAGAGCCACACCATCAGTCCCCTGTCAGGGCTCAGCCTGTCAGTCAACACTGCACAGCTTAGAATTTGCAGCAAAACCTGGCATTTAATTCAGTTTTATTAGGCAGTCAGTAGGGTAAGGCAGCACAGTTGTGTTTCCATCTTGCCCCCATCAGACACACTGGACACCATTGTTCTTTCTCAGGGGCAGGAACAGCTTTTTGCCTAGCTCTCCAAATTTCTACACTAATTATTCCCTTTGAGCCGGACACCAACGTGTGAGATTGTTAAGCAAGGACCGCATAGGGGGAGCTAAGTGGTTGCCCAAGGGCCATAAGACTTGAGGGTGTGGAGACTGAACTTCTGACCCAGACTGAACTCATGTATAGAAGCAGCCCCTTGACCCTGGACCACCCTGCCCACAGAGTCTCGTGTTATCAGCCTGCTCCACCAGTGTCCATAGTGCACGTGATTTTCTCCAAAGGTTGCAGTGATTACCAGAGCTCCATGTCCTTCAAAACAAGATGTTGTCCCTGGCAAACTGAACCTTACCAGCAGAAGTAAGTTAGCCCCTTTCCTTACTGCATTGTATAGTTGATTTATTTGCATATGAAACTACCATTTGTGAGCTCCTGAGGGCAGGGGCTACCTCTGAGACAGATGAGAAAAGTGGTCTTTGGAGGCAGGCTGCCTAGGATAGACCCCCAGGTTTACCTGAGGCTAACACTTAGGAGAAACCCACTTAAACATTATGTGCCCTTGTCCGCATCTGGAAATAGGGGTTTGGAAAATATTGCCAACCATACAGGAGTCCTGTGAAGATGAAGAGTAAACACGCATGCACTGCAGACACTATGACCTGACCTAGCCATGATCGAGGAGTGGAACTGACTGCTTAGATATGAGCACCCCAGCTGCATAGGAAAGGACGCACCTGTGCACAGCACCAGCTGAACCCCCACAGTGGCCTGCTCAATGCATCTCTACTTAATACCATGACTGCCACTCAGTAGGTCCTTAAGAAAGGCTCTCGAAAGAAAGAGCAGTCAGGGACTGGAGTGAGATGGAAATGTCACTTAGCCTAGTTTGGAGCAGTCATGGCTCCATGGCTGATGGACAGAGAACTAAGATCAGGCTGAAGGGAGCGTGTACTGCTCTTGCAGAGAACCCAAGTTCAGTTCCCAGGACCCATGCCAGGATGTTCACAGCAGGAACCTGCACTCAGGTTCCTGAACTCTGCAAATATAACACAGAGACACACATATGTGTAATTAAATAAAATAAACCTAAGAAAAGACATGAGGCTCCTACTCCCTCAACAAATGTGTGTGTGTGTGTGTGTGTGTGTGTGTGTGTTTCCTATGCAACTGAAATATTGAGTCACTAAAGGGAAAGTTAATACATTTAAGGAGTTTGTAAAGACAAGAAGGAATGGCAAATACACACTTTTAAATTTTTTAGATTGATTTATTTTATGTGTATGAGTGTTTTCCCTGCATGTATATCTGTGTATCACAGGAGAGTCTGGTACCCACAGGGTCAGAAGATAACACTGGATTCCCAGGAACTGCAGTTGCAAATGCTTATCCAGCACTATGTAGACACTGAGGATTGAACCTTGATTCTCTGTAAGAGCAGCCACTGCCCTTGACTACCAAGCCATCCATCTCTCTAGCCTCGAACTGTAAAGATAAATAAATAATAGCAGGTACTTATGATCCAAAGGAAAAAACAGAACCTGATATTTTTATATGACATTCTATTTACAGCTTTATAAATGTATATATTTATACATTAACACCAACTAAAATACTTCAGAATTTTACTGTATTCTTTTTGTCATAGTGAAAAAATCCCCATAGCAAAACCTCAACAAAATAGACAAATTAAGAAACATATTGATAAAAGGGTAAATGTTATACAGAAATTATAAAACTGTATATGCATATATGCTTGATATATAAACATGGATATGTTTCAAAATGAAATCCCATAGCAACATAATGCTATTTATGAGATAAGCCTTGCAAAATTTTTTAAGCCAGGAGCTTTCAGTGGTGTGACAGAATACATCAGCTGAATTACATCTAGATCTCCCAGACTCTTTCAATTAAACCAATAAACAGGAGAGTGAAAAGGGTAAACACCCTAGGCAAATGAGGTGATAGCTAGTCCCCCACACACCAGGGCAGGGGGGGTAGTGTACATGGGCTGTCTTGGCTGTATTTGCAACATAGGAATCTCATTAGACACATCAGAGGAATGCCCCCACAAGCTGCTAAACAGAGAATAGAAAGAAAACAACAACAAATCTGAATTGGGCAATCCTATTAGAAGAATTCTGGGAATACAGCTATAGTGACCTATGCATAGATGTGAGTCCTTCCTGGTGTTCCTTCCCCATAGACAGTACTTAGAGTAGGAAAACCAAAATCCCATAGGCAGTATCTACCAAAGCAGTCAGACAGTGGCATGCTTTCATGAACCCAAAATTATAAATACACAAGAACAAGGTACCTGCACAACACAGCCTGCATGAGACACCTACAACATCAACAGCTAACAAAACAGTACCAAGTAGGAAGTGTCTGCTGACCATCAGAGAACAGTAGATGAAAATGGAAACCGATACAATCTTAGTTTTTAGTTATTATTTAACTGAAAACACCAGGTCATTAAAGGGAAAAGATCGGGTGTCAAACATTTAGACAGTAACACTCTTGAGTGACTTAATATGCCCAAAGGCAGGAAGGAAGCCAAAGACCTTATACAAAACAAAACCAACTGTTTAATATAAAGGCTGAAAACAATCTTTATGTAGGAAAATACAAAGATAGAGCAGCTAAAATAAATGGACCCAATTCACAACTTACAATAAATAATCAAGATGTTATTAAATGGGCATAAACACCCACAAAAAGCAGCATAACACAGAGAGGGACTAGAAAATAATCCATGGGTGTCTGTGCACGTTCTACCAAGGTGCACAGAAGATACACTGGATAAAATGGTAGCAAAGGGGACCAGTGAAATGGCTCTGCATGTAAAGGTGCTTGCTGCCAAACCTGACTCCCCTGAGAGCAATCCCTGAGCCACACACACTGCGAAAACTGACTCCCTAAAGTTTCTTTCAGGCCTCCACACATCCACCAGGGTACTTGTGAGCATGAGCGTGCACGGACTCACATAACACTAATTAACTAATTACTGTTTAAAAGGGAAAAAAGGACAAGACCTTGAGGATGTGGTTCTGTGGCAGTGCCTTTCCCCAGATGCACGCATCCCTGCATTTCACCAGCAGCACCATAAGAAAGCAGAAAACACAGATGAGAGACTATCAGGAGTCAGTTTCAGATGGGCGAGTGCCCACAACTCTCAAACTCTGTTTGCCAACTGTTCAATGTTAAAAGAGAGTAGAATAATTCAACAGATGCTTTACTGAATGAAGAGAAAGAGACAGGATAAATAGACGGCTACTGGTTGCTTCTTGCTATTAGCCCAGAGTGCAAGGATATCCCTTGAAGTTGGTAAGTATCGAATGTACTAACAACAACAACAACAAAAATCCACTCTATTGTATAAAAGACAAAACTAAGCCAAGATATCCAAAGAGGGAGACTGATAAAGATGATCTAAAAAGTCAAATGAGGCAAATTCTGATGTCAAAGTAGAATTCTCATCAAAAAGCAAGGCAAAGAAAAAGGATCTATAATGCTAATAGCTGTGATCTATGACAATAAAACATTGATATTTCTACTCCTGGAAATGTATTTGCCAAGCAGTGGTTATAGATCAAAAGAACTTTCCAAACATAGATATGCTGATCTCAGAGAAGGAAACATGATATTAAATATGTATATTGAGTGTAAATGAGAGGAAGGCTATATGAAGCTTCACCAGTTCAGCTGCCTAAACATGGACTGAACAATAACACCACCAATAGACTTTTTCTTTTGTCATATTGTTATGGGGGGCCTGTTTGTTCTTTTGGGGAGAATTGGTTTATTGAGACAGGCCCTCTCTATGTAGCCCTGGCTATCCTGGAACTCATTCTGTAGACCACACTTACCTCAAATACAGAGATCCACTTGCCTCGGCCATCTGAATGGTGGGTCACTGTCTAGTGAGTTCTATTGCTGTGAAAAGGCACCATGACCAATGCAACTCTTATTAAGGAAAGAATTTAACTGGGGCTGGCTTACAGTTTTGAGGTTTAGTCCGTCATCATCATGGCAGGGAGCATTGTGGCATGCATGGTGCTGGAGCAGTATCTGAGAGCTTTACATCCTGATCCACAGGCAGGTGGGCAGAGAGAGACACTGAGCCTGGCATGAGCTTTTGAAACCTCTAGGCCCACACCCACAGTGACACACTTCTTCTAACAGGATAACATGGTACAGTATGGTAATTAAACACATGCATGTTGACCATTAATGACCATTTTCATAACCCTATAGCTGCTTTATATCCGCTCTCTCTAACACAGCAGCAAGGTGATACTCTCTGGAAAAGCACCTGCAGCTACAGATCTTCAAAACCTCACTTGTGAAAGGAAGTCCTCCCCATGCCAGGGACAGTGGCACATGCCTTTAGTCCCAGCACTCAGAAGGCAGAGGCAGCCGGATCACTGGTGATATGGGTTGGAAGGCAAGAGTCATTTCTATTTCACACCCTGAGGGAGAGAATGCCAGTGGCCACTCTGAACTAGTTTGGTCAGTGACCAAGGAGTACATCATAAAACAATTGAATGAAGGACCTGTGCAGTTTTGTCATATTTGAAGGAAAGTACCTTTGAGACAGGGTGGAAAGGGGAAAATAATCCGTATTTTGCACCGCTCTTCAGCCTCTGTTGTCAGGCAAAGTAAAGAAGTCATGAGAAATTGTGCCACAATCAAATCCTTATCAAAGAGGGGAGTGACAGGCAGGAGTGAGCAAAAAGAGGGAAACCTCTCTCAGCACAGAGAGTCGGGAGAGACACCTCTCAACACAGAAAGCCAGGGGGGGAGGGGAACACCTCTCTCAGCACAGAAAGCCAGGGATGGGGAGAGCATTTCTCAGCACAGAGAAAAATAACCTCTCCTAGAACTGGAGAAGTTCCTCAGCACAGAGAGGTGGGGAGATCTCTCTCAGCACAGAGGGAGGGCCACTCTCAGCATGGAGAGTGGGGGGTCAGGAGGAGAACCTCAGCACAGAGAGCAGAGTGACCGACAAGCCACAGAAAGAAAATGTTCCATTTCCTAAGACAGTCTCCAAGGGGATTACATCCAGGGCCTCATGCACAGTAAGTGCTCTACCACTGAGCTATATCCTGAACTTAATATTCAAATACAATTAAATGCCAGAAACTAGGACCTGGAGGGATGGCTCAACAGTTAAGAGCACTGGCTGCTCTTCCAGGAAACTTGGGCTCAACTCTTACATGGCAACACACAACCATCTGTAACTCCAGTCCCAGGTGATCTGATGTCCTAGCCTGGCCTTCATGGGCACTAGGCATGTTCACAGCACTCAGGCATATAGATAGATGATAGATAGATAGATAGATAGATAGATAGATAGATAGATAGGCAAAACATTAATTATACATAAAATAAAAGTAGTTTTAAATACCAGAAAGAATTTTTTTATCTTGGAATTCCCAATAATGTTCACAAAACATGGCAATTTGTTTAAAAACATATCAAAGCATGTCTTTTCATTGCAGGGTTAAAAGGTGGCATGGTGGAATTGCAGCTGGAATCCCTAGGTCTCAGTATTTGGATGTCAGTCAGCTGTCACTACCAGCCTGGATGCCTTTTGGCCCTGGAGGTCCCGTTCACTGGCAGGGTGGTGCAGAGGAAGCAGAAGAAGGCAGAGTATCTGGGGACAGCCTAATACTCATTGTCCCACTCAGGTAAAGGCCTCCCCCGTAGGTTTGAGTCAGAAAGACAGCCTTGGAGCTATTCTGGCTGCATTCTTGACCTAAGACACTTTTCCTGTTGATAGTTTTGACTTGGGTTGTTTGGGTCTCTCCAGCAGGAGACCAGATGAAGATCAAACAGGCAAGCCCCTCCAGCTGAAACAAGAACAGCCTGAAACAGCCAAGAAAGTCAAAGCCCCTGCTGTCCGAGGGTGGGAAACGGGATAGAGACTCTTTCTCTCTGGCCTAGGGAAACACTGGTCAAGAAAGGCTGGCCTGCCCTGAGCCATATAAAGCTAAGGTCACTGCGCCAGCAGCTTGGAGGTCAGGGTCTCCTGGGTCCCTTGCAGACAGTGAGTCACCTTCTGAGACCTGAGTCGGAATGACCAGGCCCAGACTGCTGTAATAGGCACACCACCTTCACACTGGCTTATGTAATGCCTGTCACTATTTGTAGCCCATGTTCAGGAAGTCCAGGAATAAAGAAAAAGTAACACAGAAGAAAAAGCCTTTCCTGGCCTCTGTCAGACTCTGTCTACTGGAATGATATTCTTATTCAAACAGTAGGAGATGCTGAGGAGGGTCCTGAAGGGGCCAGGTCATCTCCAGGCCAAGGACATCTCATTCTCAAAGGGAACAATGAGATAGATGTGTTGGCCAGGTGTGG